>NC_091460.1:124163702-124488702 GCF_027789765.1 Dendropsophus ebraccatus | reverse complement strand
ACAGCGCCAGTCTATTTACGAGCACCAGCCTGCCCCAAAGCACTGGGGGCTGGCCCGCCGGCCCCCAGTGTGATGGATCCCTGTCCCCCCTTTAACACAGCTCGTGAATAGACTGGCACTGGGGGCGGCAGTTCTTAACCCCTTAGTGACCGCTAATACGCCTTTTTACTGACCTAAGAAGCAGGCCTTATTCTGACCTATTGGAATAAGTAAATGCCACACTCCTGTGTCCGTATCGCGGGAGATCAGCTGTCAGTGTGACAGCTGGACTCTCACTGTAAGTACCTGAAGCAGAGAATCGTCCCTTCCGGGTAGTTTAACCCATGAAATGCCGCTGACACCCCCCCAACCCCCCCCCCCCCCCCCCATGATAAAATGACAATTTACATGTTTGGTATTGGCATATCCGTAACGACCCAAGCTAGAAAATTCTACTGTCATTCATACCGCATGGTTCACAGCGCCAGGATTGCTTTATTTTGTCAGTCTGCCTCAGAAAAACATAAAGGAGATCATGTGTGTGTGTGTGTGTGTGTGTGTGTGTGTGTGTGTGTGTGTGTGTGTGTGTGTGTGAAAGCTGGTATCAATCTTCCCACAAAACATTATCCCGCAAACAGCTATGTCACAAGAAAAATATGAACGTTATGAATCTTGCAATGTGGTAAAATTTTAGTTGTGTTTTTTTTTTTTTCAAGAAAATAGTTTCTACTGTGCCAAAGGGGTAATAAAGTAAAAACGATGCAAATTTGGTATCACTGTAATCATACTGAGCCATAGAATACATTTATTATGTTATTTTTACTGCACGCTGAATAGCATAAGTTTAATATTTAAAAAAAAGAAAAAGGAATGAATTTTTTTCTATTATTCCTCCAAAAAAAGGGTTGATAAATCTCAATCAATAACTTTCATGAACCTGAATGGCGGCAATATAGATATAGTATAAGTTGTCCTGTAAAAAACAAGATCCCATTTGGCTATGTGGGCAAAAATAAAACAACGGTGCAACTCTTCGAAGGCGACAATGAAAAAGTATGAAAACGGCTTGGTCATTAACCCCTTGCCCCAAAATGACGTCCTGGGACGTCATGAAATGCCAGTGCTTAATGCATCATGATGTCCCAGGACGTCATGAAAGTAAACAAGCACTGTGCAAAATCGCACAGTGATGTTTACTGTTTTTGGGCACCGGCAGGCCCCAGGGTCTCCTAGCAACAGCCAGGAAACACACCTGAGCCCCGACGGTCAGTTTAACCCTATAGATGCCATGGTCAGTACTGACCGCGGAATCTATAGGATTGACAGGAGGAGGGATCTCCCCTGTCACCCATCGGGACCCTCGCCGCGCGATCGCGGGGTCCCGATGTGTCCCCCAGCTTGTGGAATCAGTGCACCAGTAACTGCATAAGCCTGTGAGATCGCACCGAAGGCTCTGTCTCACACACTAAGTGACAGCCTGTTAGATCCTGCGGCGCGATCTCACAGGCTTCTGTGCAGTAGTTACTGTAGTGTAGTAGTAGCAGCAGTTACGATCGCTGGGTCCCGATGTGCAATGTAGAATCATTGCACCAGTAACTGCTGCTACTACTACACTACAGTAACTACTGCACAGAAGCCTGTGAGATCGCGCCGCAGGATCTGACAGGCTTTCACTTAGTGTGTGAGACAGAGCCTTCGGTGCGATCTCACAGGCTTCTGCAGTTACTGGTGCACTGATTCCACAAGCTGGGGGACACATCGGGACCCCGCGATCGCGCTGTGAGGGTCCCCATAGGTGACAGGGGGAGATCCCTCCTCCTGTCACTCCTATATACTAGGTCAGATCTGCAGATACGCCGGGGGGCCAGGCTCCACTGATTATGAGCAGGCTCAGCCACACGTCGGGACTCCCCATCACACTGCACGGGTCCCGATGGGTGACAGGGGGAGCTCCCTCCTCCTGTCAATCCTATAGATTGCACACATCGGGACCCTGTGATAGCTAGTATAACACATAGTAGTACATCAGGATTGATATGTGCTATACCTGTCAATGTCAGGCTATAGCACATAGCAGTACTGATAAACTACTATGTGTTATACTAGCTATCACAGGGCCCTGATGTGTGTGTGCTTGCACTGTGTACCTGCTAAACATGGCCCCCAGTATGGTAACCTGTGAGATTGCGCCACAGGCTCTGTCTCACAGGCTGTCAGTGTAAAACTGACAGGTATGGCACATAGCAGCACTGATGTACTGCTATGTGGTATACTAGCGATCTAACGATTGCAGCGTTAAGTCCCATAGGGGAACAAAATAATAAAGTGTAAAAATAAATAAAATAAATAAAGTGTAAAAACATAAATAAAATAATAAAGTAAAAAATGTAGATTTTAACTTTCATGGCAAAATGCTTAAGACTTTCCTCCAACACCTGTGAGGTCTAAATGCTCATTACACCCCTAGAAGAATTTTATGTGATGTCCAGTTTCCAAAATCGCGTAATTTCTGGGGGTTTCCTCTGTAATAGCATCATGGGGGGGGTGCTGCAAACGCACATGGTCCCTAAAAACTTTCAACAAAATATGTGAGAAGAGCATCTTTCCCCAAACAACAGTTTGTGACCCATATAGGGTACTGCCGTACTCAGAAGAAATTGGGGAACACATTTTTTGTATTATTTCCTTGTCTGTCTTATTATATTAGAAATCTCAAGCCAAAAATTAATTTTACTGGAAATTTTTTTCCATTTTCATTGCCCACTGCTAAATACTTTCTCCAAACACCTGGGGAGTGTTTATGCTTACTACACCCCTGGATGATTCATTTGAAGGGTTTAGTTTCCAAAATGGGGTCACTTGTGGGGGCGGTCCACTCTGCTGGTACTACAGGGGCACTCCAAGCGCATGTTGCACCCAGAAACTGCTCCATGAAAATATACACTGAAAATGCAAAAGGACACTCCTTCCCTTCTAAGCCCTGCCATATGCCCAAACAGTGGTTTATACCCCCACATGGGGTACTTTTGTACTCAGGAGAACTTGCGTTACAAATTTTGGGGTGAATTTTTGCATATGTTCTTTGTGAAAATATGACATTTTAAACTAAAACAAAATATTAATGGAAAAAAGACAATCTTTAATTTTTTATGTCCTAATAAGAAATGCTTTCCTCAAACACCTGTAAGGTCAAAATGCTCACTACACCTCTCAATTAAATCTTTGAGGGGTGCAGTTTTTAATATGGGGTGACGTATGGGGGTTTCTAACATACAAGCTGCTCCACTTCACTTCACAAATGGACTGGTCCCTAAAAAAATAGAATTTTGAAATTTTCATGAAAATGTGAAAATTGCTGATAAACTTCTAAGCCTTGTAGCATCCTAGGAAAATAAAATATGTTAACCAAATCATGCCAGCACATAGCAAACGTATAGTAACTCATTTATGTGGTGTGACCTAATTTTTTAGAAGCAGAAATTTTCAAAGTCATACTAATGCTAATTTTTTTAAAAAAATTTCATAACATTTTGCACTTTTTTCCCACAAAATACCAAAAATATTGACTGATTGAATACAAAAACATAAAGTACAATGTGTCACGAGAAAACAGTCCCAGAATTGTGAGCATACGTTGAAGCATTGCAGAGTTATAATGAAATAAAGAGAGACAGGTCAGATTATGAAAAATGAGCTTGGTCATTAAGGCCAGTCACTACTGTGCCACTGCCATCCCTGCACCAGTGCTGATTTGCTAAGGTAAAAAAAAAACACAAAGAGATGCACCTGATGGTACATTCGCCTAACCATACAAGTAACGTAAAAGTCAGCCAAGCCATTTTAATTTCAGGGCGACTAGCTGGTCTATTGTCTATGGGGGAATCTCAATGGTCTCCGATGATAGATTTTGCTTTAAGGAGAGATGGAACATGGTGAGTTTCAATATGCCTGATCCGTTGTGCATGGAGAAGATAAGCCCTGTGAGATATGTCTACTTATTTCCTTCAAAACACACATTTAGCTTCAATAAGCATCTGGACAACTTGTACTGTGGTCCATAATTATTCTCATTAGATATATCAGATTAGTCAGAGCCACTGTATACAGTATATATAAGCTAGATTATTTCCCTTTTCTAGTTATACAGCCATATCTTTACTTTGGAGACTTTATACCTTAGCAGTCTTCACGACAGATCCATATCCTGTAGTAAAGCCACATCCTAGGAGGCAGACACTACCAAGAGGTGTCTCATCAGCAATTTTTGTACAATTTTGTTGATTTACAACTGTGTATTCAGAAAATGTGCTGGTGTTCATGAAATGGTGGATTTGCTTCCCTTTGCAAGTAAATCTAGTTGTTCCATCAGCCATAAGACATTGAGGTTTGCTCATGCTGGAGGAAGAGAGAGAATTGTAAAGATCTCAATATGTATAATATTATATACTGAACAATTCAGTTGTGTCAAGAATCAATCTACATGGTGGGTGGAGCATTTACCTAGTAGTTCAAGTAAACTAATGGAAGAGATTATCAAGATTCCTTTTGAGAAAAATATAATATAATTTTACTGATTATAATATGTCACACAGCCATATTTGTAGCAAGGGGATATACACCACAATATTCCATATAACAATTGTAAAATTTATTAATCCATACATAAAGGACAACAAAAAGAGCCGCCCCCTTTAAAAACATTTACAACCAACCCACCATATATGAGGGCAACCAATATCTCATGCCCTCAGAGGGGACCCCAAAATAGTAAGACTGAATTTACCACAATAAATGGGCACAATATATGTAAGGCCCCATTCACACGTCCGTGTCAGTTTTTACTGTCAGGAAAACCTGATCAGGAGGCCTCAAATGTCATCAGGAAAGTATCAGGATTTCCTGACAGTAATCCGTTTTTACCTTCAGGAAACCATCAGGAAAATCCTTCAGGATTTCCTGATCAGAAGAAAAAAATGGGAGATGTAGTTCTGCAAACTGGATGGTTACAACTTGCAGATCTACAACTCCCATAATGCCTGGCTGACAGGTCATGATGGGAGTTGTACCGAAAAATCCGGAAGGGTGTCCGTGACTAAAGTGTATGGGTCGAGAAATCCGTCCGGATTTCCTGATAGGAAATACGGCTGTTTTTTTCGGACATGTGAAGGGGGCCTAAATAAGTAGTGTACAAAGTGCAAAGTCTGTCCAGGTTGAGATCACAATACAAAAATCAATGCTAGTGAATCAAGAAATAATGAAATACGGTTAGTTTTACCACTCGGAGATCCTGACGGTCCGCTCTCTATTGCCCCATGTGTTCTGGTAAGTTTGGCTTCAACAGAGCAAAACGCATGGGGCTTCAAGGAGTGGATTGCCTAGATCTCTTATTGGTGACACTATCTATATTTTATTTTATTTTATTATTTGGTCTTAAATGTCATTATTTTGACTTTTTGGCCTCAATGCTAAGCATCATGACTGGAGGAAACAGACACTGCTCATCCCCTGCCCATTACCATCTCTACAGGGAAGAATGGTAGTGGTGGCATAATGTTGTGTGGGCATCTTTCAATATTTTGGACAGGGAGACTGACCAGAACTAAGGGAAAGCTCTATGGAGCGAGCGGGGAACGAGGAGCAAAAGAACACGGGGAGCTGCCTGGGCGATCGCTAGATGGTCCGGGCAGCCCATAGCATACAGCAGCGGTCTTCTGCAGCTGCTCCTTTTCCACGGAGCGATGGCAGCAGATCGTTGCTGTACGAGTCATTTGTCTTTCAACACGTTTGAAAGACAAAAAGCGCAACGATCATCCAACATGAATGATGTTGGCTGATCGTTGCCTTCTATTCCACGTGACGATTATCGTCCGTAACGGTCGATAATCGCCGTGTGTGTGCAATGTTTTGACTCAAGCTTGAGAAAGACTCTATGGCAGAGTAAAACCGTCGCACGTTGACACTTCATACTGGAGTGTCGCCTGTTTCTTGTTTGATCTACTGTGAGTGGAGCCTGGAACTCGGCTGCCGGTGGGTGCAACCACAAGCTAGAAGCCTATGTTCCGACTTAAAATCCTCACAGTGATGTTCAACCTTCCTATTGTACATTATATATATTAGATATACTTACTTTAAATAGCAGAAATTGCTCCTTGGGTCCTTGCAGGCGGGACATTGGTCACATTGACCAGTAAAAAGTGGGATAACCTTGTCACCTGCAAGTACGATACTGATTGTTAGAGAATTAGGGACAGTCCATTATGTTCAACTGCAAGCTGCTGAGACAGAAAGAAATGGATCTTTTGCTCTACTGCTTCCATTTAAGACCAATGTATATGACTACAGTCTCCTCCCTATCCCAAGCTATTAAAATGAAAGAAAAATTCAGTGATTTGATTTTCAAATTAGAACAATGGTACAGAATGATGTCTGTGCCCTCTGGCGTAATATACACAGGAACAGGAAGTCCCCTACAAGGTAAACACCAGAGAGGATGTTGGTGTGCAGAGTAGAAAATGTGCAACAAAAGCAGAAAGAAAGAATGTGACCCCAGAAAAGTGGGAAAATAACTTAATTTACCAAATTCTCTAATGCCACTGGGTTTCCAGGACAAAAAGCAAAGAGGGTGGCCGATCTCCATTTTTAAAAATTATTTTTATTTTATTTTATTTTTTAACAGGTTCCAAGACTCTTGGGACTATAGCAGATGACTGGCGATCATTTTTTCCCCATTTAATAAAATGGTCAACTTGGAGTGACGGGCTGCGTTTTTGTTTTTAGTTTATATATGTTTTCGCGTTTGTAGGTGTCTCATGAAAATATGACCCAGAGATATTCGACTTTAGTGCATGGAATATCTAGGAAACCTGGGCAGCAACAGAAACAGAAGTCAATTTCAAAAGAGCCAAGTCATACCTGGTTTAAAATCTTTAACATCTTCACCTACACTTTCCACAATTCCAACACCTTCATGACCAAGAATAATTGGAAATGAAATTTGTTCGAGACTGCCGCTTCGTGCGGTTTCATCTGATCGGCATATTCCTGTGGTTACAATCTAGGAAATATATGTGCAACAAATCAAAACATGTTCTCACCTGTTTGCTACAATATTAAATATAATATTAATAAATTATGTATAGCACATTACTAAAAATTCTTTATGGCCCGTAAACACAAACACTGACCACGGTGGAGCTAGTCTAGCATGAACGTAGACACCAGCTCCCTTCATAATGCTAGATGTGGGCAAGCCAGCTGATATAAAAGTCTTTAAAGGAAAGGTTTCATCCAAAAATTACCTGTATCACATATTTTTGTAAAAATTTGTTTTTTAAGGTTTTACTTCACTAGCTATATTTTAAAATAGTCCTGAGAACTCACAGAATTTTCTGGCCACTAAACGTTCTTATTCTAGAGCATAATGAACTCCCTAACAGATGAGAGAAGAGTCCAGGGGGGTTGTAAATCGCAAAGGCAAAAACAGCGAGTGTTTGTAGGGTATTATATAAAGGAAGACAGTATAATTTGGTGTCAAGACTGCCTAAACCTTATAGTTGAGGTCTCCATGATTCCGGGGTATGGCATGAGATTGATCAGGTGGGAGGAGCTAGCGATTACCCCAAGGTTCAGTATTGGAACTGTTTTACTTATCCAGGCTTAGAAGAACATTGCTGATTTCTTCCAAAAACAGCAACTCTTGTGTTTCATTTGGGTGTGGGTTTTTCAGTTTAGTTTCATTGACATGAATGGAGCTGAATTATAATACCATACACAACCTGAGGACAGGGGTGGTGCTATTCTTGCAGTAAAGTACTGTAACTGTGTGTTTTCTAATGCTGGAAAACTTCTTTCTCTAATTTATTCATGATATAGAGGATGAATGGGATTAACAATATTGGGAGAGAGTTATCAAACCTGGTGTAAAGTGAAAGTGGCTCAGTCGCCCCTAGCAACCAATCAGATTCCACCTTTCATTTTCCAAAGAGTCTGTGAGGAATGAAAGGTGGAATCTGATTGGTTGCTAGGGGCGACTGAGCCAGTTTCACTTTACACCATGTTTGATAAATCTTCCCCATTGTTTCTATTTTTTGCAGATGATGCCAAGCTTTGTGGTAAAGTACAGTCTATAGAACAGAGAAGATGACATGGACATAATGCCGCAGATTTATTAATCTGTCTGCAAATCAAGTAGCAGGTGTCGCTAAGATCTGGAAATGATCAAGCATCTAGCTCCACTTTGTTTCATAAGCGATGGAACCAATCACCAGAAAAATGGCTCAGTTGCCCCTAGCAACCAATCAGATTCCTCCTTTTATTTCCCAAAGAATCTGTAAGAAATGAAAGGTGGAATCTGATTGGTTGCTAGGGGCAACTGAGACAGTTTCGCTTTACACCATGTTTGATAAATCTCCCCCCATATTTTTACCTCCAAACCTAAAAACGATTGCTAATAAAGCTCCTTCCATACTCTCGTAACGTGTATTGCCTCCGTCCGTTCCTTCCTTCCCGCTATCCAGTCAAAACATTCTTTTATTATCTCCCACGCTGTATGGAAATATTCTCTAAGTAGGCATTGGCACAGTCTTAACTAGTGATGGGTCGTGGACTGTACTGCACTGTAATCACACCTCTCTGGGCCTGATTCCCAGTGCAGTAGCTTCCTTACGTCACAGAAAGGCCGTCCCATCTGTTTGTTCCAGCTCCGACATCTCCACTTGGCCGGACATGTACAGTCCAGCAGTATGAAACCCCACTGCCTGTTTCCTGTACTGAACATGCCCCAGATAGCCTCAAAACATTCCCTGGAGAGTGAAGACGAAAACAGTCGAGTGTAGATGTTGGAGCTGTATTCCAGTACTTATCAGCTGCTATATGTCCTGCAGGAAGTGGTGTATTCTTTCCAGACTGACACAGTGCTTACTGCTGCCACCCCTGTCCATGTCAAGAACTGTCCAGATCAGCAGCAAATCCCTTTAGAAAACCTCTCTTGCTCTCTAGACTGGAAAGAATACACCACTTCCTGCAGGACATACAGTAACTAATAAATACTGGAAGACTAAAGATTTTTAAATAAAAGTAAATTACAAATCTTTGGCACTAGTTGATTTGAAAGAAAAATAAATTGGTAAACTCATTGGTGGATTCATGCCCAGAGAGGAGTGATTAAAGTGCAGTACAGCCCACAGCCCATGGCTGGTTAGGGAGGAAAGACTGCCCCGATGCTAGCGCGGAAGATAATAAAAGTATGTTTTCACCAGATAGCGGGAATGCACAGACGGAGGAAATATATGTTAGGAGAATATGATATGGACGGAGTTTGATTATCAATCGTTTTTAGGTTTGGAGGTCAAAATATGGTGATTGGTTCCTTTTAATAGTATAAAACTAAGACAGACAGAATCCTAAGAGAACTGATAGACTTTTGATTAATCACTCCAGAATATCACTATGCAGGTAAGTGAAGACAGTGTCAGCTGTTCAATGTTGTGTTGGGAGACCTGTTACTCAGGTTACATTCAGTGCATGACCACTATGGGGGAAATTTATCAAAAGGTGCAAAATATCCACTGGTGTAAACTGCCCACAGCAACCAATCACAGCTCAGCTTTTAGCTCTGGTAAAATTAAAGCTGAGCTGTGATTGGTTGCTCTGGGCAGTTTACACCAGTGGATATTTTAAACCTTTTGATAAGTCCGGGCCTATGTGTTTGGCCCAGTGATTGATTGCTGCCTGGACAATATTGTAAGCACCATTAGTTCCTAGCTATTGTACATGCATATTCTAAAAAATAATAATGCAATAAACTCAACACCCTTAAAGTACACAGGAAAGAAGTAAATCATTACAGAGAGTAAAGAGAAGAGAAATACCTTGATTCTTAGCTCTTGTGCCATAGGTGGAGCCACTTCAATCTCTTCAATAGAAAATGGTGTATTCGCTTCCCATGACACAGCTGCTTTGCACTTAATCACCTATAAAAAAAAAATTACATTAGGAGTATGTTCACACATGCGGGTTTCTGTGTTTTTGTTGTGCTTCAAAATTTCATGCAAAAAGAAAGATGGTATATAGCAAAGAAGTCCTATTCACATTATATTGGTAAGAACTTTGTGGTTCACAATAAAATATTAGTCAAGTATATTTCAAATACCTTGTCGTGCACGGAATAGTGATGTGTGAGTTTCCTAAACCTGAACAAACAAGTAAATGTTATAAAAACTTTGAAATGCCCGACCCTGGTAGCAAGCAGGGAATATGACATTGTTCAGATAGATGAACAGGCTACCTTTGCTGGTTTTTTCATACAATTGCCATGGGGAGCATTTGCTTTTATCTCCTTAGGGCCATATTAAACGGGCCGACATTTCCATGTAAACTTACTTCAATCTGCTAGATAGTTGCTTGCTTACTAAGCCCATATAAAGGTCAATAATCGTTCAGCAAGGGCTGCACAGACATCGTTTGCAATGTCCGTGCAGCCCTGGCTGTTTTCGTAAAAAATAATAAAGGTCATACTTACCTATTTTCCTCCCGGTGTCCTCCAGCCTTTCCTCACTCAACACTGATGCTTCTGGTCCAGTCTCTTCAGTGACAGGCTGCTGAACCAATCACAGGCCGAGACGAGACACCACTGCAGCTAGTGATTGGCTGACTCGCCTGTAACTGAAGAGACTTGGCCAAAAGCTTTAGGGGTGAGTGAGGCTGGAGAACACCGGGGAAGAATAGGTATGACCATTATTATGAGCACAGTGCTATCAGTGAATGACGGAGAGTCCAGTGCTCCGTCATTCTCCATGAGCGTTGGACTTATCGCTCAGCGCACGCGCCGGGCTGCAGCGGCTGAGATCTCCGTGACCCGACCGGATCCAGAAGCGGGACCCGGCGGGATCAGGTGAGTATAGGGGGCTGTAGCGGGGGGTCGGGAGCCTGTCACCCAGGCATGGGGGGGTGACAGGTTCCCTTTAAAAAAATTCTTCAGACTGTCATATTAATTATTGACAATCTAGCAGCGAAAAAGAAGTAAGAAAAAACCCTAATATCAAGAAATTAGCAAGTAGATTTTCCATATAACCATATAGTTTATGTTGTGGCTAGGCAATTGCCAGCATATAGGCCACTCTGGGTTGCTCCGACCACCTGTTGTGTTGATTTGTTTCTTATTTAAAATCTAGTTTGCACTTGCAGTTGGTTGAGTCCAGGTTATTTAACCCCTTAACGACATCGGGCATACCCATACGCCCCCGCAGGGTGGGCTTTAACGCAAACGGGCGTATAGGTACGCCCGATGTTTCCCCGATCGCTGTGTGTTCACACACAGTGGTCGGGGAAGATGGCCTGCTATAATGTATAGCAGGCCATCTCTGCTCGTCGGCACGGGGGGTGATTAACCCCTCCCGTGCCGATGATCGCTGCTATATGCTGATCAATACAGATCAGCATATAGCAGCTGAAAACAGCTTTCCGGGTCATCGGTGACCCGGTGGCCAGGAAAGCAATGGCGATTGGTGCTGTCCGAGATAGCACCAATCGCCATTAGTGTCCCCAACAAAGATGGCGCCGATGCCACCCCCACGATCGCCGTGATAGGCCGGCCAGTACCGGCCGGCCCATCACGGCGATCATACTGTAAAAGACAGTGTTGCCGAGTTCTGCACCCCTCAGCTAGGTAGCTGAGAGGTGCAGAACAGGTGTGTGTGCTGCAGGTGTACCATACTCACCTGATCTGGCCGTCCGGAGCGAAGATCTGCGTCGCTTCTGGGTTCGTTCGTCCAGCGTCGGAAATCTTCGGAAACACTCGGGTCTTCGTTTTCGGCGGGCCTCGGTAATCCCCGGCAATCTTCTCTCTACTGCACCCTAGCGGCTGATCAGTGAATATCATTCACTGATCAGTTGCTTTGGGTTAAAACGATTTTTTTTTTTTTTTCCCCCCCAATTTTTTTTTTTTTACTTTTTTTGCGCCCTAACGCCGCTGAGTACTGATCAGCATCGCACGTAAGTGCGTCACTGATCAGCAACTCCTCCTTTTTGGCGTAGGAGCGTTTTTCCCCCCTATATCCTACCGCCACTGTCTGCTGATAAGTGCCGCACGTAAGTGCGGCATTTATCAGCAGCTCCTTTCTTGGCGTAGGGATATTATTTTCTTACTGTCAAAAAAACTTAAAAAACACTACATTACACTACACTACATGAAATAAAGTTTTACAATAAACATTTACATACCCCATATACTAGTCCCCGTATAAAGATGGCCCCCAGGGTGTTTTCGGCGTCGGACGCATATGCTATTATTGCCTCCAACACCGAAACAGCCAGTGAGAATGAATGGGGGGGATCCTTCTTTCCTCCATTCATCCTCATCATCATCATCAAGTGACGTGTCTGGGGGTAGCGTAGCGTACGCTGCCCCCCAGACACGTCTTTTCCGCCAGTACCGTCCCAATAAGAGATGACGGTATGGCGTGAAATTCTACAAACTCTGTGACAGTACCTCAGGGTACACTTACAGATTTAGAGTACGTGCACACTGCGGAATGGCGAAGGATAACCCTTTGTGCATTCCGCAGCTGGCACCCGCCGGCGGACTGATGCAGGCGTGCGTCTCCGCCCGTGTCATAGACTCCATGTTATGCACGGGCGGATTCCGTTGTCCGTCCAAAGAACAAACACGTTCATTCTATGGACAGAGGGCGGAATCCGCCCGTGCATACAATGGAGTGTGACACGAGCGGAGACGCACGCCTGCATCAGTCCGCCGGCGGGTGCCAGCTGCGGAATGCACAAAGGGTTATCCTTCGCCATTCCGCAGTGTACATGTACCATTACAGTGTATGAAGGAAGGGACACCCGAATCCTGCCCCCAGATGCCCCCTCCCCCCCCATCCTCGGAGTTAGTGGGGAGATCGTCAAGGAACTGATCTTCCCACTGCTGGATAAAGGTTACCACCCGTACGGGGATAACATTTATACCAGCGCCCCCCTCTTCTGGTCCCTCGCTGCCCGAGCTACTGTAGCTTGCGGCACAATCCAAAAATATCAGAAGCCGTAATACAGCCCTTATATTTAGCAGCCATGGAGCGGACCCAGCGCTTCTGGATATGAAGGACCCCGGATCGCACCAGGACAACATTTTCCAGGTGACGTCCCCCACACTGGAAAACAGGAGACCCCAGAAGAAGTACAGAGTGTGGCGTAACAGGGGGATCAGGAAAGACACCATTTTCCAGTGTGACGCCTGTGCTGATCACCCCGGCCTCTGCATACTGGATCGCTCCAAGGCGCACCACACGTCACTGGAGTTCTACATTATCTAAATTCTGTCCCTTATTCCTATTTCAGGGGTCACGTTGATCCAGGGATTATTCTGATTGCCAATATGGAGTCGGGAAGGAATTTTTCCCCAGTGATGAGGCTACTGTCGTCTGCCTCACGAGGGTTTTTTGCCTTCCTCTGGATCAACACAGGTTGAATTTGATGGACACCTGTCATTTCCAACCTTATAAACTAATAATTGGCCTAATACCCCCAAATAAATTAGAATTGTCCCTTTTCCCCAGCTAAGTAGGTATGGCTGCCATTCCCATTAGAGGATGCCATGATGCAATTACAAAGCCTCTGTGCGGCCAGGACAGTAGAAACCCCCCACAAGTGACCCCATTCTGGAAACTACACCCCATAAGGAATCTAACAAGGGGGGCAGCGGGGATATGGCCCCCTGGTGACGGCCACATTTGGGACGTGAAAATGAAAAAAATGGTATTTTTTCTTTTCTCGGCACATGTTCTACGTAAGTGCCCATCACCAGTGGGGTCCATATGCTCACTGCACCCCTTGTTGGATTCCTTATGGGGTGTAGTTTCCATAATGGGGTCACTTGTGGGGGGTTTCTACTGTTCTGGCAGCACAGGAGCTTTGTAAATGCGACATGGCCTCCATCCTCCATTCCAGCCTCTAAATGGCGCTCTGTCCCTTTGGTGGCTTGCCCTGTGCCCATATGGCACATTATGTCCACATGTGGGGTATTTTCGTACTCAGGGGAAACTACCCTACACGTTTTGTGTTCATTTCATTTTTTAACCCCTTGTGGAAAAGGAAAAAAATCAAGGCTAGACCAACATTTAGTGTAAAAAATGTTTAATTTTTACACTAAATCATTGATCTTGTCTTGATTTTTTCATTTTCACAAGGGGTTAAAAGATAAAAAAAAAACACTAAATGTGTAGCGCAATTTCCCCTGAGTATGGAAATACCCGACATATGGACATAAAGCGCCATGTGGGTGCAGGGTAAGCCTCCAAAGGGAAGGAGCGCCATTTGGTTTTTGAAGGCTGGATTTGGCTGGAATGGATTCCAAGGGCCTTGTTGCATTTAAAAGGCCCCTGTGTTGCCAAGACAGTTGAACCCCCCCACAATTGACTCCATTATGGAAACTACACCCCTCAGGGAATGTAACAAGGGGTGTAGTGAGCATATGGACCCCACTGGTGACGGGCACAAATGTGGAACAATATGGCGTGAAAATTAAATATTACATTTTTTACACTATAATATTGGTTTAGCCTTAAATTTTTCATTTTTACAAGGGGTTAAAAGAGAAAAAAACACACAAAATGTGTAGAGCAATTCCCCCTGAGTCCGTAAATACCCCACATGTGGACATAAAGTGCAGTGTGGGTGCAGGGCAAGCCTCCGAAGGTAAGGAGCGCCATTTGGATTTTGGAGGCTGGATTTGGCCAGAATGGATGATGAACGCCATGTCGCATTTACAGAGCCCTCGTGCTGCCAAAACACTGGAAACCCCCCACAAGTGACCCCATTCTGGAAACTACACCACTCAAGGAATCTATCAAGGGGTGCAGTGAGGATATGGACCCCTTGATGACGGCCACATTTGTGCCGAGAAAGTGAAAAAATGAAAATTTTCCCTTTCACGTCACATTGTTCCACATTTGTGCCCGTCACCAGTGGGGTCCATATGCTCACTGCACCCCTTGTTAGATTCCTTGAGGGGTGTAGTTTCCAAAATGGGGTCACTTGTGGGGGGTTTCCAGTGTCTTGGCAACACGAGGGGTCTGTAAATGCGACATGACCCTTGAAATTCATTCCAGTAAAATCCAGCTTCCAAACGCTCCTTCCCTTTGGAGGCTCGTCCTGCGCCCGCTTGGCACTTTATGTCCACATGTGGGGTATTTCTGTACTCAGGAGAAACTGCGCTACACGTTTGGTGTTTTTTGTTTTCTTTTATCCCCTTGTAAAAATGAAAAATGAAGGCTAGAACAACATTTTAGTGTAAAAAATAGAATTTTTCCTTTTTTACACCACATTGTTCTGAAAATCTGTGAAGCCCCTTTGGGGTCCAAATGCTCACCGCACCCCTTGTTACATTCCTTGAGGGGTGTAGTTTTCTAAATGGTGTCCCTTTAGGGGTGTTTTTAATGTTTTGGCACCCCAGAGACTCTGCCAACCTGAAGTGGTACGGTCAAAAATAACCAAATATAACGGAGGCGTTGAAATTCACTGGGCGCTCCTTTATATCTGAGGCTTGTGGTTGCGTCAAATAGCGCAATACGGCCACATATGGGGTATTTCTATAAACTGCAGAAACGGGGCAATCAATATTGGGGTGCATTTCTCTGGTAATAGGTTTATCATTATAAAAGATATTGGATTACAATAAAATCTCTGCACAGAAAATAAAAATTTTCAAATTTCTTACACACTTGGCTTTTATTTCTGTGACTCCCCTAAAGGGTTAAAACACTTTCTGGATGTGCTTTTGCAGAGTTTGGGGGTGCAGTTTCTGAAATGGGGTGCTTTGTGGGGCTTTCTAACATACAGGCCCCTCAAATACACTTTCAACCTGAACAGGTCCCTGAAAATATCTGATTTTGAAATTTTACAGAAAATTTGGAAAATTGCTGCTAATGATTTAAGCTTTCTATTGTCTAAAAAAAATGAAATATAGTTTAATAAATGCTGCCACCATAAAGTAGACATGTTTCTAATGCTATTTAATATATAATTTATGTGGCATAACCATTTTCTGTATAAGCAGGAAGGTTTCAAAGTTGGAAAAATGCATTTTTTCACAATTTTTCACGTTATTTTGGTGTTTTTCATAAAGATTCGTTATGAGTATCGACTTCATTTTACCAGAAATGTGAAGTACAATATGTCACGAGAAAACAATCTCAGAATCAGCCGGATAGGTAAAAGCATCCCGAAGTTATTAATGACTAAAGTGACACAGGTCATATTCATAAAATTTGTCTCTGTCCTTAAGGCCATTTCAGGCTCTGTCCTTAAGGGGTTAAATAAATGTAAATGTACTAGAGAAAAAAAATCTTTGATTTACCTTGCCTGTCGTCTCCATCTCTGTTTCTGTGCTGTCAGGGAGTTAATAAAAAAGTGAATTCATCAGAAGATTCCGTCTTATGCCACACTGTGCCCTATATAAGTATGTATATGTGCTCCCTAGGTTAATTATTCTACACTGACATATCTCTACTTGCAGGGAGAAAGAAACCTTTGATCGAATTTTCTCAACCTTCTCAAATTTCACGTATAATAGCTAAACAGCATTTTTCCCGCATGTTGATAAGAAGGTCTGTCTTTGGTGATCATACACTGCAGTACTAATATATGATAGAGACAAATTGAGGAGGATTCTGATACAATCTTCTTAATGTAAAGTCTTTTTATGACCGTCGTTCTTTAGTAAGAAAAAAAAAAAAACCTGCCTACACACAGCATGGATAGATAACTGCCAATCAACAGCTGATGGGCGGAGGTTTTTTTTGTGACGCTCATGAATATCCAGGACTACTAAGCGTACGCACATAATGAAGAGGACTACTTATTGTCCATGTTATTCAGGAGGATATCTCTGAAAAGAAAGGACGTAAGGAGAATGGGGTGGAATGGGAAGGACTGAAGGGTACTTCTACTGAGCTTATGGGAAGGCAAAGGAAAAGGAAAATATATTAGTATTGGGCTAAATGTTAAGCTAAGACAGCACAGAATATAATATTTATTGCCCACAGTCAGCAAATGAGGCAGTCGGAACACTAGATTTTAGGTACAGAGAGGTCTATGAGAGAGTGCTTTGACTATCTTATCAATAAAAGGGAAATATTAGCAGGTTAGAAGAATCTAACCTGCTGATATGTCCCTATAGTCCATGGAGTGCCGAAGATGAAGGTAAGTTTCTTACCTTGATCTTTGGCATAGTTACCAGGAACTGTGTAGTTTAATCCATATGCTAATGAGGCGGTTTGGTACATTGGTACCATTGGTACCACCCTTAGTGCACCAATCTGGCCCACCCTTCCTAATGAGGAGTGGGGCCTGCGTTCTGCAGTGACATCATTCCGGCACTCATCACTGCAGAGCACCAAATAAATATTTTAAAGGAGCAGGCTGGTAAGTTGCTCATTCTGACCTCCAGCATTATCCTAAAAGGATGTGCAGTGCACTCAGATGCTGTTTGGCGAAACCGTTTAAAGAAAGTTGTGGTGACATCTTGTAGGGTGGGAGAGGTGATACCTAAAATTGTTACTGTCATTAAACTTCCCTCCATTTGATAGCCTATGACTGTGATCCGTAACATTTTTATTTGCCACTTTATTTACCAAAAATAACTTACTGTCCTGAAAAAAGCAATTAGCTGTCTTCCATGTAAGCTGCTGCTTTTCTGTCTCTAGTAACAGCTAAACCAGGAAAGGACACAGCAAGTGAGGTCAGGACTTAGCATGGGCTATGTTTAGGAGGGAGGGAGAGAGTCTGGATGGTTGACACTATTGCTGAAGGGCAGGGGCGTAGCTAGGATTCATGGGGACCCATAGCAAAAATTTATTAGGGGCTCCCCTACGCACAACACAAAGCACTGCGCGCGTATTCATATATATATATATATATATATATATATATATATATATATATATATATATATATTTGTGTTGCTGCATGTAAGTAAACATTCGGTCACTTACACACTGCAGTACATAAGGGGTTAAGCAGAAGAACACAGCTCTTACCTTCTCCCCTGGGCCCCCCTCTTGCACGGGTCCCATAGCAACTGCCTACCCTGCCTCTATGGTAGCTACGCCACTGCCGAAGGGTAAATCAAGTCTTCCCTTTGTCTCTCACTACCAATAAACTCTGTGCAGCTGTCCCATGTGTAAAGACCAGTGTATCTACTGCAGAATGTACACAGTTCTGCAGTGTGATCTCACCACCACACATGTAAAGCCAGTGCAGCAATAACCCCTTCTTGCTCCACATACAATTCATCTCCATTAACTTTAATAGAAAGAAACTGCAATATCACAGCTAAAATTAGAACAGGAAATGTGCTGGAAGAAACCAGTCATGTTTTTGTAAGCAAGGACAATCACTTTAAGTACTTAATTGGATATATTCATGTATTTTAATTTATTTTAATTTTTCATGCAACAGCTTGATAAAGGCCCACGTTAGACAATATAGGGCCGAAACGCGTTGCAATAAAGAGTATATGTTTACTATGCCATCTACCTCTGGATGATCCCTGGTTGCACCGCTGTGTGCAAATCTGAATACTCCTGCGCTTATTATGGCTGGTGTGGATTCGACTCTTGGTCCTGTAATCGGCTGATTACACATCTGCATTATCTATAGTATAGTATTATCAATAAAAATGTTGACTTACATAGATTATCTTTTATTGTCTTTACCTTCAAAAGTCATAAACAGATGACAAGGTCAGGTATATAAGATAAAATATCATAATTATGGTGATTGAAATATACAGTGCAATTATACCTGAACTCTTCCCATAATGATACTTATTGAGGTGCCTGTCACTGTCTGACAGTCATCAATTGCATCACGTTGTTTGAATTATTTGAAATTACAGTGGTACCTTGGTTTAAGAGTAACTTGGATTAAGAGAGTTTTGCAGGAAGAGCTCGTAGTTTTTCAAAATTGTAACTTGGTTTAAGAACATTGCTTTGGTTTAAGAGCTCCCTGTACTGGGTGGTAGGTGGAGTGGGGGAGGGGCATGGTCTCCATAACGGGGTCTACAGCCCTGTACACAGACCCAGGAAGTCTCCCTCACCTTCCAAATCATAGCAGATCCACTTCAGGCTGAAGCTTACATCAGAGGACCGGACTGTGGACGTAATCTCTCTATAGCTGTAATCCCTCTCTCCCCGGACAGAGAGTGCTGCATGTATGTGCCCACATCTGCCCTGCTCATTCCTTCATGCTCCCCGCAGTTTCTATCAGCCCTTGTGTTTCACATCCTCTCCATTCCTGCTATAATGCGCCTGCACTTAGACTCAGCTACACACAATGCTGCTATAATGTGCCTTCACTTACACTCAGCTACACACACTGCTGCTATAATGTGCCTGCACTCACACTCAGCTATACACACTGCTGCTATAATGTGCCTGCACTCACACTCAGTCATTCAAACTGCTGTATAGAGAAGTTTCTGTCACCGTCCTCCTTCACAGCTCTGTGATTCTCACTTCCTGATTGGTCCATGCTGAACACACGCCCCTTCACCATTGCTGTCATGTGACCACACAGACCTCTGACAGCAGCCCTGCTTCTCTATTCTAGCCTGTTGTACTACGCTCCTGCATTATGGGGATCTGCACTTCCATCCTGTATCTACAAACTGCTGCTGTTTTTTTTTCCAGTTTTATGCACTTACTATACATTATACTCCACATGCTGATTACTATACTGTACAGTAACTTATAATATCACATATTTAGCTGTTTCTCATTGTTTGTTTCATTTGTGTTACATGTTATTTAGAATTTAAAAATCATTATTTTGGGGGTGTGGAACCAACTGTCTGCATTTCAGTAATTTCTTATGGAAAAATTTGCTTTGGTTTAAGAGAGGATTTGGATTACAAGCACGGAACGAATTATGCTCATAACCCAAGGCACCACTGTATTACGTTTTGGGTTTTTGGTGCAGCAAATATCATGTTCAATGAAAGAAAAAATTATCCCTTGATGATAGATACCTTCAGGTGTTTATAGGTAAACAGAGGTATCAGAAGACACAATGGGGGACATTTACTAAATCGGGCGTTTTCTGCTCCAGGCCTAAAAATGTCCTCGCATCCCCAACGCTTCGCTGATTTATGCAGAGGAGCACTGCCTCTAGATAAATCCTGTGCACACAAGTGTGTGCGCCGAGGAAACCTATGCCAGTTCAGAGGTGGAGTGGGTCTCCTTATCATTTTTCAGCGTGAAAAATGATAAATTAAGCGGACCCAAAGTCCAGTTTTTTTCCAGTCACACTGACAAGACTACTTGTCCTGAAAGGGACTATTGTGGGTTTTTTTATGTTTATTTGTTTTTTAAAGCTAATCAACCCGAACCCAGCTAAGCACACCAAGCCCTCCACTTGCTCTGTCCCTTCTCCAGCAGCTCTCCCTGTAAGCTAACAGACCACAAGTGTATGGAATATGTTTTATTCAGTCCCGCTGACAGACTACTAGTCCTGAAGAGGACTATTGGGTGTTTTTGTAAACTAATCTCCTACCAACAAACCACATTAAGCCCTACAGTTGTTCCACCCCTGCTCTAGCAGCAGGTCTTACAGATCGCAAGTGAATCGAGCATTAGGAGACCACTCTTAGTGCACTGATCCACCCAGCTGTCCTCCCTCTTCATGAATATTAATACAGCACTGTGCAGTGATCGCCGGAAGAATATTCATGAAGAGGGTAGTCCCATCCTCAGTGCACCAAACCACCTAATTTATAAATTAATTGAAGATTAGTGAAAATGGTGCTTAGAATGAAGGTAAGGTACTGATCCAACTACATATAACAAATTTGTTGCCATATAGCTGCAATGCCATTACTTTGTGTCATTGCCATTGCATTGTGTTCTATTCACTGTGTTATTCCATTTGTCTTATTTTATGTTCTGACCCTGTGTAACATGGTATTATGCTGCCACCTAGTGATATAAACTAGTGATGACTAAGGTCCTTATAAAGCACTACATACATTACATTGAGGAAGGAGGTGAGAGGAATGTCTGGTTTCCTCTCCTCCCATAAGCAATGCCTCAACAACCCTGACTGCTTGGTTTTACTACAAGAGATTCTTAAAATCCTTTAAATTCCAGATGCTTGTTTAGTATTATGCGAGGAATTGCAAAATTGCAAGAGGTGCAATGTCCCAGTCCCAGAACCACTGTACCATTGCTGTTCTGTCTCTATGTGGGTCGACACTGAAATGAACCATAGGATAAGTGTTCTGTGGATAGTTAGGTGTCTTCTGCACTCCCACCACTAGGTGTCTCACTGTATTCTCTTTAACTGCATAGCACAGCTAAACATCTAAATGTTAAGGGTTAACAATGTACTTGCATAGACTCATGTTTCCCTCCTGTTTGTTTGCCACCAAATGATAGTTGGCTAGTTAACCAGTCCCTGTCAAGGGTACTTAACAAAAGTCCCTCTTCTCTATAGCAAACCTATTAGAGGTCAGTCTCACAGTCTCCCTGTGTCCTCTACACCAATGAGTTATCTTTCTGGGGTATATATAGAGAAGCTGGAGCAGGCCAAGTGTAGACTATTTCAGTCAGTCAGTTTTTAATACTAGTCAGAGCCAAAATAAGTCTTACCTCCTGAGAGACTTTCCAGGGCCGGACCAGCCAGCCAGGGCTGGCTTCTCTTCTAAAAGCCCTGCAATGTTCACCAGGAGCCTCAAACACGCAGCAGTTTGGAAAGTGCAGGAAAAGCTGAATTACTCTGCTGCAATTCGCTAGGACCTATAGGGTCACCCCAATAGCTAGCTCACCCTTCAGTGGTTCCCGTGTTTCTGGATTGTGTCACTCAGTGCCCTCTATCAGCAAAAGGCGAATCCTCTTAGCTGTGGACACAGGTACTTCTCCTTAAGTCTATCACCACTGAACCAAAGTGGTTAGAGCTCTTTGTAGCCTTATTGTCTGCATAGGTCCTCCTTAAAGCGACTCTGTACCCACAATCTGTCCCCCCCCCCCCCCCAAACCATTTGTACCTTTGGATAGCTGCTTTTAATCCACAATCTGTCCTGGGGTCCGTTCGGCAGATGATGCAGTTATTGCCCTAAAAAACAACTTTTAAACTTGCAGCCCTGTTTCAAACTGCCATGGCCTAGTCCTAGAGTATCTGTGCCCCACAACTTTGCACCACCCCTAGTCCCTTCTCCCCACCCTCTTCATCATTAGGAATGCCACTGGCAGGATTTTTCCTATTCCTCTGCAGTGAACACTGCACAGGTGCCTTCACAATCCAGCCCATGTGCAGTGTTCACACAGCTGATGAATAGGAGAATCTGTGGCTGGAGCATTCCTTATGATAAGGAGGGAGGGCACAGATACTCTAGGCCAAGCCAGTTTGACACAGGGCTGCAAGTTTAAAAGTAGTTTTTTAGGACAATAACTGCATCACCTGCCGAACGAACCCCAGGACAGATCTTGGATTAAAAGGGACAGGGACATGATTGAAACTTTAATATATTTTAATGGCCTAAATAAGGCCTGAACACTTTTTCATAAGAAACTGAACAAAAGAACAAGGGCATACAATCTAAGGCTAGTTACTGGAAGAGGAGGAGATGCTTGAAATGAACTTTCAGCAGTAACTGAATTTAAACCTGCCCGGATAAACATATATCTAATTATCCTAAGATTAAAAAAAAGAAAATAATATAAGGGCGGACTAGTTGGACTAGGTGGTCTTTTCTTCCGGCAATTATTTCTAAAATTCTTATTTTGTCGAAGTTGATCAAGTTCTATTCTCTGATATTCTCTAATGGAAGCTTTATAGTACACCACATGGTATTGTGTTGAGAACCTCAGTGGTGCTTAAGGATGTCTGTTTGTGCAAAGTGACGGGTGGGATTGTCTATTTCTAGCTATCGCTTCCCAGATTGTTCAGATTTCCTTTGCATTGAACATAGTAAAGGGGTTATCCAATGCTACAAAAACATGGCCACTTTCTTTAAGAGACAGCGCCTCTCTTGTCTCCAGTTTGGGTGCAGGTTTTGTAAGTCAGTTCCATTGATGTGAATGGAGCTTAAAGGGGTTATCCAGTGCTACAAAAACATGGCCACTTTTCCCCCTACTGTTGTCTCCAGTTCAGGTGCAGTTTGCCATTAAAGGGGTTATCCAGGGCTACAAAAACATGGCCACTTTTCCCCCTCTCTTGTCTCCAGTTCAGGTGTGGTTTGCAAATAAGCTCCATTTACTTCAATGGAACTGAGTTTCAAAACCCCACCCAAACTGGAGACAACAGTAGGGGGAAAGTGGCCATGTTTTTGTAGCCCTGGATAACCCCTTTAATGGCAAACTGCACCTGAACTGGAGACAAGAGTGCTGTCTCTGGAAGGAAGTGGCCATGTTTTTGTAGCCCTGGATAACCCTTTTAATAATGAGCCTTGTTTATTAAAATACTTTCTTCTTTTGTTCTTTGTTTTTAAGATGGTTAAAATAATCATGACTGAGGGTAAATATGCCAAATGATGAACATGTGAACAAGATAAGACCTAACATGTAATGGTAAATTTTAAAAAATTGTTATTAAAAAAAAAAAAACTCCCTTGTATGGCAAATTTTTGAACACAGTTATTGTGCATTATAATAGCTCAGATGTACTAAACCTTTCTATGTGCAAACTTAGCATAGACAGTCTGTCATCTCTGAAGACTGTGCACTCTGAGGGCCCTATCACACAGAGGGATAATCTGCCAAATCAGGCCAATTCGGCAGATCATCATGTAATAAAGACAACAATCAATCGATGACAATGATCGTTGACTGGTCATGTCTTTAGGTCTTGACCTAAAATCATCGGCTGATGACTGTGTGAAAAAAAACCTATACTCACCTCTCTGTGCTTCCTGTTGTCCGCCAAGCTTCAGCTTGCTCCCTACACTAAGTCATCGGGCCGTGAAATAAGGACTTGTGTTTATGTAGTGTGCCACTACGTGTTTTCTTTTCTCTTATTACACCTTGCAAAGCTGTTTCTTTCTAGTGTCACAGGTTAAGACAGGTTGGCCGCTGTTCCTTACTTCAACCACTAGATGTCACTCTCACACAGCACAGCTGCAGACATCACTTAGGCCTAACTACACTTACACTTCTTTTCTGTAGTAAAAGCTTCCTTTTATACTAACTATTTCCTTAAGCTCAGTTAGTGCCAGGCTACAGGCCAGGCGGGACGTGTGTATAGCTGTTCCTGACACTAGCTGATACTACAGTAGAGCACACTGCAAGTTCAGCTGCTCTCTACTGACAAGTGCTCAGCTTTGTAGGAAGGACACTACAAGCCAGCTCCACCCAGACCGGAGACCTGGGACTGGTACTACCCCAGAGGACGGGTCACCAGACACTGTGGGGCAGAAGGCGGTTAGGTGAGATAACTAGACTCGTCCATACATGAGTATGAGGATTTCTTCAAACACTTCTCAACACTTTACCACATCGCGGCTGAGTACAAAGTATATTAGGCAAAGGCCCTCCTATCTGGTCTCTATCTCCTGTTGTTGTTGTTATCTTCTTCTATCAACTTATCTATCCACCTGTTGAAGCATTGGTATTGACTATTTTTGCACTAAGTACATGAGCAATGTTTTCTAACTGTTTGCACTAAGATCCCCTTTTCAAGTAAAGTCCACCAGTTGTTTAAAGTGGTCATCTCTACCGTCACACCTGCACCTACACTCTGCACCACACATCTGTCCAAACCAAGGTCCAGTTGGCGTGTGTCTGGAGGTGGGTGTTACCGCTGCTGGCCAACGTGACAAAAGCCTCCAAAACAACAAACCCACCAGCAGGCCCAACATCAGTACCAGCACCACGGGTCATGGCATTTAGACCAACTTTTAAAAGATACCAGAATTTTGAACCAGATTTTAGTGCATTTTTTAGTGCAGTGTCACACTCTAGGCTGAACACCTCTGATTTGCAGAGGACATGTCCTTTTTTTTTTTTTTTTAAGAAAAGTGTCTGTAAAGTGTCTAAAATGCACAACATATGTGAGGAAAAGTTCAGTGGGCAATTTTTGGAAAGAATTCTGGAGCAGGCACATTAGTACATCTGAGCCCATGAGTTTAGAATTACTAGATACAAAAATGCAACAAAAAACTCTTTGAAATTAATACAGAAAAATATTGACTATGTAAATATTTATGATCAATTATTTCGGTGACCATGCTGGGATTAGCATTAGAAATGAGAAAGCTTTTTAAGTTCGTTTTGGAAGGTTTGCCAAACTTGAACCTAAATTTCAGACCCGAACCTTAAATGAACAACGTGATTGCAAACAATTGCAAGAGTGTAGCTGTTTTAGTGCAGTTCAAAAATTTGCTCATCTATACTTACCTGTCCACGCTCCTCCGGTATCCTACTCTAGGTCTCCAAAGTCCCCGTAGAGGCCAAAATCCCATTCTGCCAATCACTGACTGAAAAAGGACAGTGCCGCGGCCAGTGATTGGCTGAACAGGCTGTCACACTTCTCTCAAGAGTGCCCATATTATGCTCATAGGAAAATAGCTCTATTTAACCAGACCTTAGTTAACGATTCTCATGCAGACAAGAAATCACGTGGTTTCGAATGTTGTTACGTTAAAAGTAAACAACCTTTTGACTTTTGCACTTTCAGTTTATTTGTTTTTATCAGGAATTCATATAAAAGCAAGAATTTTAACTCAGTAGCAACTGATCGGGATACCTAATAGTATCATGGGCCAAAATCTGCCACTCTCAGTGGTGCCGATTCTGCTGATAGTCCAGTTATGTGTTACTCTATCTACAGCTGAAAAGTTGTGAGTACTATATTCTATTCTTCATCTTGCTGTACAGTAATACAAGTAAATATACAGTATAATTTAAAATCAGGATCACCTATACCTGCTGAGATTAAAGGATATCTTTCTTGTTTTGTTCCAGTGCATTTAAATGGGGGGGGGGGGGATTAAAAATAAACATATAAACTGCCCCTTTTTGTCGCAGAAATCAATAGTACAGGTAGTTTTAAGAAACTTTGTCATTGGGTTCATTAGCAGAAAAATGCATTTTTATAATGAAGAAGCAGCTTAAAGCTCTCCCCCCTGTCTTCATGGTTCTCTTATGGAGAGGGGAGGGGTGGAGGGAGATGAGGCACCAAAACAAGACAACAAAGAGTTCATTTACAACTACATCACCGGGCTAACTCCTCTGAAGTCGGCACTGACCTTTCTGACCTCTGAATACCGGCTTTCACACAGCTCTCACTGTGTAATCCTTTGTTCTCTGCTCTCTGCTGGCGACTGATCTCCCTCCTCCACCCTCCCCTCTCCCCTGTGAGTGGCCCCCCTGTATTACATGGCCCCCTGTGAGTGGTCCCCCTATAGTAAATGTCACCCTGTAAGTGGTCCCCCTATATTACATAGCCCCCTGTGAGTGGTCCCCCTATATTACGTGGCGCCCTTTGAGTGGTTCCCCTATAGTACATGGACGCCTGTGAGTGGTCCCCCGATTGTACTTGGCCCCTGTGCTGCTTCCCCCTATAACAGATGACCCCCTGTGCTGCTGCTGCACCCTATAATAGATGGCCCCCTGTGCGGCTGCCCCCTAAGAGTGGTCGACAAGATGTGCACGACATCTTTAACCTTTCTTGAATTTTTTTTTTCAGCTTTGTATTGATTGCTCCCAATATCCTTCATGCTGGAAATGAGGAGAAAATTATCATCCAGTGTCACGAATGTCCACCTGAAAAGGATTTGTCAGTGAACATCATGGTGAACAGTTTTCCTAAGGATGATAAAAGCCTCAACCAGACAGATACTACGCTAAAGGCTTCCAACAACTATCTGGCAACAGCAAAGATCAAAGTATGAAATAGATAGTATAGACCTTTATTCCTCTATACTGTATATTATACTGTCCCTTTTTTCATTCTTAGGCTATGTTCACGCAACTTTTTTTATGACAACAGCCGTTTGTCATAAAAAATATGTTGCATTGAAGTCAATGCAAGCAGAGGCCGTTCACATAATGTATTGAACTGCGGCCATTGTTTGATACGGCCATGGAAATAATTGACATGTCAATCATTTCCGGCCGTTCTGCATCGATTTCAATGCAGTTAGTCAGTGCAATAATGACCTTTGTTCTAACGCTGTGTGAGCATAGCCTTAACCTGCAGCACAACTGATAACACAATTTCCAAAACTAAAAGTAAGACATTAATGGACACAGAAATCTTGATTCTTCCTTTGTGAGGGGGGGAGGGGTAGGAAAACAGCTTTTTGAGTACAGAAGGAAACTCTTTTGCTTAAAGGGGTTGTCCAGCGAAAATCTTTTTCTTTCAAATCAACTGCTGACAGAACGTTATATAGATTTTTATTTACTTCCATTAAAAAAGTCTTCCTATACCTATTAGCTGCTGTATGTCATGCAGGAAATGTTTTTTTTTTTTCAGTCTGACACAGTGCTCTCTGCTGACATCTCTGGCCGAGACAGGAACTCTGTCTCAGTTTTCTCAGAAATCCTCCCCTGCTCTGGACAGTTCCTGTCTCGGCCAGAGATGTCAGCAGAGAGCACTGTTTGAGACTGAAAATAAAACATTTCCTGCATGACATACAGTGGCTAATAAGTATGGGAAGACTTAAGAATTTTTAATAGAAGTAAATTACAAATCTATGTAACTTTCTGACACCAGTTGATTTGAAAGAAAAAGTTTTTCACTTGACAACCCCTTTAAAAAAAACTATTAGACTTTATTAAAATCTTTTATACTATGTGATGTTTATTGATTTCTGAAAAATGAGAGTTACGCTTTAAGGGGTTGCCTTAAAGACTTTTTTTTATCTATTTTTCAGATTCCTTATGATTACCTTTCTTCTGACAGCAATGAAAAACAATACGTCATTGTTCGCGCCAGTTCACCACAACAATTTGAAATAGAAAAAGTCATCCTTGTTTCCCCTCACACCGGGTATATCTTCATCCAAACAGACAAAACCATCTATACACCAAACCAAAATGGTAATTTAATTATTTATGGAGTTATTTATGATTGTACAAAAATATAATATAAATATTATAAAAATATAAGAGCTGTCGTATACATTTTCTAATTTATTCGTATAACGTAAAGAGTTCAGATAATAGGGATTGTTGGGACAGCTTTGAAGGATCCATTCTAGGGTATGTTCACACAACATTTTTTAAGTAAAAATACAGACGTTTTTTCATAATTCTGGCTGTAAATAATGACCATGCTCGATATTCATCCCCGTTATTATCAAAACTATGGCCGTATTTTTACCTCAAAATCGTTATGTGAGCACTTTCCCATATAGTAAAAAAAAACAAAAAACAAAATGTAATTCCAAATATATCTGCATGGCGAATGACAAGACACTCAATGACAAGACTATCTGCATGGTGAATGACAAGACATTCTATGGCCGTGTTCCCACATCTTTTTTTTCGTCCGTTTGAGTCTAAATAACGTCGGTTATTTCAAAATGACGATCACTTTTGTATAAATGATGGACGTCATTTTGATATAACAGCTGTTATTTAAACTGAAACCACCAAAAAAAGATCTCGTGGGAACATAGCCTATGTTCTGTATGTGTTCACTGTATACAATATTAATATCTTCTGGTATGAGAGGCTGTATAGTGTGGACATGAAAGTGTCTGGGTTTGGCAGCTTCTCTGAACTCGAACACTCAGCATTTAACTCCCCGTCTCTGGAGAAGTTGGATGCCATAGGCTTTATCCATGTTTTCAAGGCAGACCTTGGGCTGCATCCACCTTCCTCAGATGCGGAGAGGTAAATGCAGAGTGTTTGGGTTGATAGTAACATAGTTAATAAGGTTGAAAGAAGACAAGAGTTCAACCTAGGGAAACCCTGCTGTGTTGATCCAGAGGAAGGCATAAAACCCCTATGAAACCCTTACACTTTCAAGAAGTGCACTCAACACTAATGTGAACAGAGCCTTACTGATCACTATGTAGAGATATATCAGGCTGCATTTATATCAAATGGTTGTGGTCTTTAATAACAGAAGTCGTCTTTCCAAGACAAAATCTAGAATGAGGCTTTCTTTACGAATTGTTTTTAGTAAACTACAGGATTTTCTCCACCGACCAAAATTTGGATCCAATGGAACAAGAAGTCATCACGTTATTTCAGGTATGAGAAATTGTAAAAACCAAAAGAACGGTGGGTCCCAGGGCCCAGAACTGGGTGATGTAGGCTATAGGTGTATGACCACATGATGGGGGGTGTAGGACAGGCCTGTGTTAGAGAGGGAAGGGGCAAGTAAAATAGAGTAGGGCAAAGCAAAGTAGGAAATGACTATTGATTAGGGAATTGATTAAGGACATTTGTTAACATCTTGCATATGAATGCACCTACAATGGAAAAAGGAAACCAAATAATAATCTCACCACCTGTAGGCTATGTTCGCACAACAATTTTATTCGTAAAATAACGGTTGCAAAATTAATTTAAAATAACGGAGTTCAGTGAACCCCATTGAAGTTAATGCAAAGAACTGCCGACAGATCAAACATTTGTATTCAATACCAGCCATTGTTCTTAGCGGCTGTCAAATTAGTGGTTCAGGGCATTTTATTCGCCGCCGTTATTTAGCAAACAACGGCCAATATTTGAGTTGTTCACACACAGTTTGATCAACAGTTATTTCACCGTCCTTTAATTTCTTCCTGCATAAGGACGTGCCGGCATGTCCTGCGGCGGGTGAGGGGAGTTCAAAGAGGGGGAGCTGCTCTGTAGCACAAGGTTCCTGGCTGCTATCAGCCGCACCCGGCTAATTAACTATTTAGATGCAGCTGTCAAAGCGATGCAATCATGGAGGGGTGGTACTTTCATCTTACCCGGCCGGGCCGCAGCTTGGCAATGACGTTGATACCGGCTCCAGCAGCTCATTGTAATCCACCACTGATCTAATTGATCAGTGCTTCTTTTCTTTACAACTTCACTGCTGATTACCCGTTTCACGGCATATTTTATGGAACGATCAAGTCTGTCACTGCAAATTTCAAAAATAAGAGCTCATGTGAGTATGTAGGTCAAAAAATACAAGTGCTATGGTCTTTTAAACACGAGGAGATAAAAACAAAAATGCAAAAACGAAAAGTGGCCCGGGAGGGGAGGGGTTAAGCAAAGTTAATTTTAAATTAAAAAACAGGCTATGTTGCCACTTCGGAAACATATGGGGTGGGGGAATCCAGCCATCTTGTTAAATGGACGTCCGCTAATAATGATCATGTTCTTTATTAGCGTCCATCTATTTAATCAGAGGGTAGGTAGCGTGTTCAGTATTGTGTGGGCTAAACTCAGTCCTACCGATTGGTGGACTATATCTTCTGCCTAAAATGTTATTATTAACACGTTATAAGTAGTTTTTCACTCATTTATAGAACCCCAATGGAGTAATTGTTCATAGGGAAGACAAGAGGATTTTTAAAGGGATAGTAGCAGTCATGTGGAAGATTCCAGAATTGGTCACGTAAGTTTCTTTGCTATTTTTAGCAACTTTGCACCAAGTGGAAATATATGTGATAAAAGTGTCAAAACATGAAGCATATAACCAATTTATGTTCAAATTCTGTAGTTATGAAATCTATTACAATATACAATTTGACCTGCAAGACCTTTTTTATGTTACAATCCTGTTCCACTGTTGGTGTTTATATGACAGCAGCAGTGACATGCACAATGCATAGTTTGTCATACATGTTGTCATACATACGTTGGGTATGGTCACCTTATACAGTGGGGGAGCTCAAAAAACGGCCACATCCCCACCATATGCGGCGACCACTATTAGAAATAAATAAAAATCAATTCACCTGTGACCTGTTCCCGGCAGCTGCGTGTCTTCCGTCATGTTTCTGGCGTAGGCAGTGTGATGCAGAGACACTGCCTGTGCCGGAGATCTCCGAAGCTCTTCTGGCAGTCAAGCGTCTCATCGGAGAAGCTCAGAGACGCTCGGCTGCCGTGAGAGCTTCGGGAGAATGACAGAGGTGCCGGAAGTCCCCGAAGCCTTTGTCATTCTCCTGAAGCTCACCTGGCAGACAGGCGTCTCTAAGCTTCTCCGATGAGATGCTCGGCTGCCGGGAGCCTCGGGGACCTCCACCACAGGCAGTGTCTCTGCATCACACTGCCTGTGCCAGGAACATGATGGGAGACGCACGGCTGCCAGAAACGGGTGACAGGTGAGTTGATTGTTGTTGTTGTTTTTTTCAACTGCAGTTAATCCCTGCCTGACCGCAGCAGGGCTCCAGCTAGTAAATCCTGCTGCGGTCAGGCAGGGGTTAACATTTTCTGCGTATAAGACGAGCCCCTTAAAAATCTTCTTAAAAGTCGTCTTATACGCCGGAAAATATGGTATGTATTTATTTATTATTTTTTTATTACTATTATTTCTATTTTCAGCTTTGGGACATGGAAAATTATTGCAAAATTTAGCCATGCACAACAGAAAGAATATACCACACAGTTCGAAGTGCAAGAATATGGTGAGCTTTTATCAAGTTGTTCGGTAATAAAGCATGACTCGACCAGCTGAAATGTATATTTTTTGCTTTCGTAAACTGTTTTTAGTGTGCATCCACAGATACCACTTCCGCAGCGAATTTTCACACTGGAATATGCGGTACAGTTATTCCCTATGGCCTCTGCATTGTTAACTAACCATCTACCGGACGTTTGAAGAAATTCATACCTCACCTGCCCGCCCTCCAGCTTGCTTCTCCGGCTCCCTGGTCAAAGACGATGCTCAGCCAATCAGTGCGCTATTCTGCCAGCTGTGGCTATTGAATTTGGCTGGAAATATAGGGGGAGATTTATCAAACATGGTGTAAAGTGAAACTGGCTCAGTTGCCCCTAGCAACCAATCAGATTCCACCTTTCATTTTCCAAAGAGTCTGTGAGGAATGAAAGGTGGAATCTGATTGGTTGCTAGGGGCAACTGAGCCAGTGTCACTTTACACCATGTTTGATAAATCTCCTCCATAATGTCTGTAGGGGTAAGGGTACTATTGCCGATTATCGCTCCATGTAATAAATACAACCATCAGCCGACTGCGGTCAGCTTCTCCCCAAGTCCCGCGCGCACTAGCTTCAAAGCGGCCTGTCAGCTGACAGGCTGCTCTGAAGCTAGAGCGCGCCGGACCTGGGGAGAAGCGGACAGCAGGAGCAGCCCTGGAGCGTAGATAGGTAAAGTATACAGTTTAAGCAAGGGCTGCAAGTTAAACGACTATCGGGCTGTGTAATAGGCCCAGTAAACGAGCACCGATCTACAGTAGCAGATCGGCACTCGTTTTCAGTTGTTATCCGGCCCCTATCAGGCCTGTCTAATAGAACCCTAAGTCAATTGTGTTTTAGCTTGTCTGATACTTGCTGAGATAAGTGCTACCCTTAAAGGGGTTATTTTTTTTTTCTTTCAAATCAACTGGTTTCGGAAATTTATATAAATTTTAATTTACTTCTCAAGTCTTCCAGTTCTTATCTGCTGTTGTAAGGAAGCTGCAGGAAGTGGTGTATTCTTTCCAGCCTGACACAGTGCTCTGTGCTGCCACCTCTGTCCGTGACAGGAACTGTCCAGAGCAAATCCCCATAGAAAACCTCTCCTGAATTGGGCAGTTCCTGTTCCTGGATAGAGGTAGCAGCAGAGAGCACTGTGTCAGTCTGGAAAGAATATATCACTTACTGCTGCAACTAATAAGTACTGGAAGACTGGAGATTTTTAAATAGAAGTAAATTTCAAATCTGTATAACTTTCTGATGCCAGTTGATTTGAAAGAAAAAAAGAATGCTGGAGTCCCCCTTTAAGTAGCTTATGGCCTTCTTCTTACTGAAATAAACATGCATAGTTGGCCAGTGAAAGCATGAATGTATGCGGGTTTGGGGCCTAGATAAGCTTGTATAAAACTTGCTTTTTAAATTGTTTGCTGATTTTTTTTTTTACCATATTAATAGTTTTTTTTTTTTTATGTTTTAGTGATTCCAACTTTCAATGTTGAGCTAGAAACAGAAAAAAAGTTTTTTTATTACAGGGAGAATAAACTGGTTGTAAATATTAAAGCCAGGTAAGAATGGCTTTCATCATCATCATCATCATCATCATTATTATTATTATGATTATTTCTGGGGGTATGTGCTGTGTAAATCATTTCCTATCTTTTTTTTTACCTTACTTTAGGTATCTGTTCGGTCAGAATGTAAATGGTTATGCTATTGTCACATTTGTATTGTTCAAAGACACATTGAAGACCTTACATGGATCTACGAAAAGAGTGGAGGTACAGTGAATTAAAGAGGTTTTTAAAGATAAAGAATAACTTGTCCCCTATCAACAGGACAGGAGACAAGTAACAGATCGCAGGGGTCCAACCTCCGTACCCCCAGACGATCTTCTTTGTTTTTAATAGAGCTGCAGGTACCGCACGTGACCCGCGGCTCTTTTCGTTCCTATGGAGCCACTGGAAAGAGCAGAGTGATGCGAGTACAGCACTAATAGGGCTCTATGCAAAACAAAAGAGCCACGGGCCAATACATTGCCAGGGGGTACAGAGGTCGGACTTCCCATGATCTCTTACTTGTCCCCTATCCTGTGAATAAAGGACAAGTTACTTTATCTCGACACATAGCTTACCAGGGCAAGTGCCGGGGCCCACAACGCTTCTAGGGGCCCTGAGAGGGAGAGGAGCCAGGTGTTCTAATGTTCAGCCCCCTCACTGTAGTGCAGGGTGAGCAGGCTGAACATCAGAAGACACAGGAGATAGAGCAGGACCTGCAGAGAGAGAGAGAGAGAAAAGGGTGAAGGACCTGATCACATGATACGAAGGTCCTCAACCTTAGAGTGTGGAGAGCAATCCAACAGAGAGGAAGAGGGAGAAGACTGAGCTGTAAGTGCTGTCAGTGTCAATCAGTCTGTGTCAGTCAGTCAGTGTGTCAGTCAGTCAATCAGTCAAGTTTCAGACAGTCAGTGTCTGTCAATAATGTGTGATTGTGTATGTAAGTGATGTCTCAAGTGATTGTGCATAGTGTGTGGACGATGGGTGCATAGTGGATAGATGGGGGGGGCCTGCTGAGGCAAAAACTTGGAGCCGGCCCTGAATACGCCTTCATTGTTTTTGAGGATTTTTTTGTTAGTTTTTTTCTGGTGAGAAAAAAAAGGAAGCAATAGTTCGGCAGGGAGACACATCTATTCATACCCCCCCCCCCCCTTCCCACCTTCCCCCCATACCAAAATACCTTTCTCACAGACTCCTACTTCTAAAATAGGAACCACTTTAACCTAAATCTATTCATTTATAATGACAATAAATACTACATAAGTTTTAGGGTTGCACCTCCCAAAACCATGGCCCCCCCCCGCTTCACTTGGTACTATGAGGATTTCCTTTTTTTTTCTTGCAGATAAATGATGGAAAAGGAAGCGTCGCTCTTGAAAGAGAACAGCTCTTGGAAGCCGTCACAAATGAAAATGAGCTCCTGGGACAATACATTTATGCAAATGTGACAGTCTTTTCATCAGGTAAACATTTTCATCCAGTAATCCATTGATATTAGCGTAATGATTTGTATTCTCAGTACAAATACATCTACATCTAATCGTATAAGTCAGAACCCTTGGTGTATATGTATGAGGCCACTGGTTTATGGATAATGATGAAATCAAGCAGAGAGATGATCATTGGCAGATGAAGAATACGGCACTTCCTGTGTTTGGTCTCTTTTTTTTTTTTTTTTCAAAGACTCCAAGTCACAGGAAGTCCTGGTCATCTGCACGCTCACAGAAAAGTCAGTCATGTGATTGATGGACACCTTGAGCTCTGTACTGACTGGGACTTCATGTGCTTAGTCCAACCAGCACAAGACTATAAAGCTGCCTTCAGGAGACTTGACCTAAGTATAGCTTTGTTTTACAGCTCGATAATATATATATATATATATATATATATATATATATATATATATATCTACTGTTGGTTTACTTTTGATTTTGAAAGTTTTCAAAAAGTTGTTTTAACAACAGTTACACCTTAGGGCAAAGAGCAGTTTACAAAGAGCTTTTTTTTTAGTCTGGAGGACTTGTCATGTACCTGCATAACTTTGAATGGCTGATTTCAATGAGAACTGTTTAAAGGAGTACTCAAGAGGGGAAAAGCTGTTTTCAAATAAACTGGTGCCAGAAAGCTTATATAAATTTGTAATTTACTTTTTTTTTAAAAAACTGGAAGACTACCATTACTTATTAGCTGCTAAATGTTCTGCAGAAAGTGGTGTATTCTTTCCAGTCTGACACAGCGCTCTCTGCTGCCACCTTTGTCCAAATGAGTGGCAAACCTCATAGAAATTCTCTTCTGCTCTGGACAATTCCTGGCCACGAAACAGTTGGCAGCAGAGAGCATTGTCTCAGGCTGGAAAGCAAGCCCCCAGGTGTAGCGAAGGGAGCCCATAACTGGGCTAGTATGAGAAGCATATAAGGGGTTAATGAGCACTGGCAAGAGATATCAGGAGAAGTAGGGCAAATGGCGTGGTGCAGTGGGAGAACTATGTGAAGGATATAAGGTGGAGCTAAGATACAGGTGGTCAGTGTGGAGCTGGACAGTGCAATTTGCCCGCCCAACCTTAAGTATACTGTTTATCCTGTAGGGAATGTGTTAATAGCAGCGGCAGGAGCGGGAAGGGCATTTGGAGAAACATGTGGTGTTATAGGGGTACTCCAGCAGGGGGGCACTTTTTTGCTGGGACCGGGGAGGAAGGGGCCAAGGGAAAAGACGTAGACTCACCTCCCCGGTTCCAGCGGCGGGTCCCGCATTGCGGCGCTCCCATGCCTGGCTCCCGTCCACTCAGGACGTCTCAGGTCCGCTCAGCCAGTCAGTGAAGGAGGCGGGATCTGAGTGTATTTGAAACGGATCCCGCCTCCTTCACTGAGTGGCTGAGGGGACCTGAGATGTCACGTCTCGGGCCCGCGTCAGACACCTGGAAGCTGCCGGGAACCGGGCACCAGAGCGCCGAGATGCGGGACCCGCCGCAAATAGAAGAAAATTACAAATCTGTATAACTTTCTGTTTTTAACCATAAAAATGGCTGTTTGTGGCACAGCCTTCTTTCTTGAGAAAAATACCAAAGGGGAGATTTATCAAACATGGCGTAAAGTGAAACTGGCTCAGTTGCCCCTAGCAACCAATTAGATTCCACCTTTCATTCCTCACGGACTCTTTGGAAAATAAAAGGTGGAATCTGATTGGTTGCTAGGGGCAACTGAGCCAGTTTCACTTTACACCATGTTTGATAAATCTCCCCCCAAATGTCTATAAAACCATATTAAGTCCTTGATTAATTTTTTTCCAGATGGTGATTATGTTACAGCACACAAAACCAACATCAAGATTGTGTCCTCACCGTATATTATTGCATTTACTAGGACCCCTTCTTATTTCAAACCTGGCAATCCATTTAAATTAACGGTAAGAATTTGTAATGGAGGAAATAATAATAATATTGTGTATTGATTTAGCTTCAGATTCAGGTGCTGGTTTATGTTTTTATGTGATAATAAATAAGAGTACGACTGCTGGAACCCCCGCCAATCATGAGAATCGTATTCTGAGTTTTTGAATAAATGGTGGTTCTGTATGCATACTGATTCTCTTATGTTGGCTTTACATGGGGGGGGGGTGACGATCGGAGCGGCGGCGGTGGCGATCGGAGCGGCGGCGGGGGTGACAATTGGAGCAGCGGTGGGGGTGGCGATCGGAGCGGAAGCGGAAGGGTGGCGATCGGAGCGGAGGTGGCGATCGGTGGGGGCGGCGGCGGAGGGGGTGCTGATCAGAGCGGCGGGGGTGGCGATCGGGGCGGCAGCGGCGGGGGTGCCGATCGGAGCGGCGGGAGTGGCGATCGGGACGGCAGCGGCGGGGGTGCCGATCGGGGAGGCGCAGAGGGCTGCGGTTGAGCGGGGGGGGGCGGGCTGCGGGTAGGCCGGTCTGCGGGCGCGCGATCACAAAATGATCGCAAAATGATTTTTCCATATGATATATCATGCCGTCTAAACGCTGATCGTTATAAAAAAAAATAGTTACTTCGAAATCGTTAATCGTGCGATCGGCCAATAATCGTCTCGTGTAAACTTAGCATTAGGGTCCATTTACACAGAAAGATTATCTGACAGATTATCTGCCAAAGATTTGAAGCCAAAGCCAGAAATGGATTTGAAAAGAGGAGAAATCTCAGGCTTTCATGTATGACCTGATCTTTGTTTATAGTCTGTTCCTGGTTTTGGCTTCAAATCTTTGGCAGATAATCTGTCAGATAATCTTTCTGTGTAATAGGGCCCTTAGGGTGCGCTCACACATACAGGATCCGTAGCACATTTGACTGAATAACTGAACACAGCATCTAATCTGCTGCGGATCTTGTTTGTTTGAACGCACCCTTATTTAGGCCATGTTCACACAACTTAAATTTTGTATTAATTACGGCCGTTGTTGCTGATTTGCAACAACGGCCGTGATTAGTATAAAACTTACATGCACTGCATTCTGAGGGAATCCCGGCCGGAGTGTATACACACAGTATATGTCACAGAACAGAACGGCCGGTGTCATATGCCGTGTGAACCCAGCCTTACTAAGGAACTGCTCAAGATAGCTGAGTGCTTTACTTCGCTATCTTTGGCAATCTTATGCCCCTATTACACAGGGCTTTAGTCGCTGACTGAGAGGAGCAAACAAGCTCTTCTTTCCCCGCTCACTGCCGGCGCTATTACACGCATTGGCAGCAAGCAGGTGAGTACAGGTGGAGCCGGAGGGAACTGCGGGGGGCTGCCCGGGTGATCGCTAGATTGTCCGGGCAGCCTATAGAGGATAGCGGAGTTCTGCTGCCCCCACTCCCACTCCATGGAGCAGCGGCAGCATATGGCTGCTATCAGAATCAATTGTCTTTCCACAATTCTCTGGGCCGCCGCCCCTGACGCTCCGCCCAGTCCTGACGCTCCTCCCAGTCCTGACGCTCCTGGTCTCAAGTGGACACTGGCCCCCACATGCAGGGGGCTGGCGCTGCTGTTTCTTCAGCCCCGCAAGGTGCCTCACGTGTCTGCGCTCCTGCGTCCTTGCTGCCGGCTCATGTGCCACTCCTCTGTGATTTAAAGGGACAGTGCATCCTGATTGTTAGTGTGCACCAAACACCTCCCTATAAATTCCAGCCCTGCCCTGACCCTAGTGTTGGAGCCTCTGCATGCTTCCCACAGTGTATGGATCCAGCTTTCCATGACCCCTGCCCGTGACTCCTGCCGTCTACAGTTCCAGCCGTGAGTCCTGCTGTGTCCCAGTTGCCTGTGGTTCCTGACGGGAGTCCTGCTGTGGACCTGGCTACCTAAGTTTCTCCAGCTGCACCTATCCCTCCACTGTTAGCAAGCCTAGCCAGGGTTAGCTACCTGGGGCCTGCCGCAGCATGTCCATCCTGCCTTGCAGCGGGCACTGGTGAAGACCAGTGGCCGCTTAGACTCCGCTCCCTGGTGTGGCTTACGCCATTATTAGCGGTGGTACAGCGGCCTTTTTAACCCATAGCTGCACCAGGACGTTACTGAACGTCCTCGTGCCGCTATGGGAGTTCAGAGGGGGGTCGCGCGGCGACCCCCCTCTGAACTGCCGCGATCCCGGGTGCCACATGTAGCTCGGGATCGCGGCTATTAGCGGGCACTGTCCGATCGCCGTGCCCGCTAATTAAGTACTTAGAAGCAGCTGTCAAAGTTGACAGCTGCTTCTAAATACTTGCTAATCTCCATACCTGGTGGTCTAGTGGGGGGATCGCCCCCCTGCGGCGCGATTGCGCGGGGGGGGCGATCCTCGCATCCATCCCGGGCCGGGGTCTGCGCCGTAATGGCGCTGATCCCGGCTCGGTATTCTATTGCTTTTGGCTGCAGAGTGCATATACTAGAAGTCCCCCAGGGGGGCTTCTAGTATATGTGTAAAGTAAAAGAAAAATGTATTTTTAATAACACAAAATCCCCTCCCCTAATAAAAGTCTGAATCACCCCCTTTCCCCATTTTATAAATAAAAATAAATAAATAAATTAATAAACAAAAATGTTTGCTATCGCCGCGTGCGTAATCGCCCGAACTATTAATTAATCACATTCCTGATCTCACACGGTAAATTGCGCATTTTTGGTCGCTTCAAATCCAGAATAATTGTAATAAAAAGCGATCAAAAAGTCATATATGCACAATCAAGGTACCGATAGAAAGATCACATCATGGCGCAAAAAATGACACCTCACACAGCCCCATAGACCAAAGGATAAAAGCGCTATAAGCCTGGGAATGGAGCTATTTTAAGGAACATATATTTTCTTTAAAAGGTTTTAATTTTTTACAAGCCATCAAATCAAATAAAAGTTATACATGTTACATATCGTTGTAATCGTAACAACTTAAGAAACATATATAACGAGTCAGGTTTCCCGGCACATTTTAGGCAAAAATTACATCTGCCATAGCAAAGTACAATTAGTTGCGCAAAAAATAAGGGCTCATTTGGGTCTCTAGGTGGAAAAATGCAGGCGCTATGGCCTTATATACACGAGGAGGGAAAAACGAAAACGCAAAAATGAAAACTGGCTGTGTCCCCTAAGGGTTAAAAATGGATGTAACTGTGTGATTGGTTGCTATGGGCAACTACTCCGCTGGTCTTTTACACAAGGTTTGATAAATCTCCATACACACACACACATATATATATATATATATATATATATATATATATATATCTCTGGGCCGTGACACTGACTATAATTTTATTCAACAGGTTTCTGTTAAAAACCCTGACATGACTCCGGCAGCAAATGTTCCTGTACTTTGTGGAAAAGATAAAGGACGTTCAACGCAGGAAGGATTGGCACAGCTGAACATTAATACACAAGGCAGCCAAAAAGAGTTAACACTAACTGTAAGTTTTATTATTTAGAGCTATTAAACATATGAATCATTGTGATTTTTAACACCCCTCCATTATTTTTGGTGAAAAATCTTAAGGTCAGAGTTTCAGACTAAAATTCCACTCTTTTAATACACTGCAATGGCATGGAGCATGGAGGACACTTGGGGGGGGGGGGTTATGAAGACCGGCGTACAAGTACCGGTCTCATATAAGGCCCCCCCTGTTTTCCCCGGCAGGATTTGAATCCCGCCAGCCGGGCACCCGAATCTGCACCCAGCGTACTGCTTCCAGCAGGTGTAGATTTGGATCATGATAAATGATGCACCAGCGGACCCACGCCTCCTCCCAGCCTTGTCAGCCCCCCCCCAAGCTCCCCCAGCCCACCCATGGGGCGAGTGAGGTGTACGGCAGGCGTATGCCAGGGAGAAGGGGCGAATCTGCACCTTCTCCCTGGCATACGCCTCAGGCGGAACATTCATAAATGTCCCCTTTAGTGACATGAATGTCGTATTCCTCCATATGTAGCCATCATATAGAAGGAATCGCTGTTCGAGGTGCACTGACAGAACTGGGGGAGCAAGGCAGGTGGTCCTTCACATTGGCTCTCATTGTACAGGAATTTATTAGCTTTTATTGGAAAGTGGACAGCCCCTTTGATTATAGCTATGATATTAAGTATACAGCCAGATCTACAATCAGACTTTGCTTCTTTTTTTTTAAGAAATAAAAGATTAACATTCAATGCAAAGGTGTTCATAGTCTTTTATGTTATTGTTATGTTTCCTGTCAGATTTAGGTTACATTTACACTGAGGAAGGAAATCCCCACGCCCTATACATAACATTAAGACAGTGAGGCAGGTGGGATTCCAAGCTGAGTCCACGGTGGGGATTCCGCTCAGAATTTCCACTTGTTTTCCGCAGTGTGAATGCACCCTTACATAAGAACCCATGTGTCCACAACACTATAAACAGTAGTTTAATTGAGGGTGCGGTCACACGTACAGGATCTGCAGCAGATTTGATGGCGCAGATTTGAATCTGCAGCAGATCCACAACAGATTTGATGGCCCAGATCTGCAACTTCAAATCTGCTGCAGATCCTGTATCTGTGAACGCACCCTCAAAAGTTACATGATTAATGCTGCATACTACTGCATACTGTTAAGTAATGATTATTTTTATTATTATTATTAATATTATTATTATGACTATTTAAAGGGGTAGTGCGGCGCTAAAAAATTATTCACAGAATAACACACATTACAAAGTTATACAACTTTGTAATGTATGTTATGTCTGTGAATCGCCCCCTTCCCCGTGTCCCACCACCCCCGCCCGTGTACCCGGAAGTGTGTGGTGCATTATACATTACCTCATCCGTGTCGAGGGCCGTCCGCCATCTTGTGCGAAACGTCATCTTGTATAACTTTGGAATGTGTGCTATTCTGTGAATAATTTTTTTAGCGTCGCACTACCCCTTTAATGTAAGGGTTTTTTTTATCGACATTTTAACCTATTTGTACAAAATATTTATTTATTTATTTTAGGTCAAAACTGCTGATAAAGACCTTGAAGATGAACAACAGGCTAATGTAACAATGACTGCAAAAGCATATCAACCTATGTGGAAACAAAACTACCTCCATATAGATAGTGAGATTGCGGATGATGGCGTCAGTATTAATTTAAACATAAAAGCAGAAGACAGTTTAAAAGAAAAAGTGAAATACTTCACCATTCTGGTAAGGAAATTCTCTGATATTCTGCTAACAGACCTAAACCTGACATTTCCATCTCTGTTTCTGGCACTGCTACAACCTCTAAGCAGGGTGTCTGCTGTTTTGGAGTTATGCTAGATTTTTCTTTAATACCCTATATCCAGTCACTTGCACTCTTATCATGTGCACCTTATAAACATCTCCTTTCCTTATACCTAGGGCTAGTTCACACGCCATTGTCTCCACTCATGTAAAACCGTTGGAATCCCGCCAGCCTCCATGTCATACAGGCAGTCTACGAAATGGCTCGCGCGCCTCCTCTCTCCCCACCTCTCTGTTCGGAAGAATTGACATGTCAATTCTTCTGAGCGGAGAGGCACGGAGAGAGGAGTCGCATGAGCCTCCCATAGACTGCCTGTATGACATGGAGGCTGGTGGGATTCCACTGATTTTACTCCGTGTGAACTGGCCCTTACACTCACCGTTACTATGATTTTTTTCTTATCATGATTACCTCAACTCTTTACTAATGGTCCTTCCCTTCTCTAAGCTCTCCCTCTCCAGTCCATCCTAACTGCAGCAGGCATGCTCATCTTCCTCTCCAACCATTTCACTGATGCCTCCTCCTTCTGTCAGTCACTACAAGGGTTACCCATGAAATTCACACTACAGTACAAAATCCTTACACTCAATCACAAAGCTCCCTAGAGTGCTATACCCCTCTGCACCTTCTTTCTCATCTCTGTCTACCATCCTACACGGTCTCTATGTTCTTCTAACAATTTAAAATTAATTTTCCATAATCCGAACTTCTCATTCCCATCTCCAAAGACTATGCTTTACTGCACCAGTTCTTTAGAATGCGATACCCAAAACGCTTGGGCTACATTCACACACTGTGAAATCAGGAGCGGATTAACGTTTCCATAGGCCTTGTGATATTAACCAAGCTTGTGCCCGCCCCACCCCACTGTAACTATGGCAGCACTAGCATGATGCTCAAATTATGGGATAGATAATGTCATGTTTACAAAGTACCTATGAAGTTTTCTAAAAAATGATTATCAGACAGCACCGGCGGGACAGTCCTGATTTTGGGGTGATCTTGAGACAGCCCCTATGTGTCCGTCAGCAGTGTCAGCATGGGGAGCTGCCAGCGGTTACTGACAGGGGCCTTTTCACAGTGAGCGCTCCTGAGGAGGACAGGCCTTTTTTCTTATTAGTCTGTGGAAAATAAAGAAAAAGATTTAGTTAACAATAATTTTGTGTGCATAGTCACTACTGTCACAATTTTTTTTAAATCAACAGGGGTTGTGATTGCAAGCAATTTTGCTATATACTCTCTTTTTAAAGTGACACTGTTACCCCCTTTTAGCATTATGACTTCTCTACACAAGTGTAAAGGGTAAATTTTGCGCCACCATAGCCCCGACCTCTCTGTGCCATTAACGGCCCTGACCCTCAGCGGCCATTGGAAGGACCGGCCTAAAGGTCTAGGCGCCACTAGGTCGGCCCACGCCAGTGGCTGCGATTATGTCATGGAGGGGGGCAGGCTACGGTGATGCTGTGGGTGGGGCTAAGTGGCTCTTTGCCCGCGAAGCCCAGCCCAGGTAGCACAATTCCCACAGATGATAAAAGATCACTTTTTACTGGTACAAGCACCAAGAAATATGATATAAAATAAGGTATGAAAACTTGGCAGCTTGATAAATCTCTCTAAACGTTTATAATTTAACATTGGTCAAACAAATATAAACAATGGAAAATATTGGTATATTGGTATATTTACGTTTTTATTCATCTTAACAAATAGAAATATTTACAGTTTTCAGTACAAAAACATACTATTTCATTATGTCTATATTTATAAACAAAGATGGCGGCAATTTCTAATCTGACATTTTTCATCTACAAGGTTACAAGTAGAGGAAGATTTTTGCAGACGATATTTCATGAGAGGGGTGAAGGAGAAGTTGTCTCTGCAGTAAGGATGGCTGTGACACCAGACATGCTACCTTCTTTCAGAATTGTGGCTTATTACTATCTATTTCATGAAGGAAAACTTTTTGAATTAGTCTCTGATTCTGTCTGGCTTAATATGAAAAGAACCTGCAAGGGCACTGTAAGTAATATGTTGGTGAACTGCAAATTCAGAGACTATACTATACTGAGTAAATGTATGCTGAGCGAATTAAAGCAGTTTTCTATCATTATATGTAACCATGTTATTGCATCAAAATCGGATACCTCCCTGAGATGTCAAAGATTGTATGAATCCGATTCACAATACTGTAGTGCAGACGCCTTAGGTTCTAATACATTGTGTATAGAGAAGAGCCAACTTATAGTAAGTTCGGGTTCGCTCCATGCCGAATGCTTTGCTGAGGAAGTTGGATGCAGCCCAAGGGAGTCTAGGAAAACATGGAGCCATCCTATGGCTGTATCCACGTTTTCCATAACTCACTAGGGCTGCATCCGTCTCCTCCAGCTCATCTCTAGTTGTGACATATCATACAGACGCACCAATAGGTGGCATAGCTAGGAGCCCCATAGCAAAATCTTTTAAGTGCCCCCCTCCTCTACGCACAACACAAAGCACTATATATATATATATATATATATATATATATATATACAGTATGCTTTACTGCTGGTGCACTGATAACCCATGACCTCTGCATGCAGCTCTGCACATTTTCCTACTTGATTGGCAGCTGGAGAACAGAGGTCGTTATCTGTGCAGTGAAGCAAAGATCTCTGTCTTCTGCTTGTTAACCTTTTTTTTGTGTTGCAGCATGTAAGTAAACATTGGGTGACTTACACACTGCAGTACATATGGGTTAAGCAGAAAGACACACACTCTTACCTTCTCCCCCAGGCCCCCCTCCTGCAAGGGCCCCATAGCAACTGCCTACCCTGCCTCTATGGTAGCTACGCCCCTGCATCAGTGATATCTGAGAGATGAGGCTCTCAAATGTGAAGATGTGAAGATCCCTAAGCTAAGTGCAATGAATGCTATTCAATATCTTTGAGATCCACAATTGTTTCTTATGTATCACAATAATAAACTGACCATATGTGGAACAAATCTGTTAGGCTAAAGCAATGTAAAGCAATTTCCAGTGATGCTTATCATTTTTCCTATAGAAATGAATACAAAGTAGCAGGAGAGGACATCTGAGGTCCTCAGTGCAAGAACAGTATATGTGCCCCTTGCACATCATCATCACATCATCCTCCTTATTATAGAGTATTCTTCTCATTGTTATATCTCCAACAATAATTGATGAGGTATATCAGCCACAACAGGCTTTAGGACCATGTAGAATCCCGGCTTGTGTAGGGCGCAGGTGTCCAAATAAGCCACAGATTAGGGCAGTTGTTTCATAAAAAGGGATATTTATTAGGATCACGACGCGTTTCGGCCACCAAATATAAGGTGGCCTTTCTCAAGTTTTAAAACTTGAGAAAGGCCACCTTATATTTGGCGGCCGAAACGCGTCGTGATCCTAATAAATATCCCTTTTTATGAAACAACTGCCCTAATCTGTGACTTATTTGGACACCTGCGCCCTACACAAGCCGGGATTCTACATGGTCCTAAAGCCTGTTGTGGCTGATATACCTCATCACTGTTTGTACGACTCCCTTGGACGTACCCCGGCAGGAGCTGCGGTGTTCTACCTACTATGCCTGACATAGAGTTGTGCCTATAATTCAGCACAACTCCACTAGGTGAGTGCAACACTCTCTTCTTGTGTGTTTGTTACTCTTATCATCTTTTATTGCACCAGGAGGAGCCCCCACCCCTCTTCTCTCCTTTCCAACAATAATTAGCACTAGTAATTGGAAATTCATCAGGTACATAGTGTGTGGACAAGTCTATTGCTAAAGTACAAAAGGCAGTAAAAGATGAAAAATGACTTGCGGTGAGTTAGTGAAAATATAAAAAATATTAGTGGACTGCAAATGGCAGTAATGCTTTAATAAATAAAATAAAATAAAAAATAACTCAGTTCATTATACTCAATCTAATAGGATTAGAGATGAGTGAACCGAACTACATAAAATGAAATACGCACAATGTAATACACATGAAAAAGAGCCTATGCTCACCAGTCTGCACTCGCCCGGTGTCCTCTTACAGGTCCCCGGTGTCCTCCTACAGATCCCCGGTGTCCCCCGCCAACTTGTTTTGTCCATATTTACTTATGACAGCGTGTTTTCATTCCAGTGTTGCTGTTGGAAACAAAAGGGGTGCGCAAACCAGTCACCAACCAAATTAACATCTACCAAAACCTCTGCTAAATGACCCCAACGGATCCTGAACAATATAGCTCCAAAATGCGTTACCACAGCAGATATTAACCCCAAAAAATCAAACACATGAGCCACATAAACAATTTGTTAAAAATATATCAAAGTTTATTGAAGACAAAAATTATTGTTACATAAATACACATACTTAATAGTAAAATATGGAGGTAGGACAAAACACACAGCAAGGGAAGAGGAACTGCATGGCATCTGAATAGAAACCTATCCTGTACACACTTAAGCCAATGAGATTCATATAAACAAAATGCAATAGCTTAGTGCAAAAATAAAAATGCTCACAGGCAGTGTGTGTAGAACATGTCCTACATAGTACAGCACTGGTCATAAAAACAAAGAAAAATACAGATGCATGGGTAGCAATCAAGATAGAGTATCCCAATAATGGCAAGTGCAGATTACATCAAGGAAAGATCTCTAGACATAGCTAAACATGCAGCATGTAGAAAAATGTTAGCATACAAAAGGAAAATAAAGCTGGAGGTGAACAAGTAGTTATTTAAAGTGCAGAGAATGCTGCGCGGTGATCTTACCCAAGGAACACCCCAACGCACGTCTCAGCTCACAGAGAAATTACTGTGAGTTTGGTGTCTCCCAGAAAATTTGTTTAACTTTGTTTCCTGTCTTTACAGCTAAAAATAAACCCACCTTCAAGGCAAAGAAGTAGTGATTACAAACCTCAGGAGAAGATAGAACCCCATCTGATTGGAGACAAAGGGGCATATGTGGGTTTAGTCGCTGTAGACAAAGGAGTATATGTCCTAAATAACAAATCCAGGCTCACCCAGGACAAGGTTTGTACTGAACATAGCTATACCATTTGACACAAAGCAATATCAATGTATATAGTTTTGCTTTAAAATCAGTTAACTAAGGTTATAGGAGATCCAGAACAAAGTCCGTACTGTACTGATATAATATTTGCAAGTTTAAAGTGCAGCCTCACTTTGGAGTAGACAAGTCAGCAGATGCTTAAAAATTGATTTGTCTAACCTGCTGATAGGTCCCCTTTAAGCAAATTATTTGAATATTTATTGATAGGGGTATTTGCTAGAAAGGTCTGAACATTGCTGGGCTTTTGCAGCCCAGGGGAGTTATATCTCCTGGTTAGAGATGAGCAAACTCTTCAAAAGTTTGGTTTGACAAGTTTGACGAACCTTGAAGCAAAGTTCGGGTTTGTCTTAACCAAAGATTAACCAAACTAAAGCAGCGTAACGATTGCAGGCATTTAGCTGTTTTAGTGAGGTTCTGCAAGTTCATTTATGACTACTTACCTGTCTAAGCTCCCCCGGTGTTCTCCTATGGGTCTATGGTGTGCTACGCTGATCGCAGCTGCCTCCACTTGCAAGACGAACTCATCTCGAGAGTGACAGTCTGCTCAGCCAATCACTGTCTCTTTGGTAGTTCCATACATGGCAATTGTAATTTTGTAACAGCTGAAGTGCCACAAGTCAGCATGGTCAGTCAGCACACAATTATTTCAGATCTTGCTGATCTGGGGTTGTCAGACCCTTGTTCTGCTGCTGTAGATACATGTGTAAGAACAGAATAGTAGTAGTAGGGTTTATAATTGTGACACTTCTTTTCTTAAACCTAGATATGGGATGATGTACAGCAAAATGACCTTGGGTGCACAGCCGGAAGTGGAGCCAACCCTTTGGGTGTATTTCAAGATGCTGGCATAGATTTTACAACCAGTTTAGATATAAAAACTTTACCAAGAAGTGGTAAGTATAAAAAAGCAATCATGCAGCCCTGTGCACAATGGAATACACCTATGTACACCATGCACCACTTATATCTACTGTATAGTTTTAGTGCTATGTACTGTAGTTACTTTCAAGAGGCATAACTGTATAGCGTAGGTGTGGTGTCCCACTGTTAAGTGCCTTATGCACCTGTTGCAAAGTTCTGACTCCGGGTTAGGTGGTGATGAAGTAGTCTACAGTTTAGCCACTAGATGTCAGTATCTTTTATATGCTTATATTCTTGCTTGCACAGCTGAAGTCAGTGATGGGTTAATGTTATTGTACCATGTGTTCTGTGCTAACCTATAGGAGGTGCTCTCTTGTTCTCAACCTATCTATGCTCTCCACACACACTCTCCCTTTTACCTACTACCACTACGTTCAGTATGCAGTGCTAAGCACTTTAAAGGGAGGAGTCCAGGAACACTCTAACCCACTGTGAGAACACGTCTAAAAAGCACAGGGCAGTATCCTGAACAAAAGAGGAACTAGCCTGGATAGGCAAAGCTACCGTAAAGAAGGTCTACGTATCCTATCTCGCAGTGCAGGTAACTAGGACACCCCTGGACACTTAGCTAAGCCCAGATAACCATGGCTGGGGCTTGTAGTACCCTGACAGGATGGGTCCCTCGACACCGTAGGGCACAAGGTGGTCAGACACAGTATAAACACAACTACAAGTATAGTATCTCATTACAAAGTATATTTCTTCCTGTTCTGGCAAAGTACATAGCTACCATGGGTTGGGGCTTCTTTAACAAACTCTTCTCCACTACTCAACTCTTCAAGCACCGCAACAGCTACCTCTCTCCTACTCTACTTCTCTAAGCACCTCATCAAGCACAAGTTCCAGCACTAAAGTCTGTGTCAAAGATTTATCTATATTGTAAAAGTGTATTGTACTAAAGAACTCTGCAGTAAAGCTGTTCTATTTTTACAACACTGGAACTCCTACTGGGACTCATACGGGTCATACTTCGTACACACCAGCACCCATACACACCAACAGTACAGCTTGGTTAATTTTTCCCCTTTCTGTGAGTGGCAGTACCGATAGTCCGGGTGGGTCAGTTGTCACTCAGGACTACTGTGACAAGAGCCCAAGGGACCGACAAAAAAATTGGCAGGTCACCAATCATTAGGGAACACAGACAGCCACATAAACAAAGCACCTCTTTGGCTGAGCTTACACAACACCTATAATTGTACCTCACTACACATGCGCTGGGCCACTCCGCTGAGAGTAGTAGTAGGTGGTAGTACTGTGTAGGGACCCGGTTAGCCACTTGCCTGATGGTATGTCACGGTATGGGCACAAGGGATAGCAGCTGTAAACCGGGAACCTGACCAAGCAGAGGCCGAGCAATTCTTCGTTGTCCTTAGTCAGGGTACCAATAATTAAACCAATGCCAGGGTTCAGAAACAACTGTAGTTGTGCATTTATTGAAACAGTAGTAACTAGTGGCAACAGTCTCTCCGGATGCAACCGGGAATAAGGCAGACTTGAATAAGGCAAAGCAATGGGTGATGCTGCAATAGGCTGTGATGGTAGCGTACTGAATGATGGGAGTAGTAGTACTGAGGATAAGATACTGGGAGGAATGAAGCTGAGACAAATACTTGCTGTGAATGATGATGGGAGATGATGAGAGGAATGACTAAAGAATTGGCACCCAAGATGAGAATCTTTAGGACTTTAGAAGGAAGACACAGCCAGGTCCCAACTGGACCGGGACACTTCTAGTAACACTGGAGCAGCAGAGCACACATGTCTCTCTCCTGGCAGTGGAGAGAGGACACACACAACCTGTCCCCTTGAAGGTAAGAGATAGGACTCAGGAACAACAGAGCAACACACCCTTCTCCCCTAAAGATGGAGAGAAGACTGAGGTAGGACAGGAAGTCACATGGTATTCCCAGCCAAAGCTCGATGGCCATTGGGGTTACCATGGAAGCAGGGGACAGTCACGTGACACCAAACCATTGCATCATCACACCATTAGGACATATAGAACCAAATATACATGAAAATGAGTAAAACAGCAGACCTGAATACTGCGAGGGGTGACACCATACAGTTTGCAGTGGACCATAGTTTTCCAGAATAGAGGCAATAACATATTGACTGACTCAGATATAAAGATACACTTTGGAGGAAACAACAAGAGAAGGAACTCAGTTCTGGGACACTGCACACAGGCATAGAGGCTGCCAGCTCTGCTGTTATAGCCAGGATTAGGGTTAAGTATCCTGCCACTTAACCCCTCAGTCAGATGACACATTCGGTGGCAACCACAGCACCTAGAAACAACATTTGGACACCTCATAGCTTCACATACCTCCTACTCCAGTGCTTCCCAATTCCTGTCCTCATTCCCCACCAACAGGTCATGTTTTGAAGATTTCACAGGTGATATAATTATACTCATCAGGTGCATCAGGTATTGTCACAAGTGTTCTTTGTATGGGATATCCTCAAAACATGGCCTGTTGGTGGGCCGTGAGGGCTGGAATAGAGAAGCACTGCCCTACGCAATAGTGTTGTTAACAATAATGAATTAACAAGCAATCCAGCGCAGAGATTGATGGCAGTTCTTACAGTCCTGATTTGGCATCAGTGTTAAATACCAGATGTAATAGGCTGGAGCACTTCAGTTTGATCCATTTTTAATTTAAGGCCAACCAAAAATTTTAAATTTATGTTGAAACTGTAAAGCGAATGTACCACTAGGACATCACTTTTTTGACTTTTACATGAATAGACCAGTGCTAGTGCGGGGATGCCAATGTCATGGTCCTTTTTTTTGAACCGTGGCCTGGTTCCCGTGCATCAAGCACTGTAGGCGAGCCACCCGACCCCCAGTGTGACAATCTCCGTACCCTCTGTGATGCGGCTCCATTAATTCATTGATACATATATATATAGTCACAAGTGAATTGACCTTAAGTAAAGGTATTTATTTCACATGCTAAATTCTATTAAAAACATGACATCAAATTAATTTCTTCATCCCCCCCCCCCCCCCCCCCCATCCCAGGAGTGGCCTCCTTCCATGCCTAATTTATCATGGTTTACACCTAATTTGTATGTTTTCCAGATTTCTCCTGCTCTACAAGCCCACATAGACGTAGTCGTCGTTCAATAGAAATAGTGGAAGCAAAACAAAAGAAAGGTGATTGTTTTAACTACCTTAAATATAGAGTTCATTTTATTTGAAATGTTATATTAAAAGTTATATTAATGTTTAATCATAATTAACTAATATTCCCTGAAAAATACGATGATAGATGACGTGGTTGTCTGTTGGTGCCCATACAAAATATGCAGGTTTACCTCTTTATTATTTTATTGTTTTACAGCAAGTGCGGCTCCTGCACACCTGAGACCATGCTGTTTGGCTGGATTGCATGAGAATCCTATAGGACTTTCATGTAGTAAGAGAAGAAGACAAGTTGAGCAGGGCGAGGAATGTGTGGCCATGTTCCTTGAGTGCTGCCTACATGTGGAGGAGCTAAAGAAACAAGTTACTGGTGACTTAGGGATGGACAGGTGTAAGTCTTTACTTTCTCTAAGAAGGTAATTCTGTTAGGTTGTATTTTATTTTACCAACATGAAAACATTTTTTTTTTTATAAAGAGTGTCTGTTTAGTAGATGCCTCTAACAAGATTTATGTCTATTCTGGACTATAAGTGGTCTTGAGCAAAGAAGGTGAGCTGTTAGCTATTAGGCCCTACTATAGCCCTATAAGATAGCCTTATGTATAGTATCAGACCCTCAGACTGCATTGTATCATATAACATTAGGGAACCTTGAAAAATAAATATCAATTGCATTCAAAATTATTCAGTACTCAAAGATCTACTTGTATATATGCATATAGACTTCAATTTACAGCACATGTAGATCATAAGATAGATAGATCCATATCTTGTATGACGGTAGGTATACCACAGGAGGGATATCTTGGTCCACAGACCTTTGTCAACTGGTATACCTTGGATGGTGAAGAATAGAAAATGATGCCAATCCTAAAGTTAAAAAAAGGCGATGCCTGCAATCAGCGGGGTACACTGGGGACCTGTATGTCTAGGGAAGTACGTGTATGCCTTGTATTTTTGGTCTAAATAAGGCATTATTTCAATTCAGTCGGTGAGTGCCGCTACTATTTCTCTCTACGGTACTGCTGACATTTCCAGGGCTAAAGTGTTTATGAAAAGAAAGATGTTTGGTAACCTACAGGAATAATGCAGGTTATTTATTATTTTTTTTAGCTATTGATGAGGACAGTGAGGAAGATCTGGAATATGACAATGCACCTCGAAGCAATTTCCCTGAGAGCTGGCGCTGGACTATTCTGCACCTTCAATCTGATTCAAAAGATGAGTAAGTGAGAAGAGCATAAAGAATGAAATAACACAAAGACAGTACACACTGTATATATAGTATTGTGTGTTATATTTTAATTCTAAAGGGGACATTTATGAAGACCAGTGAACCCGTACTTTTATATTAGGCCCCGTCTCCATTACCCTGCCGGACTCACTAAGAAGCGTGCGAAACTGGCTTGACCCGCGTCTGCCATACAGCGGGTGCAGAAATCTACACCTGCTCCTGAGCAGGTATAGATTTCTGCCATGATTTACTCCTGCGAGTATGCGTAAATCATGTTACTGTAAGTCTGGCATGGGAGGAGGCCGCGACTCCTTCCCACCTCCCCACAACCTTCCGCCCACCCACCGGGGAATACGGCAGGCGTGTGCCACAGAGTAGGTAAGTATCTGCGCCTTCTCCGTGGAGTTCCCTATGGGCAGAGGTTTGAAATATCCCCCCCCCCCCTAAATGTTTAAAGGGGTTTTCATTTCGTGATTAATTTAGATAACAAGAGATAACTTGTAAACAACTTAAAATTCACATTACTGAAGATTCAAATCTAATGTATACGAGGTGGAGGCATAGTACTTAAACAGTTAGGCAGGCCTGGCTTTACACTTGAGTAGGCTAAGCCCAAGTTGTATACAGTATGTCTTTCTTAGGGTTTATGGAGCTTAAAGGGTTAATTCACCCCCCAAAAAAATTCTTTCAAATTTACTGGTCCCAGCAAGTGCCAGAGGTTTTTAATTTACTGCTATTCTTTCTAGTCTGCGGTTAAGAAAATCACGGCACTCACCTAATAAAGTTAAGCTTGGTAATTATGTGCAAAACATAATAAGCTGATGAAGGGTATATGCCGAAACGCGTCCTCCTGTGCTTTATGATGTTTTGCAAGTAATAAAAAAGCATAAATTTATTAGGTGAGTGCCGGGATTTTCTTAACCACTACTTCTGGGACGCCATCCCGCTACGAGCACCACCATCGCAAAAGTGCCGTCTCCTTTACAATACAAGATTCTTTCCAGTCTAAAACAGTGCTCTCTGCTGACACCTCTGTCTGTGAAAGAAATTGTACAGGGCAGTTGCAAATACCAATAGAAACCTCTCATGCTGTCCAGACTGGAAAGAATACACCACTTCCTGCAGGACATACAGCAGCTAATAAGTACTGGAAGACTTGAGACTTTTTAACAGAAGTACATTACAAATCTCTGGCACTTTCTGACACCAGTTGATTTGAAAGAAAAAAAATAGATGAACTCCCCCTTTAATCTTTCTTTATTATAGTCCTTGGAACTAGTCCTGGTTGCATTCTTCCTTGTGCAGACTATAAGATGCTTGGCTCACAGTTTGGGTCACTTCACCCATAGCAGAGCTTGGAGCCAGAAAAACACATTTTCACAGATCTGACGATGGGACAACCAATATACAATGCCAGAGTGGGACAAGATATTTATATAGATGAATAAATTTATTCAAAAATGTCTTTGTGTAAGCTCATTTATCTCTTTCATTTTTAGGACTGTCGATGTACCATTACCTCTCAGCCTACCAGATTCCATCACCACTTGGGTAATACAAGCAATCAGTATTAGAAAGGACAAAGGTAATGTGGATTAAGACTAAACAATGCTATGATCACCAACATTTTACTAATTGGAAAGGAAAAAAAAGTCTCAGGCACCATCAGCTACTGTGCCTACCGTCCATTCCTAATATATATTCGACAAATGTTTCTTGGTCCTCCTAAATCTGCTAAAGTTAGTAACTAAGCTACAGTATTACACTACAGATCAGGTGTGAGATTGGGTCAAGCCACAGAAAGACATATTTTCCCCTTAAGGCCTCTAAATTCAAACTACTAAAGTCTTCAGTACCAGCAAGAAGGTCAAGCCTGACGTGAAGAGAAGATTTTGCCTTTTGAAGCCCCTGAACCTAATTCAGAATCAGTCACCCTGCTGTTAGATGGTTGCCCTACAACAAGTTCTAGTTGGGCTGGGCTCAGTGACAAAGGCATTGTGTAGAGCAGTGTTCCTCAACTTCAGTCCTCAAGGACCACCAACAGGTCATGTTTTGAGGATTTCCTTAGTATTTCAAAGCCGATATAATTATAGTCAGTGCACCAGGTAACATAACAGGTGTTATTTAAATGGGATAGCTTCACATTCTAACCTGTTGGTGGTTCTTGAGGACTGGAGCTAGGGAATCCTGGTTTCACATAAGACTGCCTACAATCTACCCTGAGAGGAAAGTTTTACTCACCACCTGTTTCAAAATTGACTAGTATAGGTAACAGATCTCCAAGGACTTTCTTGAGTTTCCTAACTTTTGTCAGCACAAGTCAAAGTTAGTACCCAGTAGCTACACGTCACAACTGTCTTTTCTACATGTGCCGTTCAGGTCCAGTAGGAACTTTAGAAATATGTTATTTAGTACATACAGCAAGTTATTTATTTCTTCCCTGATTGCTGTGTAATATGATAATTTTGACCAGTCAAATTTAAATCTCATGTACAGAACAAAATACTTTGTACATTTAACATAATAAAAACATTTGGACTGATTTCAGAACATGATGAGGAATACACGTTCAATGTTCAGGAATAAAATGAGATAACAAAAGTAACGTAAGTGACGGTTGAAATTTTTTTTTCAGGCATATGTGTATCAGAACCTTATGAAGTGACCACCTTCAAAGATTTTTTTGTTGACCTGAGAATGCCTTATAGTGTCGTAAAAAATGAACAAGTCCAGATTCGAGCAGTGGTTCACAACTATAGGCCATATGAAGTTAAGGTTAGTTTTTTTTGTGTTTCAGTAACCGATCCTGTCACGTATGACATTATACAATGATATGATTTGAGACTTCTTGGGCTATGGTCACACACAGTTTGACGGGCATGAACTGTGACAATCTGCCCTCCCCTCTGTGACGTGGCTCTATTAGAATCAATGGATTCGCATCACAGAGAAGAGGGGAGATAGCCTCCAGTGTGATGTACTAGTGGTATATTAACTTTAAACCCTCCCCAGCACTCAATACAACAATTTTGCATGCAGCAAGAAGCCTCAGGCTCCAAAATTAGACCAGCCTTTCACTTATTAATAAATTGCACTTTCAATACACTAGTCTATTACACTTAGGGCCCTAATACACGGAGCTATAATCTGCAATCAGGCCAATTCGGCAGATTATCGCTTCATGTGATAAAGATGATTAGTCACTTAAAACAACTGATCGCCATTATGGGGGTTTTACTTATACAACTGGAAGATTCTGCGTTTGACCAAGATTTTTTTTATCTCTTTATCTCTATTACTTTTTCTCTACATTTCCAGGTCAACGTGAAATTCTTTTATAATGAAAATATATGCAGTTTGGCTACAAAATCAAGAGGATACCAGGAAACAGTTAGAGTACCAGGAGACTCATCCAAGGTGGTGTACTTTGTTGTAATCCCACTCAAAGCAACAGAAATTTACATAGACGTTTTGGCTGCCGTGACCGGTGAACGAACATTTGACCGAGTTAGAAAAACGCTTCATGTTTTGGTATGAACGTATGTATTTCTACTGCTATAAATGACTATATTATAGAATGACTAATCTACTGCTATAATGAAACCAATCACTGTAGTAAATACACTGAGCCAAGGCAAGGGATTTGAGCAGCAGGTGCCGTGATTATTTAATCCGTTATTCGGAATAAATTCACTAAATTAAAACCCTTAAAGGGGTGGTGTCACAAAGAAAACTAGTTCTATGGGGTTGTATTGTGTTAAATGAAACATATTTACTAACATTTCTTAAAATGTATAGTTTAAGAGATATAGACTGACTAATCCCCCTATGTGCTGATTAGAGTAATAACCTGTTGCCCATGGTTACGGACCGTCAGGCATCCACTTTCTTGGAACGCTCATGCGCCGTTCAATATCTGTCACATGATCTGTCTGATTAGTACAGGCAGTTGGTTTTCACTTAAAAAAATATATATATATTTAAAGCGACGGACCCCGTGAAGCAAGGAGAGAGTTAATGTATAAACAGACAGCGCAGGAGCCGAGCAGCAGCCAAAGTGGTAAAGGGGGCGGCTGCATTACATACTCGCTGCGGTCTTTCAGACTGCTGCAAGTATGTAGTGACAGGGACCTGCCAGGACTTTGACTCGTATCAGATCTTGCTGCAAAACTTGCAGTGGGATTTCCACTGCGAATCGGTACATGTGAACGTACCCTAAAAGATAATTTTTTGCTCTAACCAAGAGACCGGGCACATTTTAAAAGACACAACCGGTAAAGATTTACTCATCAAACGGAAGGTACTAGCAGTTTGGTGGGGTGGTGGATACAGAGTCGCTTTAATAAATGGCACAATCATTGTCTAAAGTGCTTGTTATCTAATTTTTGGCTTATTTGGAGCAGCAGAACTCCCTCCAGAGCTCTAAGTTGGGGAAGTATAATTTTGCTAACCGATTTATTTCTTAATTTTGATTACTTTTAACCATTTTCTGTCTTTCATTTTTCAGCCAGAAGGGAAACTTGTGAGAAAACAAGCTAAAAGCCTAACAATAAACCCTAAAGGTTAGATTCCTACTGTCTTAGAATATTTAAATGTGGTGTCTTATTTTGAAGAGCCATTCCAGCCTTGGGCCATGTTCACATGCTGTAAAAGAGCGGCCGTTCTATGAAAAGGCCGTGTCATAGAACTACCGCTGTCTGAGATGTTCAACCCGGCCGGTACTGCAGTACCAGCCGGGTGAACATCACTTCTTTGTAATTAGAATCCGAGCACATTCGGGTGTGCCTGCACTCTAATTAGCCATAGCAGACAATGTAAAGTACGTCCGGAGACACACTTTACATTGCCTACACAGTCTATATTGTGTGGCCGCTGTTCAATGAATAGCGGCCGCACGAATAGACATGGCAGTTTTCTCTGCGGCCGCATGGAACCCCGATCGGAGTGTCTACGTGGTATATACAGCCGAATGCGATTGGCCGCTGTGATTAAACAACGGCCATTGTTTAATCCAGAAACACAGGGTGTGAACTAGGCCTTAAACAGTTACAGTATTTAGTGAAACCCCCACTGTTTCCTCCTAAAACTAGGGACCATTTAAATTGCTCCTTGCCATAATTATCCTCCAATTCTAGCTATTGGTGGGGGTCTGGCTGCTGCATACATTATGTCTGGCTCATAGATGTCTATTGAAACTAGACTGTATGGATTAACTGGAGCATTGTGATTAACAGGAAGCCGCCAGCGGATATACATCAAAACCGAAGCTTTAGAAGAAATGGTGCCGGACAGCGATGCTTCAAACTTCATTAGTATACAAGGTATAATTTATATTAGTAATAATGGAGAAATAATTATATTCTCTATTAAAGAAAAACTATACGAAGGTTAGGCTGGGTTCACACTACATTGTTTTTCATCTGTTTTTACAAAAAACGGATGCATTTGTGTGCCTCCATTTTGATACGTTTTTCCATTGACTTCCATTATAAAAAAAAAAGGATCAAAACGCATCATTTTTTTTTTTGCGTACACAAACATGCACACAAATGCACCCGTTTTTTTCATCTGCTTTTTGTAAAAACGGATGAAAAAAAAAAAAAACGTAGCGTGAAACCAGCCTGAGTAATTTTTTTTTTTAGACATTTATAAAAAAATTTTACCTCGGTCTCAGATATATATTCTGTAAAGTGCATATACACTGAGACAGAAACAATATTACCAACATTTGTTTGCTTTCATACGACTCAGTTTAAAATTTTGTGTCGTTTCAGGCGATATCATGGGAGAGACTCTATTAGGTATCCTAGATCCTAACTATCTTGGATCACTTATATACGTTCCGTTTGGCTGCCCAGAACAGAACATGATCACTACGACTCCAAATGTCATTTTAACTAAGTATTTGGATGCCACTAAAAGGTGGGATGCTGTTGGAGCTGAAAAAAGGAGAGCGGCTGTTAATAATATTTATAAAGGTATCGTGTTTTACCCGTCATACAGCTATGTATTTCTCTTAAGTGGATTGGCCGGCTACTGCAACTGGCTAGAGATTGCTGTGAGATGAGGGGTGAAGCGCACAGCCACATGCTTCTCCTATGTTGTTCTTATCAAAACTTTTGACATGTTTTTGTGACAGCAACCTGCAAGTGTCAGGACTTACAGCATATACTCCCTCCATCATACACACAAAAAAACTGTTCTAAAGATTTTTTCAAATGAGGTTCTTAGCAAACCATTTTAACAAAAAGAGTGTACCATGTGACCACGTTAAGGTGACCTCAATAGGAAATGGTTCCTAACGCTGGCCTCTCTGAGGATATAAGCCATGGACACTTTAGACCTCTGCCTGGGCTTTAGTTACTGTAACTTTGAAAACCCCGCTGACAGACTCCCCTTAACCTCCATATCCACCACGGCGTACAGTTGCGTTGTATTCCAGGTAAAGGGGTATACAGAGGGCTCAAGTTCTGACAGCGACATTTTAAAAGCAGAAAAACCTGTCATTGGTGGTCCAGGGGTCGGCTCGGCTATACAATCGATACAGTCACAGGGAGCAGATGCCTTGTAGAGGCAGCCTGAAGGCCCTATTCCACGGAACGAATGTCGTTCGTATTCGGCCGATATCGGCCGCTACGAACGATAATCGTCCCGTGGAATAGAGTGCAATGATCAGCCGACATCGTTCATGTCGGCTGATCGTTGCAGTCGCTTGTTTTTCAACATGTTGAAAAACAAGCGACTGATACAGCAACGATCTGCTGCTGTCGCTCCGTTGAATAGGAGCATCGGCAGCAGACGCTGCTGTATCCTATGGGCTGCCCGGACAATCATCGATACTCCGAGCAGCCCCCCCCCCCCCCGCAACTCCCCGCCGCCCCGCCCGCACTCACCCGCTCGCTGCAGCCGCGCTGAATAGCGGCGGCAGCGAGCGGGGAACGAGCGCTAAGAGCGCTCGTTTGCTCCTCTTAACGACCAGTGGAATAGGGGCATTATGCTTCTGCTTGGATTCCTCAGATTCTGCGTCGGATCGGCGATTGCTAAAGGCTTCCTACAAGGAGCTGAAAACATTGATCAATGCAATACATAGGTACTGCATTAATCTCTATGAGCAATCAAAGTATTGCTAATAGAAGTCCCCTAGAGGAGCAAAAAAGTGTAATATAAAAAAAATCCATCCCATAATAAAAGTTTAAACCACCCCCCTTTTTCCTATTTTTTAAATAAAAAAATATATAAATAAATAAAAATTTGCCACATGTGGGATCACCCAATCTTCTAAATGATCACTTTCCTGATCTTGCAAAGTAAACGACATAAGTGAAGAAAGTGCAAAATTTATAATTTTTGGTCATGTCACATCACAGAAAAAATAGAATAAAAAGTGATCAAAAAGTCAAATATATGCATGTCTGGTACCGTTAGAAACTACAGATCATGGTGCAAAGGATAAGTCTCACACACAATAAAAACAGATTTGACAAAAAAAAGTATGAACAATTATAAGTGCCAGAATAAAGCAATTTTATACACATTTATTTAAAAAAAAAGTTAAATATTTTTAAAAGAAGAAAAATAAAATAAAAGTTATATAAATTGGGTTGTAATCTCACTGATTTGAAGAATATAGATACTGTGTCAGTCTGACCACATGGCGAAAAGTCGCAGAAATGTTGCACAAATTAAAAAATTGCGCATGCATATTCACCTGGTACTGACCAGACGTACGCCCGCACCTGTTTGTGCAGCTTTTTAAAAAGTCGCAAATGATAAATTGGGCACTAATCCCAGATTATGGGAACTTTTGAGTGTATAATCAAAACAGGCCGAATAAAAAAAAAATATTCACCCGTCGAATACTGGTTCATAAATTTGATAAATTTCCCCCAATGTCTTTTGGACAGATTAGACGAAAACAGAGCTTTTTTATTAAAATTAAAAACATTATGTTTGGAGAAAGAAAAGCTCTCCATTAGAGCTGTGTTAGGCAAAAATTGCTGTTTTTTTTCTCTTGACAAATGACCTCTCACTTGCTACGTACCGAAACCAATGTTGCACTTTTTTCCGACCTGCGCTATTTATCTAGCTGTCTCTACATATTCCCATGAGCCTCAACACAGGAGGAGATTTATCAAACATGGCGTAAAGTGAAACTGGCTCAGTTGCCCCTAGCAACCAATCAGATTCCACCTTTCATTCCTCACAGACTCTTTTGAAAATGAAAGGTGGAATCTGATTGGTTGCTAGGGGCAACTGAGCCAGTTTCACTTTACACCATGTTTGACAAATCTTCCCCAGAGTGTTTTTGGTCAGTATTTTGCAACCAAAACCAGGAGTTGAATGAAAACAGAAAGGCTATGTTTTCACACACTAATGAAATTTAGTGGATAGCCACCATTTAAACGACGTCCATCCACTAAATTTCATCAGTGTGTGAACATAGCCTTTCTGTGTTTTCAATCAACTCCTGGGTTTGGTTGTAAAATACTGAACCAAATACTGAGCAAAAATACTGCGTGTGAACATAGCCTAAAACAGTATGCATGTTGATCTAATATAGTATGGTAAGCTTGATGAGAAAGCTGTTTTGTTCTTTTTCATACAGGATATCAGAACCAAATATCACATTTCTCTGGTGACTCTTTTCAGGGAAGCACATGGTAAGAGCTGATTTTTTTTTTTTTTTGCATCATCACTCTTAATAGGAACCTGTCACCAGATCAGCCACTAAACCACCACTATTTAGCTATACTGCTGGGGAATAGATTTGTGCACATTTCCAGGCCACAATGTCTGTTTGAGCATTAAGAACTCAAAATACTGTGCACACTTTATGTAAGTTACCCAATAATAGTTATGTGGGTAGTCGTAGTCCCCCAATGAGCTATTCACTCCTAGCTTGTTCTTGTTTTGGGAGTGGTTTTGCAGTTTTAGTTCACAACAGCTGCCAAAATAATGTTTGGGACCAGAAATGATCAAATTTACAGTCAGGGTATGTTCACACTGAGTAAAACAGGCGGAATTCCGCAGTGGAATCCAGGCTGTCTCAGTGTCCCATAGCCCGTCTATAAGAGAGTGAAGCATAAGAAACAACAGGTGGCTCAACCAAATACTGTGTGAAATCACGGGGGTGCCACTCAATGTCTAGATAGCAATAATGTTAACCCACAAAGAGACAAAGAGCTAGACAAATATTAAGTGCACTCCACCATATAATAAGTACATAAAGATATATGTCCAGAAAAATATATATGTAATTTTTATTAGTTGAAAGTACTCATGTAAAACACTCACAAAAAACACCACTACACAATACACTTAAAAACATTTAAAAATTCCAATAAGGAACATGCAAGTCTACGGTCTACCCACACAATCAATAAAGGGTATCAGACCTACGGGGGGTAGCAAACAAATAATATTGTCAACATGACCCAAAAATAAATCAAAAATATCGGCAAAGCAACAAACCAAAATGCCAAACCATAAAAGATATATAGATGTATGAGGCTAAGAAATTTTGTAAAATATATGTCACCCAGCACTACACAGGCAGAAAATGTATATATTTCGGTGCCTGGATGGATACAGGGTCATGGAGCTGCTACCCCCGGCAAAGAACCCCACGCGTATCGTCACCCTCCGGTGACTTCGTCAGGACGCGTGGGTGACGATACGCGTGGGGTTCTTTGCCGGGGGTAGCAGCTCCATGACCCTGTATCCATCCAGGCACCGAAATATATACATTTTCTGCCTGTGTAGTGCTGGGTGACATATATTTTACAAAATTTCTTAGCCTCATACATCTATATATCTTTTATGGTTTGGCATTTTGGTTTGTTGCTTTGCCGATATTTTTGATTTATTTTTGGGTCATGTTGACAATATTATTTGTTTGCTACCCCCCGTAGGTCTGATACCCTTTATTGATTGTGTGGGTAGACCGTAGACTTGCATGTTCCTTATTGGAATTTTTAAATGTTTTTAAGTGTATTGTGTAGTGGTGTTTTTTGTGAGTGTTTTACATGAGTACTTTCAACTAATAAAAATTACATATATATTTTTCTGGACATATATCTTTATGTACTTATTATATGGTGGAGTGCACTTAATATTTGTCTAGCTCTTTGTCTCTTTGTGGGTTAACGTCTATAAGAGAGTGCGCGCTCCTCCGCAACCGCTGCTCTCTGCTAAATGAAGTGATATGTCACTTCTTCGAGCAGAGGACGGCGGCAGCGAAGGAGCACGCGTCCTCTCATTCACTCACAGCGGGAAACTGAGCACGGGGGATTCCGCCGTATTTGCTCAGTGTGAACATACCCTAATTAAGCACAGTGCTCTGCAATCTGCTCCTCAGCCTGCTGCCTTTTAACTGACAATCCGTGACACTCTTTCCTGGATGCCTGGAAAAGCCGGATACAGTCCTGGGAAACTGGGAGAAATTTCTCGGGACTGGATCCAGCTTTTCCAGGCACCCAGGAAGGAGCGGCACTGAGTTAAAAGGCAGCCGGCTGATGAGAATGTTCACTTCATTATTACTGTAAATTTGCTCATCTCTATTCAGGACATTTATTGGTGGCCGTTAGTTAATGAACAATGATCATTATTTTATGTTGCTCACACAACTACTAAACTAAACTTGAATAATGTAGCAACGGCCGTCACTGCAATATGCAGTATGTTAGATAACAGCCGTTATTTTGAGTATTTTGAGTTGAATAGTTGTGTGAACATAGCCATAAACTGACTTTTCTTAACTGGATAACCACTTTAACCCCTTAACGACAGGGCGTATATTTAAGCCCTGATGCCGTTAAGGACGTTCAGAGCGGGGCCGCGCGGCGACCCCGCTCTGAACCGCGGGGGTCCCGGGTGCCGCTTGTAGCCCGGGACCGCAGGTATTAGCGGGCACGGTCCGATCGCCATGTCCGCTAATACAGTAATCAGATGCAGCTGTCAAACATGACAGCTGCATCCGATTACCGGACGTAGCGTCATCCCTGGTGTCTAGTGGGGAGATCGCTCCTCCGGGATAACATCTCCGTAACTGAAGCCAGCCGGGGACCGCTCCAAGATGGCGCCGTCCCCGGCTCGGCACTCGTTTACTTCCAGCTGCAGCAGCCGGAAGTAAACGAGTGCCTATCTCATGGATCTCTGCAGCATATCTATGCTGCAGAGATCTCAATGAGAGATCAAAGCACTTATACTAGAAGTCCCCCAGGGGGAATAACCCTAACCCCAGGGGGGCTTCTAGTATATGTGTAAAAGTAAAAAAAAAAGTGTTATTAGTAAAAATCCCCCTCCCCTAATAAAAGTCTGAATCACCCCCCTTTTCCCAGGTTATAAATAAAAGTAAATAAATAAATAAACATGTTTGGTATCGCCGCGTGCGTAATCGCCCGAACTATTAATTAATCACTTTCCTGATCTCGCACGGTAAACGGCGTCAGCGCAAAAAAATCCCAAAGTGCAAAATTGCGTATTTTTGGTCGCATCAAATCCAGAAAAATTGTAATAAAAAGCGATCAAAAAGTCATATATGCGCAATCAAGGTACCGATAGAAAGAACACATCATGGCGCAAAAAATGACACCTCAGACAGCTCCATAGACCCAAGGATAAAAGCGCTATAAGCCTGGGAACGGAGCGGTTTTAAGTGACGTATATTTGCTGACAATGGTTTGAATTTTTTACAGGCCATCAGATACAATGTAAGTTATACATGTTATATATCGTTTTAATCGTAACGACTTGAGGAACATATATAACAAGTCAGTTTTACCCCAGGGCGAATGGCGTAAAAACACATTTCCCCCAAATAAACAAAATGTGTTTTTTTTTTCAATTTCACCACACATTTATTTTTTTTCTGGATTCGCAGTGTACTTTATGCAAAAATTCAGCCTTTCATTGCAAAGTACAATTAGTGACGCAAAAAATAAGGGCTCATGTGGGTTTCTAAGTGGAAAAATGCAAGTGCTATGGCCTTTTAAGCACAAGGAGGAAAAAACGAAAACGCAAAAATCTAAATTGGCTCTGTCCTTAAAGAAGCAGTTCACTTTTTATTTTTTTCTCCCCCCCGGGTAGCCGCTGTCAAGTATACTTACAGAAGTTGATCGGTGTCCCGTTCCCGTCGGTCAGTTCCGTCCCGCGGTGCCGTTCACATCGGGCGCGCGCTCACTTCCGCCGGTGCTGTGACTCCTCTTCTCTCCCTTGTCATTTGAACGCCGGAAGTCACGCGCTTCCATAGAGAATGCATGGAAGCGAGTGACTTCCGGCATATAATCACTGGGCAGAGAAGAGGACTCGCAGCAGCCGGCGGAAGTGAGCGCGCGCCCGATGTGAACGGCACCGCGGGACGGAACTGACCGACGGGAACGGGACACCGATCATCTTCTGTAAGTATACATGACAGCGGCTACCCGGGGGGGCGAAAAAAATAAAAAGTGAACTGCTTCTTTAAGGGGTTAAGGGATTACACACCTTAGCACTGCTCTGTATACCAACACAATTTCACAACTGATCAGTGGAGATCAGCATCCTGCCAATCAACTATTCTAACAATAGATTTTTTTTTTTCATGGAAAATCTCTTTCTCTGTTCTGTGTTTACACAACGATTTTCAATGGCCGTTATTTGATGCTCAAAATAACGGCCTCTGTTGTAAGCATCAAATTACGGCGGTTAATTAACATACTTTGTCAACTGTCATTACAGTGATGGCCGTTTATACGTTATTCTATTTCAGGTTGATGATGGCCCTTTTGGATGGGGCTAATTTTAAAAGGTTCATTGAATTTAATTGAAAAGACAATGAAAGGATGGTGAAAAAAAATCTATATGTGAACAACATGAAATAACGGCCACTATTTGCTAAATAATGGCTGCAAATTAATGACAAGAACATTATTTGACAGCCGGCCATTATTCAATGCATTGTGTGAACTAACGACCGTTGTTTCCATAGACTTCAATGGGAATCACAAAAGACAGTGTGTGAAAATGGCCTAACACAGAAATTACCTTTTTAAGGGAACCAATCAGCACACTTGTGCTGGGCACCCAGAACGGATTCGCAGCCGAATCTCTTATGGTGTGGGGGGGTTCCTGGCTCCATAGGCTTCATGTCGGGTAAAATGCTTTGTAATCCAGCGTGAAGCAGGAGAGCCGTGAACTAGTCATCTGGGTTGTGACTAGTCATGGTTCTCTGTCCTGTCAGTGCGCTCTGCAGGGTGATTGACAGGCAAGGAGGCCCTTTAGCGGGCTCTAACAGGTCCCCTTGCTTGTCAATCAACCCCCAACACCACAAGAGCCTCGGCTGCGAGGTTTGGGCCGCCGTTCTGGGCTCCCGGTCAGCACAAATGTGCCAATTGCTTCCCTTTAAAGTTACAGTTTTACTAACAAAACTTATTCTCATCCAGGTTAACTGCATATGTAGTGAAGATATTTTCAATGGCTTTTAAGGCAGACTTACTGTATGTTAACAGAGACATGCTCTGTAATAGCTCTATGTGGCTGGTTAATACACAAAAGGACAATGGTGAATTTGAGGAGCTTGGAACTGTGTATGCAAAACCCATGCAGGTAAGATAATTGGGGCTCGCACATAGCTGGATTCACATATATCAATATCTTGGTCAGTATTCGTTGGGTATTTTTGGCTAAAATCAGTAGTAGAACACAGATAAAAATTAGGGCCTCTGTCGCGGATAAGATCCAGTGGATTCCATGCAATCGCCCCCACCTGTGCTCCCGCTTGAAGATCTGCCTGTCCCATAGGCTCCATTCTATTCAGGCACATTCTGGCGGAATCCGCCTGACCATAGAATGGAGCCTATGGGACAGCCAGATGTTCAAGCGGGAGCACAGGTGGGGGCGATCACACAGAATCTGCCCATAGTGTGACCGGGCCCTTATAATGGAAAGACTTTTTCTGTGTTTTGGACCCTCTCCTGATATTGTCAGGACTGAGACAAGGGGCGATACAAACGTTTTACATGTTTGGAAGAGATTGGAGCTGGCAGATTTCAGTGACTGAGCACAGACAACGTAGTTCAGGTGTGCATCTACAGCGGGCCTGTGCACTGGTGGAGGATTACTAAAAACTAATTTCTTAATAAATATTGTATAGGACATTTAGCAAGACTGGAGTAAGAGTACATAAAGCCCCACCCCTCAGATTTACTAAGAGGTGCACGCCTCTTAGGACAGCTGGTCGTCCCTTACCCCCCTGCTAAAGCGGGTGTAGATTTTTGTCTGGCTAACGCCTCTTTTCAGATGTAAAAATTAATAAATCAGGTGCGGGAGCAGGCCACTACTCCTGCCCACCTTGTCACACCCTTCTGCCTGCCCATCAGCAGAGCAGGGAATACAGCTGGCATACACCACTCTATGGGGGAGATTAATCAAACATGGTGTAAAGTGAAACTGGCCCAGTTGCCCCTAGCAACCAATCAGATTCCACCTTTCATTTTCCAAAGAGTCTGTGAGGAATGAAAAGTGGAATCTGATTGGTTGCTAGGGGTAACTGAGCCAGTTTCTCTTTACACCATGTTTGATAAATCTCCCCTATGTGCTTATTTTATCAAAGTGCAGTGTATTGTGTCTGTCAGTGTAAAACTTTTGCACTTTAGTCCTAGGCTGGGCTGGTGCTCAGTCATAGACCTGTGCCATGCGTGGAACCAGGCCACGGTTCAAAAAAAAAAAAGGACCACGGCACCGGCTTCCCAGTGGCGCCAGTCTTTTCATGGTAATAGTCGATGTATCGCTGGAAAAGTAAATATTGTAGGAATAGACTTTTTTCGCCTTCTTATTAGTATACATCTACATCTATAGAGATGCTCCTAGACAATAAATCTAAAACATTTTGTCCTGACATGACCATGGTGATGACCATCTGTGTGATCTAATATTAATTGTCTTCTCTAAGCATAGGCCATTTATTTTAATAATATGGATAACCCCTTTAAATTCTACTGCAGAGTTAAGTAACACGCTATAACAAAAGCTTTTTGTGTTATTGTCTTTCTAGGGTGGATATGCAGAGTCAAAATCCTCCCTTACAGCATTTGTACTTATTGCACTAGCTGAATTAGGAAACACATGTGGTCATCCAGTAAGTACAAATTATGTTTTGTAATATGGAACTGGTATATAATATGTGATCCTTAACAGGAGACAGAAAAAGTGACTCCTTATCCCTCATCCCCCCCCACCCCCCACCCCCCCAAAAAAACTCCATCTTTAAACTATATAGCTTTTATTAAATGTTCATTCTGATGCCATTATTTTTGAATAATAGATGAAACTGCTGACTTATAGATACTCTTCACTGTCATTGATCTCTTTCCTGTTCTGTCCAAGTCTGGCCAATAATCATTACTATGAGAGCTTCAAAACTACCCTTGACGAAGCAGCAACCCGACATTCTGCAATCTCATTGGAACCCAACTTCCCTCCCACACACCCACCCATCCGGCACCCATTGGGGGGAACTTAATGTAACCATAAACCAGCAACTATGAATGTTGAAGCAAACCTCTCACGAAACCTTTTTTTTTTTTTTTGACCTTTCATGAAGTGGTCCATCCTGCACAGGCCTATAGTGTTATTATTGTTATGGTGTTATAGTGTTATTATTGTTATTATGGTGTTATAGTGTTATTATGGTGTTATATTGTTATTATTGTTATTATGGTGTTATAGTGTTATTATTGTTATTATGGTGTTATAGTGGTGTTATTATTATTATTATTGTGTTATAGTGTTATTGTTATTATGGTGTTATAGTGTTATAATTGTTATAGTGTTATAGTGTTATAATTGTTATAGTGTTATAGTGTTTTTATTGCTATTTTGGTGTTATAGTGTTATTACTGTTATTACTATTATTATAGTGTTATTATTGTTGTTATAGTGTTATAGTATTATTATTATTATTTATTTTTTTATTTAAATATACATAACAATCATTTCCATTAATTTTTTTTTTTAGAAAATTGAAGAAGCAATAAAGAAAGCCGAAAATTATCTTGCAGCTGGACTTCCAAAGTTAAAAGACGCATATAGTGCTGCTATAACCTCTTATGCTCTTTCTTTAGTAGGAAACACTAAAAATGAAGATATTATTAATTCATTTGCAAGTGAATGTAAGTATTTTCTTGACAACGTAAGGTTCTATTCTAATATTCCATTGGATGAATATATTCTTTATTTAAAATAACAATATATAGTACATTTATAGGCCTTGTTCACATGCTGTAAGACAGCGGCTGTTCTGTAACACGGCCATGTTACAGAACGGCCGCTGTCTGTGAAGTTCACCTGGCCGTTACTGCAGTACTGGATGGATGAACATCACTTCTTTTGAATTGGAATGCAGGCACATTCAGGTGTGCCCGTGCTCCAATTAACTATAGCTGATAATGTAAAGTGCGGCTGGGAGCCATATTTTACATTGTCTACACAGTCAATTTTGTGCAGCCGCTATTCACTGAATTCAGTAAATAGCGGCTGCACAAAATTGACATGTCAGTTTTTTTTTTTACGGCCACATGGAATCCGGGCCAGAGTATATACAGTGTGTATACACTCTGGCCGGGATTCCATAATAATGAAAGCAATTGCCCGCTGTCATTAAATAACTGCCGTTTTTTAATGAATTTATAAGTTTGTGAACTTAGCCTTACAATGTATACAACGTCTGCTGAATGGCACTGTGTGGCAAATAGCTCAGGTGGGTGCACAACCTCCAGCAGCCAGACCCCGTCTCTAACTTCACACCAGCAATAAAACAAAGAAGGCGGCACTCCAGTATGTGTAAATAAAGTGATAAAATTATTCACCCATTATGTGCTATACAACGTTTCAATCTCTCAATGAGAGCTTTTTCAAGCAACACTTGAAAAAAAATCTAATTGAGAGATTGAAACCTTGTATAGCACATAATGGGTGAATAATTTTATCACTTTATTCACACATACTGGAGTGCTGCCCTCTTTGTGTTGTTGCTAGTATATTTATACCATGTTGCATAGGACACCACCTCTTTAGCCAATACCTCTTGAATACCCTGTAGGTAGTGTTCCTGGTATGTAGTCACCCCCAATATGTAGTTTTCCCCATGTAGGCATCCCCTGTAGGTAATTGCTCTTGGTAGTCAGCTCCCCTCTCCAGTAGCCATCACCTGTAGATAATCCCCCCCAGCAGATAGTTTCCTTTAGCATATTGTATCCCGCAATGTAGTAGGGACCCCACTTTAGGCATCCCCCTGTTAGTTAGCCCTCCTCCAGTTAATCGACCTCTATGTTTCTCAATATGGTGCCCAAATAACTACAAAATTTAAGACCTCATATACCAACACAGCCACACAATATAGTAACAATATAGGACATAGTATTATATATCCCTGACTGAGAAACTGTAGCTGTATCACCCTTTCCCTGACTTCTGACTTTATTTTTTTTTTCTGGTGACTTAGAAGGTTACCGGCAGCCATCATCCACATAGATCCAGTTCCTATACACAATGTCCTTACTATTCATGCACGCAGTATACCCTGTCAATAAAGGTCTTGAGTGACCAAAACGTCCAGCAGTGATATGGTATACTAAAATTTCCCTTGTTGGAAACTGTGAAAGTTTTTTAAATTGCATAAATAAAACACACAAAAAAATGATTGTCAACTTGACAAATGATGTTCAGTTGATATTCTTCTACTTTTGATATTTGTTTCAACTGGCACCCTCAGATTTGAATGCGCAGACATATTACCAGTTATATTGCATAGATCAGTCATATAAAGCATCTACAACAGTGTCACACCTTACGCTATGAACCCATATGTCTTATGCCACAATGTATATGTGAACGTTACCTATTGTTCTATTTGAAAGGCAGTTTTAGCTTTTACATTTCTGTGTGTCTGTATAATTGATGTCTGTTCTGTTTCTGAAGCTGGGACTTACTGGCCAGTTGGGAGGTCCCTGTACACTGTGGAGGCCACTGGCTATGCCCTTCTTCAAAAGTTAAAGCTCCGAAAATTTGAAGAAGCTCATAAAATTGCAGAATGGCTGGTGAGAGTAAGAGGTTTTGGAGGAGGATACAGGTCAACGCAGGTAATTTTTATTTTCTAGTGTATTATAACCCAGACTGCATCTTAGCAAATGAAACTGCTTTATCATAACAATCTTAACTTTTACAAAGTAACATCAGGACAGGTGATCGCTCTGTGCCGCTAGCACAGAGATCCACTTCCTCTTCTTTCTGCAAATTGTAGGATAACTTGGATGCTTTCTCCCCTCATCATACTCTGATCTGCTGTGCACAAATTCCTCTTGTGCTTCAAAACTTTTTATTAAATAATTTACTGTAATAGACATATCATTACAGTCCATACAAAAAGTTGTTGAGTAGAAAGTTGTTGAGGAGAAGTCTGGCGGATTATAAAATGTGGCAGCTGGCAGAGGCGGGGGGAAATTGATTACAAGTACTCACTTACCTCTCCCTGTGCCCATGGTGAGTATCGGGACCGGCTTCGGGACCCCCGCCGGGCTCCAGGGTCTCCGGCGCTGACACATCATGACCCGGCTGATGGACAGTCAGGACAGGCCTTTTCGCGACTCGGAGGAAAATCCCTTTCCGACGAGAGTCCTGAGGCCGGTCGCACTGCTCACTGCGGGCACGGGAAGAGGTAAGTTAATACTTGTAATCAATTTCCCCCCTGCCGGCTGCTGCATTATATAATCCACAGACTTCTCCTTTAATCCAACACAGTGCTCTCTACAGCCACCTCTGCCATATCAGGAACTGTCCAGAGCAGTAGCAAACCCCCTGGGCAAATCTCTCCTGTTATGGACAGTTCCTGACACAGACAGAGGTGGCAGCAGAGAGCTCTGTGTCAGATTAGAAAGAACTTCACAACTTTATCCAGGGCATACAGCAACTGATAAGTAATGGAAGGCTTGACATTTTTAAAGGGGTACTCCACTCAAACATAACTTTTAAAATGTTGCTGCCCGTGGTGAGACTAATAATTCCTACAGTACATGTTATTATCTATTCAGTCTCCTTCCCCCAGTTCTCAGCTGCTGATTTCTGCTGAAGACACAAAAATCTGTGGGTGAGCTTTTCTCCCTCTCCCCCCCCCCCCCATCTGAGACAGCTGATGTAAACAAGCCTCTGGAAGGCTGTATCTGCAACATTTTAGCTTATTTGTAATACTGGGAGGGTTATTCTGCGGTCAAGTTGCTGATGAACTTACTGTGATAAATCCTCTCAACATTACAAAGAAGCTGCAATGTTGAAGATACAGCCAGCAGGGACTTAGATACATCAGAAGGGACAGAGAGAAAGACTCACACACAGATTTTGTGTCTTCAGCAGAAAGCAGCAGCCTAGAACTGGGGGAAGGAGACTGAAAAGATAATAACAAGGATGGTAGGAATTGTTAGTCTCACCATGGAAACCAACATATCAAAAGTTATAAATATCCTTTCTCCTAGAATACCCCGTTAACCCTACTTAAACATAATAAACCTAATAAACATAAAGGAACAAAATGTATCATGTGATGACTAATTTATTTTAGATGCACATTTCAGTTTTACATTTTAGGCCACAGTAGTTGCACTTCAGGCTTTGGCACAATACCAGATTGATACAAGCAGCCCTCATACTGTAAGCTTAGATGTCCAACTTAATGTAGAAGGAAGGCAAAGACCATTGGAGTATTCTATAAGAAATGAAGATTTGTATTTGGAAAGGACAGTTAAGGTAAGTAGTGGATATTTATTTATACTCATGTAGTGACAAACTAATGCGCCATTACATTGTGATGGTAGTAGTGGTAGATACGAAGAAGAAAAGCAGCTGAGACAGACATTCACATTCTGTAGGAGAAACAGATGAGCAATGCACCTAGGATTTCACTGCATTGAGTGCTTTAACCCGCAGCCGGCAGTGCTCTCTTTGGCTGGTCTCCCTCAGATCAGTGATCTGTTTCTCTTATGCTCCACACTGATGAGGGGCAACACCCTGAAACAGCTGTCTGTGGATTGATACCTGGCCTTGGTTTTTTCCCTTGTCATTACATTGACACATACACACCATATAAAATATTCTTTCCCAGATTTATTAACGTATTAACGTTTATTAGCGGCCGGAGACTTACGTAGTTTGCGTACAATGGAAAGTATACGATCTACGGCCGCACAGTTCACACTACGTACGAACTTACGTCCGGATAGTATGCGGCACCGTAAAAAATGACCCATACCATTGTTTGCGGACGAAAATGCCGTAACTTACGCCCATAGCGTTACATGCGGTCCCGTACGTAGTGGTGATTTCTTCATTTTTGCAGCTTTTTGTGCCTATCCTAAATGCTCTGTGGGGTGTCCGGGGCTAGGCGAAGCTTTCCAAGTAAAAGACCGCTGTCAGATCGCTACGTAGGGAGCTCGGGAAGCGTAAGTAGACTTCGGGCGTAAGTTCACGGTCCGTACGTAGCCGGCCGCAAGTAGCGTAAATCTCCAGCCGGAGTTTACCGCGTATATGTCCGGCCGCGAAAATATGCGGCCGGACATATACGCAGTGTGAACATAGCCTAAAGAGGCATTTTTTAAGTGTCGTTATAACTTTCAAAATCTTAATCAACAGTAGAGGTGATATAAAGCAAGTTTTCCATATACAGTCATTATTTTTGTTTGTTTGTTGTCATGATGTTAAACAAAGCTGTACTTACCAGAAATCCAGGTCCAGTCTCCTGAAGGCAGATTTTCTGACTTGTGCTGGTTTAAAGATTTAAAGATTAAACACAGGAATTCCGGCCAGTAGAGAGTCACGGCTCAATGTGTCCATCAGTCACATGACTGTCTACTCTATGTGAGTGCTCAGATGGCCCAGGATACACAGGACTTCTTGTTTTCTAACTTTCATGTTTTTTGAAAAAAAGAGTCAGAAAACAGGAAGTGCCGTGTTCTCCATGATAAATAAAAAAAAAATAATGTTAACTGCTGATGTAGATCTTAAAAGCTAGAACGACAGTGACACTTTAAGTAATCAATAAGGGTTGTGATCATAAGCAATTTTACTCTCTATTCCCTATGTTTATAGGGAATGTGTCATAAGAAAATGACATTTTTTAAAGAATTTTTTATTCAATTTCTTTTTATAGAATTTATTCAATTTTTTTCATTATTCTATCTATAGTATAAAATAGAGAAGAAAAAAGAAAAGGTGTAGCTCACCAGTAAGGGAGAGGTATGCAGAGGTTAACTGATGTGCCCCATGTGTTGCACTATGGGTCAAAAGAAAAGAGAGGAAAAAGTATCAGTTCAAAAAATGTAAGATATAAAGGTAAAGTTAAAGTGAATTTTTTAAGTAAAATAATAAAACTGAAACACTATGACAGATCAGTAAAACATGTAAATATATAAACCTGATGAATCAGAGGGTAATGGCAATAAATCAATGCATAAACCCCAGGGCCCTTGTGGTAACATAAATGAATCCCATAAAACCATAAGCACATACTGTATACTACATGTAAAGGCTAAGCACATATAATGAAAGTTTGTCTAACAGCCGCAGTCATTATGAACTTTCATTATAAAAAATAGTATATTGCAAAACTGATTGAAATCACAACCCCTGTCGATTTTTTTTTTTATATTGTTAGATGAAGTATCATTGTCAGTTAAAACTATTCTTAACTTCCCTCAGGTTCCAGCTAATAAAAATCTCACTATTGAGGTGGCAGGAACTGGAGAAGGTACCATAACAGTAAGTTTCCTATGATTTACTTTGAAGTGCTGTTGTACATAATTAAAGGGGTGGGGGTTTTTTGTACTTATTATTCATGGGGGAAAAAAGACATAAAACCCCAAAATGACAGGACAGAATAACTCCTCAAATATCACAGATTGCGTTCCTGTCACTGTCCGTTTTTCCCAACAGCCAGAGGTCTAATGCTTTACTCTGGCAGACTCTATGCGCAAAGCACCAATAACACTGTCAATGCTATGCAGTGTATCAAATTATTGCATGTAATAGTCCCCTAGGGGCACTTAAAAAAAAAAATTTATATATATATATATATATATATATATATATATATATATATATATATATATACACACACACATATATCTTATAAAAAAAAAGTTTTTATGACATAGCCCCTCTCCCAATAAGTTTAAATCCCCCCCTTTCCCATTATACAAATAAATAAAACATGTTCAAATAAACATATTTGATATCGTAGCATTTGCAATTGGCAGATTTGTTAAGAATTTTTTTTTGTCCCATTATTTATCAGAAGAAAATTAATAGTAAGAAAAATATTTTAAAAATATGAAAAAATGATACTAGGAATAGGAACGAAGAGGAATAAGCGAAAAGGCAAAGATGAAAATTGCCTCTGTCCTTAAGGACAAAATCCAAGGGTTGAAAACGCCAAATTAAAGAGTTAAAAACATTTTTTTTCTCTGGAATATCACTTAATATTAAAGATGATATTTTGCCCAAACCTTTGTATCAGTATTTCATTGAGATGTGCTTGTCCCTTAGGTAATGACAGTTTACCAAGCATTACTAAATGCAGAAAAGCAGTGCAACGGATTCACACTAGAAGCAGAGGTGAAACCACATGGTATGCTCCAATATAACAACTTTCCCATAATTCAGTATTACTATGACCTGATAGTAGCTAACAGCAGGTGCTGATATCAGACCCTCCCCCTACAGGCTGTGCTGTCCTAGTCTGTATGCTAAATGGTGATTCTGTCCATAAGATGGCTGAGCATGGAGAAGCATGTGACCATGCCCCTCCCTCAGTGTCCGCCACTGAACCTGTATATCCCTATGGAGGACACAAAGGAAGGGGCATGGTCACATGCTTCTCCATGCTCAGCCATCTTACGGACAGATTCAGCATACAGATTGGGACAGCACAGCCTGGAGGTGGAGTTCCTAATATCAGCATTGTGAGGCAAACAGGGAGATATTGGCAGTAAGTTGAACAATTTAACTATAAAGTGGCTAACCCCTTTAGCCTTTTAGTTGAAATGGGAAGAGTTGAAATGGGAATACCCCTTCAAGTAACTTTTCATGTAGGTTATTATAAATGTATATAAACTGTTCAAAAGTGAATAGTTTATACTTATTTTAATAATTTCTGCTTTTCTCACACTCAATGCTTTTTACAACAGAAACAAAGGCTGATACATATACTCTTCACCTGCGAACTAGGTACTTGTTCTTTCCTTCAAATCTTAATAAAGGTATCAATATATAAGTGATTTATGCTGCCCTGTTGTGTAAGGGCATATTATCGATGTCTGTGCTATTACACGCACAGACATCAAGCAAGGAGGAATAGGAGGGGGTCGTAGGGAGCAGCTGGAGGGGCTGCCCAAACAATCATTAGATCATTCGGTTGGCCTATTGAAGACAGCAATGAAGCAAACAATGGCTGTGTTGAAAAACAACGATCAGCCAACATTGTGCAAGTCAGCTAATCATTGCCTTTAAACATGACCTATTTAACCAAACTATTACTGGCCGAAACGGCCGTTAATCAGCCGATAATTGTTTGGTGGTCCCACATAGTGATAAACACATGTAGCTAAACCATGTCCCTATGCGTTCACTAGTAGTGAATGCCTGCAATTCGGGGTGGCCTTTTAAGATGTTGGTTGCTACCTTGACATGTTTGGAAGTACCCTCACCCACACAGATCACCAGTTCTACATTTTTAAGGGTGCGTTCACACGTACAGGATCTGCAGCAGATTTGATGGCCCAGATTAGATTTAAAGCAAATCTGCAACTTCAAATCTGCTGCAGATCCTGTACATATAACAAAAGTAATAAAACTGTATGTGTGAAAGTTCCCTCAGGCTAAGAAGTTGTACTAATTTGAATTTTATTTTTTTTTTCAACACAGGTACAAAGGTGATTTACCTGCTACCATGACACTCATTGAAATAACCATGCTTTCTGGCTTCACAGCAAACATTGAAGATCTAAAAAAGGTAGAGTGCAGAGCAGTAAAACATAAAAGCACAAAATACTAATTTGTTTGTTTTTTTCTTTTTTTAGATTTACTAGAAAATTAGCTACCTGACATAAACTAGCGGCATGCAGCGCCACATTTTCTATGTTTGGTTATGCCCCTAATAACACCATTGACATTAGCCAATAAAAGTACAATAAAAATCTTGATAGCCTACATGTTTTAAAGGGGACCAATCACCACAAAATTAGGCCAAAAGCTAGTGTCAAAGCATATTACAGCCAGGAGCAGTGTTGCTAGAAATATAAATACTCTTGTTTCCATGTTACACATCCACCGCCCCCCCCCCCCCCCCCCCCCCCCAAAATCAAGTTTGAAAACTTCCTGCGCTGTATGTAAATTACCACTATCTAGTCATGTGGGTCACCAATGGCAAAAACATTCATCTTTAAACACGCCTACTCAACATATATTGTCTACCACAGTAGTACAGTCCCATTAGACCCTTCCCTCATTCTGTTGTGGGCTCCCTCTCCTTCATTCTCACCAGCCAAAAATCAATTACTAACCATACTAATATCGGCAGCGAAACTGCTTATCCCACTACACTGGAGGGAAGATTCCCCACCTACTTTAAGTGAGTGGATTAACAAAGTACAGCAAATAGCACGTCTTGAAGAGCTGTGTAGGTAGGATATGGGATCCCATGATAAATTCTTCACCTTGTGGGAACCATGGAATGAATTTTATAAAAACTATCTATCTACATCTCCAACGCCTTGAGGTTATCTAGAATTAGGTTTTGAATTATACCCAGAGAGGCGTGTTTACAGATGAATTTTTGCACCATCAGTGACTACTTGCAGACAGAGGACCGCCCACATGACTAGATATCAGTAATTTACAAATATTGTTGGAATTATTCAAACTTAATTTTCAAGGATATGTGTAACATGGTAACAGAGTATTTATATGTCTGGGAAAACTGCTACTGACTGTAGTAGGCTATCTTACTAGCCGCTTGCCCGATTTTGTGGTGATTGGTTCCCTTTGAGTCAAATGCAAAATTTATTAAATGAAAATGGTAGCAAAACTGGGACTGTACTATATACATACTATATATATATATATATATATATATATATATATATATATATATATATATATATACTGTTGCTATAGATTTGTATTGTACAAAAAAAATAGATCCATCAAGGTGCTGTTTAAAAAAAAAAACTGGAAAATTCTGTCTATTCTTTTAACACTTTCACTTCCCGGCATCATAAAAATCCATGACCGCGGGAGTTCTTGATGATAGCCCCCAGCTTCACACTCCGTAGCTTCTGTGATCTATGGAGTGTGTGAATACCCCCTAAGCCAACAATACTGTAATTCTCAAAAATCTAAAGGGAAAGATTCAATATTTAATTTGTTGCGCTCTTTTGGTTTTAGTTGGAAAATAAGGTGGAAAATTACATAATGAAGTTTGAAACACAAACCTCCGGATCTAACGGAACAGTTGTACTGTACCTGACCAAGGTAACTTCTTATTATTATTTACCATTACTATATCTGTTTCTTATGCTCATCCATGTTACCTAATAATTTTATCACAGGTTCCAAATAATGAAGATTTTGAAATTGGATTCGGAATTCGTAAAAACTTTGAAATAGGACTTCTCCAGCCGGCTGACATTTCCATATATGAGTATTATGATCCTGGTAATGAACTTTCCCTATGTGCCTGTAAACAGTCTCCGAGTCTAGTTACTGCAACAACTGTTGGTACTAGGTATAGTAAAACATGAAGAAATTTCCCACTTTCAATGCATTCTATTAAGGCATATTAAAATCAATCTGATAGATGTTAGATAGATGTTAGGTCAAGGGGACATATGATACCTTTCATATATCAGTCTGTGCTTACAGAACATAGAAAAATGCTTTTATTTCCCAGTGCATAATGTCGGGGGAAGAGGAGGGGCTTTTACAAGTTTCTGATCTTCTAAGGATTATAAAACCTCCTCCTCTACCATCCCTTAGGGCCCTATTCCACAGTAACGATAATCGGCCGGATCGGCCCCATTTGGCCGATTATCGTTCGGTGAAATAGAGAGAACGATCAGCCGATGATCGTGTCATCGGCTGATCGTTCATTTAGGGCCAGACCTAAAATCATCGTTCCCCCACCGCGCATCGCTACAGTTGAAAAGCGGTGCACGGCGGGCAACCAACGATTTGAGAAGAAGCAGCAGCTTCATACATTACCTGTCCAGGCTTCTTCTCTGCGCTGTCTTCATCCCCGGGTCCCGCGCGCTCTATCTTCTGAATGGCTGGTCAGCTGACAGAGCGCTCAGCCAATCACAGACCAGGACCGCCGCGGCCTGTGATTGGCTGAGTGGGGCCTGTCAGCTGACCGGCCATTCAGAAGATAGAGCGTGGGGGACCCCGGGAGGAGATGGAGCGGAGGACAAGCCCTGCCGCCAGGTAATGTATTGCTGCAAGGGCTGCAAGGACATCGGTAACGATGTCCTTGCAGCCCTCGCTCAACGATCATCGGGCCGTGGAATAGGCCCAGTAAACGAGCGGCGATCTAGCAGATCGCCGCTCGCTTACATCGTTGATCGGGCCCTCCTCAGCCCGTGAAATAGGACCCTTACCCTTCTTGGAGCTTTGTTTGTCAATCAAGCAGGGTCAGGTCCAGGTGCAGCATATTAGGAGCTTGAGAAATGCTGCGTTTACACGGAACGATTAACGGTCAAATTTTCGCAATAACGATCGAATTTGAGAGATAATCAGCTTGTGTAAACACATCGAACAATCAAGCGACGAGCGATAAATCGTTCATTTTGATCTTTCAACATGTTCTCAAATCGTCGTTGGTCGTTCGCTAAAAATTAACAGATCGCTTTGTGTAAACAGATTTACCCTAGGTATGAGATAGGCTTAAGCAATCTTAACGATAATAACGATTTTTCTAACAAATTTACTAACGATTTATTTGTATAAACGCTGATCGATAAAAAAAAAAAATCGTTGCTTCAAAATCGTTAAATGATTGATTGGGCGAATTATTGCTCCTTGTAAATGCAGCAGAAGCCTCTCTGATATCGTGCACTGAAGACATCATGCACTGGCGACAGCTGAAAGTGGATTTTCTTAAAGTAAATGTACCAAGTGAAAAAAAATTTCACTGCCCTATCAGGCAACAGTGTGAAGATCTTGTGCATGGCCCCGCTCTATGCACTGGAAGTTGGCCCGGCGTCCCCTCTGTGACGATATCTTCTCCCCTTGGTGACACGGCTCTGCTTGATTCTAATAAAGGCGCAACACTAAGGGGAGGGGACATCGTTACACTGGGGGTACCAGGCGCACCTCCATTGCATAGAGGGCCAGTGCCCAAGAATGGCGCAGAGTGTGGGAACTGGGTGGCGTTTTGAAAAAAGCGCCAACAGGAGAGTGGGGAAAATTTTTTTACTCCGCCTGATTTGCATTAATTTGTCCAGAGCAAAGAGCCATTGCAAAAAGCAACTTTTGCTTTGAAGAAGTGACTTTACAATGTGCAGATGTCATGCAGTAAAAAACTCAAGTGAGATTAGGTGATCATGGGTGGTCGGAGCAGGAGGGAAACATATATATCAATTTGTCAGCCACATGACAATGGATCGTGTAGGTGTAAAGGTGTACAGCTCTTTTAAAGAGGACCTGTCACCCCCTGTGCCGGGGTGACAGGCTCCCGACCCCCAGCTAGATCCCCTTATACGTACCTCATCCCGCCGAGTCCTGCTGCTCGAGATATCCCGGTCAGAAGCCATCATCTCTGATGCGCGCGCAAGGCTCCATTCATTCTCTATGGACGCCGGACCCCTCTCCAGAGCGCGCGCGCCGGCTTCTGACCGGGATATCTCCGTCCCGGGACCAGCTCCGGCAGCGGGACTTGGCGGGATCAGGTACGTATAAGGGGATCTAGATGGGGTTCGGGAGCCTGTCACCACGGCACGGGGGGTGACAGGTCTCCTTTAAATGTTCATCTTGGTGACCTCCACCTTTCCCTTATTGGGAGCAGCTGGTGTTCTAGAACTAAATATTCAATTTTTGCTTTTGTTCTGGCAATTACACATGGCGAGCCCTTTTATTTTCAGAATGGATAAAGCGGGTTAATTACAGTAAGCCTAAATTAGACATAATATAACTCTTAGTCTTGTAATCCACCTGTATCTCTTGTTAGGGGCACGGTCTGCATATCGGGGTCTACAGCACTGTACTCTGACCCAGGAAGTCTCCCTCACCTTCCAAATCATAGCAGATCCACTTTAGGCTTGCGTTTGCATCAGGGGACCAGACTATGGGGATAATCTCTTCATAGCTGTAACCTCTCTCCCCAGCCTGAGAGTGTTGTATTTATGTGCCCACACATGTCCTGCTCATTCCTTCATGCTCCCTGCCAGCCCTTCTGTTTCCCATCCTCTCCATTCCTGCTACAATGTGCCTGCACTCACACTTAGCTATACAAACTGCTGCTATAATGTGCCTGCACTTACACTCAGCTATACAAACTGTTGTATATACTGAATAATATCTATTCTCTTCTTTCCTTGTATTAATATAATCCCTGATGAATAGGAAATGTAAAATATACCTTTTATTTCTTTTTCTTTAACAACGTGCCAAAAAAAATTGTATATTTGTACATAATCAAAAAAAAAAAACACAAAAGAAAGGCAAATAAACAAGAGTTCATATGTACTCTATGTTGTCTTCACGGCCATCATCTCGCTGCCCATGATTATTGTTATCATCCGCATTTATTAAAGCATTCCCATCTGGCACACTTTATCATATATTATTGTACTAAAAAGTATTGCTAAATGTCTCTATTGCACTAATATTCTTGCACTTATTTACTTTGTTTTACTATTGCACATAAAGTTATTGCAATTTTTTTACTTTGTTTCATATTGCACATAACCTCTTCTTTTACTGCAACAGGTATTTAATAAAGTGCACAGTCCATCTTTTTATGTCAAATCTTTTCTTAAATGCATACATTATTATAAAGGTGAATAAATAACTTCCCTTTTTGGTTTGTCGGCATCCATTCAGATTAGTTGTTGGTAGCCCTACGCGTTTCTTATATGATAAATCTTCAGGGGCTAGTTTCGCTCTTCATCTGATGGGACTTTCATGCCAGGATCTCCATGTGAACAGCTCTGATGAGGGCCGCAATAATAATATTAGTGCAATAGAGACATTTAGCAATACTTTTTGGTACAATAAAGTGTGTCAGATGGGAATGCTTTAATAAATACGGATGATAACAATAACCATGGGCAGCGAGATGATGGCCGTGAAGACAACATAGAGTACATATGAACTCTTGTTTATTTGCCTTTCTTTTGTGTTTTTTTGTTGTTGTTGTTGTTTTTTATTATCTACAAATATACAATTTTTCTTGGCACGTTGGTTTTTAAAGAAAAAGAAATAAAAGGTATATTTTACATTTCCTATTCATCAGTGATTATATACACACTGTTGCCATAATGTGCCTGCACTCACACTCAGCTATACACACTGATGCTATAATGTGCCTGCATTGACACTCAGCCATTCAGACTGCTGTATAGAAAAGCTTCTGCCCCTGTCCTCCTGCACAGCTCTCTGATTTTCACTTCCTGATTGGTTCATTCTAAACCCCCCTCTCCCCGCCCCATTGCTCTCATGTGACGACACAGACCTCTGACAGCAGCCCTGCTTCTCTATTCCAGCCTGTTGTACTACACTACTGCATTATGGGGATCTGCAGCTCCATTCTGTATTTACAAACTGCTGCTGTTTTTTCATTCTTATGCAGTTACTATACATTATACACCACATGCTGCTTGGCTATACTCTACAGTAACGTATAATATGACATATCCAACTTTCTAAACGTGTTTTTCCTGTTATTCAGAATTTAAAAAATCATTATTTTGGGGGTGTAGAACCATTTATCTGCATTTCAATGATTCCTTATGGAAAAACTTGCTTTGAAGTAAGAGTGGATTTGGATATCAAGCACGGTCCCGGAATGAATTATGCTCGTAATCCAAGGCACCACTGTATTTGAAAACCCAACCTCATAAATATAAATATCCATAAGACATTTGACTTTACTATGTGTATTATCAATTTTTTATATACAGATAAAAAATGCAGTACATTTTATAACCTTCCTAAAGAGAGTGGCCATTTAAGAAAAATCTGCAAAGGGTCTTCATGCAAATGTGCTACAGGTAAATAAACTGCAATGTTAAGATTTTTTTTAAGGTTTTATTTACTTTTTTTAATGTATCTGAAGAATCAAAGTGCTTCTGAATCTACACATACATCATAGGTAGCCTCCTGCCTCTGATTGGCTAACAGGATGAATAACCAAAACAACCCCATTATCAAATGCAAACGATTTATCAGTTTTATGCAAAAATTAAAGGAGTTTTCCAGCCTTAGAAAATAGATGACCATAATTAGGCGAGGGTGCTGAGAGTCACATCCCTGCGCTTCACTTCCCCCATCCCATTGCCTTTGCAATTGTAACCCATGTGTAGCAATCAGTGTCGGACTGGGGTATCTGGGACCCACCAGAGGAAATGATTCTGGGGGCCCACCAATAAAGAACCAGTAAGAAATGACTTGTCAGTCAATGTTAGTGCAGGTTCTAAAGCAGGGGGCCCACCGGAGGATTCTCCAGTCCTCTGGTGGGTCAGTCTGGTAGCAATAGAATTGGCCCTTCCTCCCAGCAGAAAGAAAATAGTTCCACAGGTCCGATATCATAAAACTTCAACTCTTCAGGCATCTTAAAATATGCACTTTTTATGCACTGAACCATTAGAGAGATCTGCCCCACACAAGGCAGGGAAATGTACCAAGCGTGATCCTATTAAAGTGACAACATATCACTATAAGAAACTATAAGAAAAGTGGCGCTGGAAAGAGGAGGTAGGCAGCTAGTGGGAGATTTCAGCAGGTTCGTATGCACAAACCTGCTGATAGTTTCCCTTTAACTCCTTCAATTCTATACACGATTAGGGCCCATACACACTACAGAATCGGCGCAAAATTCTGTGCGGACACCCTGTACGTGCTAGCGCCGAATCATGCCTGCTATGTTTGAATGGGAGGGCTCGCTTGCCTCCGCACTTCTCTGCTCAAAGAATTGAATGTCAATTCTAGTACGAACAGGCTCTTAAGCCCATGAGCTTAGAGGCCCCAGAGCTAAACTAAAAGTGTCATAGCAAAGGGCCTGAATATTTACGTCCATGGACGTAGTTAATAAGGTTGAAAGAAGACAAGAGCCCATCAGGTTCAACCTAGGGAAAAAAAATATTCTATAATTCTATTTCCCCATTCTCATGATGTGGTACTGAGTGCAATATGTAATCCTATATACTACAACTACTATATCTAGCACTCGTTTCGATGCATGACTTTATGTTCTGAGTTTGCTATTTTTTTTTTTCTTCAGAAAAATGTGCATCTCTAGGCCAAATGACTGATGCAGAGTCGTTACAAGAAAAGGCCTGTACAGTAGGCGTAGACTTTGGTATGTATTTACATGTGGCTGTCGTACACCCTACAAGAAGAAAACCCAAGGCACTCTTGTTAATTTGCAGATAAAGTGAAATTTATCATGACGAAAATGTAAGTTCCAACCAGACAACACAGAAAAAAGAGACAACTTTTGTAGTGAGCAACGTTTCGTTCCTACTTTATTAAGCCAAAGTCTCGGTGAGCAGTATGTGGATCATCAGGATCCTGGCAATCCACATACCAATCACAGATACTGCTCAAGTAGTCTTTAAAGCGACTCTGTGCCCACTATCTGACCACCACCCCATCCCCCCAAATCACTTGTACCTTCTTATAGCTGATGCACCAGTTATTGTCCTAAAAAACTACTTTTAAACTTGCAGCCCTATGTCAAATTGGCATGGCCTACAGTGTCTATGCCCTAGGCTTGCACCGCCTCTCCGTCCCTCCTTCTCGCCCTCTTCATTATTAGGAATGCCCCAGGCAGGATTTTCCCTATTCATCACCTGTCTGAACATAGCACATGTGCTAGATCATTAAGGCACATGTGCAGTGTTTTAGACAAGTGATGAATAGGAAAAATCCTGCCTCACCAGTTTGACACAGGGCTGCAAGTTTAAATTTTTTTTTTTAAGGACATTGGGTGAGATTTATCAAACTGGTGTAAAGTAGAACTGGCCCAGTTGCCCTTAGCAACCAATCAGATTCCACCTTTCATTCCTCACAGACTCTTTGGAAAATGAAAAGTGGAATCTGATTGGTTGCTAGGGGCAACTGGGCCAGTTCTACTTTACACCAGTTTGATAAATCTCCCCTAACAACTGCATCACCTGCTGAACAAACCCCAGGACAGATCTTGGAATAAAAGCAGCTGACGGTACAAGCGGTTTTGGGGGGCAGATTGTGGGTCGCTTTAATTTACTAAAAAGGTATATACAGGCAGCGGGAAAGGGTACACAGCGTTTCTGTGTGAGCTGTCTATGCTACCTGCCCGTCCATATATGCCATTTGCTGTGGTGGTCTGTGTGCATGTTTTACATGTTATTTCTTATTATTTAGCTGTAAAGGCTCAGCTGACACACTCGAGCGAAGAAGCCAACTACTATGACTTCCACAATTTTACCATCTTGGATGTAATCAAAGAAGGTCAGTCAGAAAAGCCTCTGTAAGATGGATGTTTTAATATGTTTTTTGATTTCGGTTTCGGATATGGCTTTCATGGATTATTTAGGGTTTTTGGGGGGGCACAATAGGGTGGTGCTGGGTTTCTTTACTACAGTTCTCATTTAAAACACATCCATTATTTGTTTTAGACGCCTTACTGAACAGTAGGTGTTGCTTAACAAAGACAGTGAATATGTATGTTTGTATCTCACTACAAATAACTTCTGACATATCATACATGTCAAAAGTTACTGATCACAGCGGGTCTCACTGCCGAGATCCACTCCCTGGCCGGCCGCTCATTATATTATTATTTTATTATAGACTAACATTGACTTATATTAACGGAATGAGCGGCCAGCCGGGGAGTGGATCTCAGCAGTAGAGATGATCGAACAGCGCTAATGTTTAGGTTCGTACGCACTCGAACCATTGGTATTTGACTCCCGCAGTCTTCCTGTTCCGTGGAGAAGGTGGAGACAGCCCGAGTCCCGCCTGGAAAACAGGAATACAACCTATGGTCTAGGCTGTATTCCTGTTTTCCAGGCGGGACTCGGCTGTCTCCACCTTCTCCACGGAACAGGGAGACTGCGGGAGTCAAATACCAATGGTTCAAGTTCGTACGAACCTAAACATTAGCGCTGTTCGATCATCTCTACACAGCAGTGAGACCCGCTGTGATCAATACCTTTTGACATGTCAAATGTTATTTGTAGTGACTGGTACGCTTTAACACACTGCTGCACTAAAAAGTTTAGTCGATACTGATAGAAGTTCGTAATTTTTTTTTTTTTTTAAACCAACATCAATTTGGCATAAAAGTTAGACAAGAAAACATGATGAGGCTGTACCAAACATATCAGACAGGATGAGCCACTGTGATAAATTTGCCATGTTCGTAGTCTAGTTTCAGTTCACGCTGTTGACTAACATGCCCACTGTGTTGGGATCCCCTTGATTAAAGGGGTTGGCCACTTTATAATATAATAGGTTAGTACAAAGTATTAGTAAGTGTACTCACTGTATATACTGACAGCAGCTCCCTGTGTACCTCATAGAGCTAAAATCAGACTCCCCTCCTCCAGGCTGTGGTGCCCTGCTCTGTTTTGTCTCTGTCCATAAAATGGCCGACATGGAGGAGCATGTGACCAGGCCCTGTCCACTGTGTTCTCCATAGACATATACAGGCTCAGTGGTGGACACTGGGGGGCGGTCACGGTCACATGCTCCTCCATGTCAGCCATCTTATGGACCAAAACACCACAGAGCAGGGCAGCCCAGCCTGGAGGAGGGGAGTCTGATATTAGCTCTATGGGGTACACAGGGAGCTGCTGTCAGTATATACAGTGAGTACACCTACTAATACTGTACACTGAGCAATTTTACTATAAAGTGGCCAACACCTTTAAACCAAGTCGGGACCTAAGTTAAAAGATGTGCCGCAATAACATAGTTATGGCCATGCAGATGTGTAAACCTTTGTACATCATATATACTGATGCGTACATAAGCTATCCCATTGTAGCGGTGTTGAGTTTTGTCCATTGCTTTGCAGGAGCAAACATTATGCGTTCAACCATCCATGACCACAGACAGTTCCTGAATCACAAGGCTTGTAGCCAGTCACTTACCCTGCAAACCAACATGAAATACCTTATAATAAATCACCATTCTAATGTATGGGAAGGATTTTCAGTGTAAGTATCATAAAATCTAAACGTTTGCAAATACAAGTAATAGTTTAAAATTTAAAGGGATAGTCTGGTGAAAAATCAAATCAACTGCTACCAGATTTGTTAATTATTTCCATTTAAAAATATCAAGCCTTCCAGTACTTATCAAATGCTGTACGTTCTGATAAGCGGTGTATTATTTTCAGTCTGACAGTGCTCTCTGCTGCAATCTCTGTCCGAGACAGGAACTGTCCAGAGCAAGAGAGGTTTTCTATAGGGATTTGCTACTACTCTAGACAGTTCCAGACATGGACAGAGGTGTCAGCAGAGAGTGCTGTGTCAAACTGGAAAGAATACACCATTTCCTGCAGGACATGCAGCAGCTGATAAGTACTGGAAGGTTTGAGATGTTTTAAATCGAAGTAATTTACAAATCTATATAACTTTCCAGGACCAATTCATTCGGGGGGGAGGATCGCCAGAGTACCTCTTTAAAGATTCATTAGGAGACAAATTTTTCAAGTCAATTAATGCAATAGAATTTATTTTAATATAATCTAACCATCTGAATTTATCACTTGTTGAAACCTACAATCTGTTTGTTACCCATGTGTTGTCTCTCTCTTATCTGCAGGGAAACTTACATGTTTAGCAGCAAAACTTTTTTACTTGTTTGGCCAGAAGGGGATGATACCTTAAACAAGTTTTCAGAAACCATGAAGGAAAAGGGATGTAGTACTTAATTCCCACTACACAGGGTTTTTTCTATTTTTTATTATTTCATTAAAATAACTGATTTTTAGTACAAAATGTTACTGAATGAAAAGCTCTCCATTTTCTTTCCAGTCTGTTAATACCCTGCATGGGTTACTTGATTAAAAAAAAAAAACACATTATGGAGGAGATCTATCAAACATGGTGTAAAGTGAAACTGGCTCTGTTGCCCCTAGCAACCAATCAGATTCCACCTTTCATTTTCCAAAGAGTCTGTGAGGAATGAAAGGTGGAATCTGATTGGTTGCTAGGGGCAACTGAGCCAGTCTCACTTTACACCATGTTTGATAAATCTCCCCTATCAATTTATGCACCACTGTAACCCATGTGTTCTTCCACCCAAATCAAGGCCGTCTCTTTGCCTACAATAGTGCCTTTACACAATTGCTGTCACCACCAATTCTGTATATTGTCAGAAGCAGAAAAGAGCGGAGTTCCCATAGCCTAGAACTACAATAACTGGTAATGCTGTTAGTCCTGGTTTCAACAACAAATAGCCACAACTCCATTACAATCCATACTAAACCATCCTCTGGAACACACAACCACACTAGGATACAAAAAACAAGTCTCTGTTGAATTTATTGCATATGTTAAAAAAAAATAATAATGAGTTAAACTGAGTATTATATGCTTAACCCTTTAAGGACATGGCCCATTTTCGTTTTTACGTTTTCGGTTTTTCCTCCTTGTGCATAAAAGGTCATAGCACTTGCATTTTTCCACCTAGAAACCCACATGAGCCCTTATTTTTTGCGTCACTAATTGTACTTTGCAATTACAGGCTGAATTTTTGCATAAAGTACACTGCGAAACCAGAAAAAAATTCAAAGTGTGGTGAAATTGAAAAAAAAAACCGCATTTCTTTTATTTGGGGGAAATGTGTTTTTACGCCATTCGCCCTGGGGTAAAACTGACTTGTTATGCATGTTCCTCAAGTTGTTACGATTAAAACGATATATAACATGTATAACTTATATTGTATCTGATGGCCTGTAAAAAATTCAAACCGTTGTTAACCAATATACGTTCCTTAAAACCGCTCCATTCCCAGGCTTATAGCGCTTTTATCCTTTGGTCTATGGGGCTGTGCTAAGTGTCATTTTTTGCGCCATGATGTGATCTTTCTATCGGTACCTTGATTGCCCATATACGTCTTTTTGATCGCTTTTTATTACATTTTTTCTGGATTTGATGCGACCAAAAATGCGCAATTTTGCACTTTGGGATTTTTTTGCGCTAACGCCGTTTACCGTACGAGATCAGGAATGTGATTAATTAATAGTTCGGGCGATTACGCACGCGGCGATACCAAACATGTTTATTTATTTATTTGTTTACTTTTATTTAAAACCTGGGAAAAGGGGGGTGATTCAGACTTTTATTAGGGGAGGGGGCTTTTTACTATAAACAACACTTTATTTTTTTTTTTTTACACATATACTAGAAGCCCCCCTGGGGGACTTCTAGTATATACACTGTGATCTCTCATTGAGATCTCTGCAGCATAGATATGCTGCAGAGATCCATGAGATCGGCACTCGTTTGCTTTCGGCTGCTGCAGCCGAAAACGAACGAGTGCCGAGCCGAGGACGGCGCCATCTTGGACGCGTCCCCGGCCGGCTTCAGTAACGGAGATCGCTCCTCCGGGACAAGGTCCCGGAGGAGCGATCTCCCCCACTAGACACCAGGGAAACGTTGCCTCCGGTTATCAGAGGCAGCTGTCAACTTTGACAGCTGCCTCCGATTAGCTAATTAGCGGGCACGGCGATCCGACCGTGCCCGCTAATAGCAGCGGTCCCGGGCTACTCGCGGCACCCGGGATCGCGGCACTTCAAAGCGGGGCCGCCTCGCGGCCCCGCTTTGAAGTGCAAGTGAGGACATATGACGTACCGGTACGTCATATGTCCTTAAGAGGTTAAAGGAGAAGTCCGGCTAAAAATTTTTATTAAAGTATTGTATTGCCCCCTAAAAGTTATACAAATCCCTAATATACACTTATTACGGGAAATGCACATAAAGTGCTTTTTTCCCCTGCACTTACTACTGCATCAAGGCTTCACTTCCTGGATAACATGGTGATGCCACTTGCTGGATAACATGGTGATGTCACGACCCGACTCACAGAGCTGTGGGGGCTGTGGCTGCTGGAGAGGATGATGGCAGAGGGATGCTCAGTGTCTCTCCAGTGCCCTGTGTCCCTCAGTGTCCCCCTGCCATCATCCTCTCCAGCAGCCACAACCCGCACAGCTCTGGGAGTCGGGTCGTGACATCACCATGTTATCCAGGAAGTGACATCACCAAGTTATCCAGGAAGTGAAGCCTTGATGCAGTAGTAAGTGCAGGGAAAAAAGCACTTTATGTGCATTTCCCATAATAAGTGTATATTGGTGATTTGTACTTTTGGGGGGCAATACAATACTCTAATAAAAAATTTTGCCGGACTTCTCCTTTAACTGCTCATAATTGGAAACATATGTAAGCCAAGATATGATAAATCTAAATCTATGACACTAAGACAAAAACTTTAAGATTACTATACAAATTCATATCCAACCGAACCGGAGACAACTGAATTAAAACAAAAAAAAAGAAAAAGAATGGAAGAAACACCATACAGACCACAGATCACAAATGACAGACATGAAGACTCTGCACATAAACTTGGCTGGTTATGAGAAAGATACAGGATCAGTATTTTTAAACAAAGAAATTACACAGAATCATTGTGACTGATTTACTTAAGGTGTGCAACACAATTTTTCCAAAAACCAGACAAACCCATCATTTTTGCCCAAAAACCCGCCAAATGGGCACACCATGGATGTGTCCTTCAAAACCCACCACTAGAGATCGAACATCGGGAATTTTCAAATTAGATCAAACTTGAACCTTAGTAATTTCGATTCCTGATCCCTTCCTGTTCCGTGGGGAAGGTGGAGACAGCCCGAGTACCGCCTGGAAAACAGGGATACAGCCTATTACCTAGGCTGTATCCCTGTTTTCCAGACGGTACTCAGGCTGTCTCCACCTTCCCCACGGAACAGGAAGGCAGCGAAGAATTTACAAAAGGTCATATTCTAAAAAACCATCCACTTCTAGTGTGGTGGGATGGTCGGGCTTTAATTTTCACCTTTGAAAAACCTTCCAGATCTACATAGGGCGTGTGCCACATTAATGAACGAAAACAACAGCTATAACAGCTTATAATTGACGCATAGTCAATAAATGAGGCCTATTGTGTTCTAACAAAGGCTTTCCAGTTACGGCTGGCACATGTAAGGATTTCTGGGACTCAAATCAGTGCTAGCTTCTGCTACTTCCCAGCTACTCATGCCAGTCAAATTTGGGCACACAGCCCCTCCTCATCTTTCCATTGTACAGAAGGGCAGATGGAGTTTCTGCATCAAAGCAGGGAGCTGGTGCTACCTCTACCTCAGTCTCAGCGGGATAAAAACAAGGCCAAGATGGTAGCAAAAGCCCAGATCTCTTAAGACAAGTTGTAATGAGGAGGGGCTGCAGTATACAGCTTTCCAGTCAGATATTACGGCTGCAGCCCTATTGTAGATGCAACAGGTGTTCCGACACACTACTCAGATAATAGAGCCAGAAGCCTAGTGCAACAAATCAGGATAATAGAGCTGCATGATTCTCCTTTACCTGTGCATCTACCTTCCATCTGGTTACAGGAGCTCTCCTTTAAGCACTGTCTGGTGCATAAACTCTGGGTAGGTGTTACTGTATTTATTCTGCAAATACACTTGGGCTACTACATTTACCTGGCCCCAGTAATACCCTAGCATCTATATCAGGGATGGGGAACCTTCAGCTCTCCAGCTGTTGCAAAACTACAATTGGCATCATGCCTGGACAGCCAAACCTGTGTATAGTAACATGTACATGACATTCTCAGGATCTTCTATGTACATCATGTTACATTGCCTGGCACTTACGCTAAGCCACTTCCAGTACGGACCTCAGTACTATGGACATGTTTGATCTCGGTTCATACTCCATGGATTGTCTACTTCCTTTCATCCTGGCATGAGGTTATGGTATCTGTATCTTATCCCTGTCCTTTATTGGACCTTATCTTTTCCCAGCATGTGTCTCTGGACTACACCAGCTTTTAATAAATTTATCACTTGGCTGTGTATTATGGTCACTAGTTTGTACGGATCACTGTCAGTTACAGAAAAGTGCAAAACACTACTGCAGAGACACCATCACGTGTCTCGACGTCAGTCAACTAGCCAGACCTTCCTCCGGAAAGAAACAACCAAGCCAAGGAAGGTCTCCAATCAAGGGAACCACCTAAGCAAGGTATGCATCCACAGACAGCTGTTTCGGGTATCAGCCCCTCATCAGTGTGGAGTAGGTTTCTGGCTAGTGGGAGCACATGCTTATTAAGTGCATGCAAAAGGATGCTGGTTGACCTCAGGGAGATAAACCAGAACACCGCAGAGACACCATCATGTGTATCGACGCCAGTGTATTCTAGAACATTGCCCCCTGGAAAATCAAACATGCAAAAGAACACTTCAGAGACACCATGACGTGTCTCAACGTCAGTGAACTAGCCAGACCTTCCTCCGGGAAGGAACAAGTTATAGAAAAGTATCTGGTCACCCTACAAGAGCATTAAACTGGGGCTTGATCTCTTTTCAGTGAATTTTACCCAAGCCTTTTGGATTTACTTTCCAGTATATGGTTTTGTCTCAAGTTATATTAGGGTCTGTGTTTCAACCAGATTCTTTTTAGCTTAAAATAAAAAGGCCCTCTCATAGCGACAGTTATTAGTTATTTCCAAAACCATAGAAAAAAAGCCCAATCAACAGAACATAATATATTTATTAGAAATATCAGCCTGAACAAAAGAGCTGCTGTTTGACATGAAGATAACAGTGAAGACTAAAAACAGGTTGTTTTCTTGTTGCTGTATCTAAAATTATGGTCTCCAACTATTGCCTTGATCGTCTAGTGCTGTAGTCTTGTTGGTCGGGATCCTTCAATAGTTTAGAACACTACGAATGCTGTGATGAAAACAAAATAGTAATGTGAACAGATACAGAGTAAATTGTGATAAAACAGACACATCAACTCTCAAAGTCAGTTAGAGGCAATTTATATTCCAAACTGCTGATCCTTTTTTTTTTTTTAGATTTAGGGTAGCTTCACACGTACCGGATCCACAGTGGATTTCACACTGCAAGTTTACAGCGAAACCGGCTACGGATCCTGGTAGTGTGAAGTGAATGGGTTACATACCCGCAGCAGAATTTTCATTCCGCTGTCAGTATGTGACCTGGCCGCTTTAACTCCCCGCATCCCGCAGCCCCCGACCCGGAGCATAGATTACCTGCTCTGCACCACGGCTGGGTGTGAGGCTCCCGGCTACCCATTGGCCAATTAGTACACGGCAGCACTGATTGGCTGTGGGGAGCCGGGAGCCTCACACACAGCCGTGGCGCTGAGCAGGTATTGTATGCTCCAGGCCAGGACTGCGGTGGGTTAAAGGGGCCGGGTCACATACTGGCAGAGGAATGAAAATTCAAACTCGCAGCGTGAAATCCGCTGCTGATCTGGTAAGTGTGAAGCTACCCTAACTATAGATTTTGTGGGCACCATTTAAGAATGGATGTAATTTAGTGGGGTTATTCAGTCTTATATTATTGGCTTATTTGGAGGATAGGCCATCAATTTTAAATCAGCTTAGGTGTCTAAATGTGAACAACATCACCGATCAGCTGTTCATGTTCAAGTGACAACTTCTTCAATGCTTACTGCTGCTTGTAGGCAATGGCATTCACGAGCAGCAGTAAACACTGAAGAGATAAAGCCCAAGTATCGCGGCACCTTTAGCCCCTTAATGACCCAGCCCAAAATTCATTTTTGCATTTTTTTAGCTACAGAGCTAAAAGAGCTACAGCGCTTTTAATATTCCATCTACAGGGTCTTTTAAGGGCTTTTTTTCCCCCAGGAACAAGTGTACTTTGTAATGCGCCTTTCAATTTACCATAAACTGTATGACGGTACCCCCAAAATTATTTATGGGGTGAAAGAGGGAAAAATAAAATGCAATTTTGTAATTTCTGGGGGGTTCCTGTGTCTACATAATGCACTTTATGGTAAAACTGACAGGGTATCTTTACTCTATAGCTCAGTCCGAACACAATGATATGCATGTTTTCATGGCTTTTCTGTTTTACTATTTAAAGTATAACTTTTTTGCAAATAATTATAATCGCTCTTCAATAATTTTTTGTCATGCTACATAATGAAACAAAAAAAATCTGCAATCCTGGTGCTTTTTTCATTTACGCCATTCACCGTGGAACTTTTACATGGAATCATAAGATTGCATGTTACACTGGTTAATGCTATGTCATTGCCATCCGGGATCTTTACACACAGCCTGGCATGCTGGCAGGGTGCACAGAGGTAAGCGGAACACCTCGGCGATAAGGGAAAACACTTGTTAAGAGACAGGGGCATCTGAGGTTAAAGTGACTGTAACATCAGGCCCGGGCTGAAGCACTGGAGGCTGGCCGACCTACCCCTAGTGGGAGTAAACCCCCACCCCTATACGATACAGCTTTGTTGATTCTAATGGAGCCGTATCATAGAGGGGCTGGGGTTTCCTCCCACTGGGGGTGGGTTGGGCTGCCTCCAGCGCTTTAGCCTGGGCCTGATGTTACATTCACTTTAATGACAGGCTGCAACATGATTACTGCTGTCTGTTAATGATTTTATGTTAAACTTATTTTTTAAGAAATTGTTGCGACAATTTTTCAAAATTTTCCATTTCTATCTATTCTATCCCAATCTAACAATATTATAAAATAATCTTGAGATCCTGGAGCTAAAACTAAGGGTCCTATTATACGAAGCAATTTTTAACGACAAACAATAAATGATCGCAAACGAGTTTACTTATTGTTAACCTGAAATCATTCACCATATTACACAGAACGATAGTCAGTTACGATCATCGTTACTATGATCGTTTCCTCCATCTGATCCCAGCAAAACAATGAACAATGTGCAATTACACTGAATTATTAGTGAACAAATGCGGAACTACAGCGAACAAATGTGGAATTATAGATCTAAACAAACGGTTAACGACACACAAACGATTTTTCAATTGTTGCCTGCAATTACATAGGACGATTATCGTTTAAATTCGAACGATAATTTTTCGCACAATAATTGTCCCGTGTAATGGGGCCCTAAGCTGAGACTTCCTGTTGTGTCTGAAGTGATTAGTGGAGGCTGCTGTAAAGTGATCTGTACAGCATTGCAGCAACACGTGACACCGGTAGATAGAGGAGACAATAGGAGTTCCCTGTGGAAGGACCTCTTTACAGGTCACAGTATCCTCAATGATGTTTCACATTCATCTCAAGGAGAGAGAGTCTGTCTATTGTCGTCTGTTGTTAATGTTTTTTACATTTATAATGGCCATAAACCTACAACTATTAGGTATAAAAGTTGTTTCAAATTTCAACCTACCTCTTCCCAGAATGCATCAGTTCAAAAGCTTCATTTATTGAACTAAAGGGCAAAGTGTGAGTCACAAACTCATCAACTTTTATTTTTTTAGCCATGTATTCAGAAACCAGCTTGGGGACACTGTCTACACTCTTCCAACCTGTAAGACAGGAAAAAGCATTAAAATAAAAAAGTAAACATTTCTTATAAATTGACACACAATTCCCTTACTGCTAAGGATAGACCAACTTTTAAAAGCCCTGATAACCCCTTATGCAATTTAGTGTAGCGTTAATCCATTCCAGCGGGCACAATACTTTGCTGCGGCTGCTGCCAACCCACACTAGGTCACTGCCGTGTACAGTAGTTGAGTGCAGCGTTTGTGTAGTGTATGGCCCTTTAATGATTTTATAAACGCCCAATTGTCCCTCAACAGGGAAAAGGTTTCCCACCCCTGGTCTAAGCCTTGTAAAATTCAAAAATAAAAAATAAAATAAGGGGACATTATAAAAGTGACGCCGACATACTTTCTTAGCAACAAACAAAATGTAAAATTTTTTAAAATGCTAATTTTTCAATGTATCAGCCAAAATTTACCACTAGCATAAAGCACAATGCGTCCCAAAAAAAACAAAGATAACAGCACAGGAGCCAGGGAGGTAAGTACGTGTTCGTTTTTTCAATCACCCCCTAGAAGAGTCCTACCTAGAAAACCCCTTTAATGTTGGTTGGTTGCTCCCCCATGCCCATAAATTGTAAAAAAAAACAAAAAAAACACACACACACACACACACACACGATAATTCATAGCAACAGTGACGTCTACCAGTATGTTTACAGACTTGGCCAGCCCCAGAGACCTCAACCTGAGAGATTACTTCAAGTCACAAAACTACTTGGTTATAAACAAATCTAAAATTAACTAAAGGAAGAAACAAAGCTGTAATATCTTTCATACAACACAATTATTAGACAGTCAGGCAATCTTCTGCTTCTTTTGGAGGCGACAAGAGATCAGTTATTCCCACCTCCAAAGGCTGTTCCTTTCCATGTGCGCCCAGTGACCAGCTGGAATGGTCGAGTTGCTATTTCTTGCCCAGATGCTGCCACTCCAACAATGACGCTCACACCCCAGCCTTTGTGACAAGCTTCCAATGCGGCTCTCTAAAGTACAAAAGACAAGAGTAAGAGAGTAATAGGATCACATCCTTATACCCAGTTCTACATACTATACAGTGGCCATTTAATGTACATGGTGTTATTATGTACAAGCTATTTCTTCCTGTATAGGGTTTTAGTGGGACATGAAGCAGCTGCCCGGGACTGCCCCGGTGACCTGAAGCCATGTTCCCATACTGTTTCTAACCATTTGTTGCCTATATGGCACAGGAGCTTTGGGGCAATATGATGCGAGCTTAGGAGTTGAGCTCACATCATAGCCATAAAATGCCGGAGTCTGGAGATTTCAGTTAGGAACTTACCTCTCCCTTTCTGCGGCGAGTGGCAGGACTGCCGGAAGTCATTCAAACACTCCCCCCCCAAATTGTGATGACGCCACGACTAGATATGAGCGGAACTTTCGGACTTTCAGTCCGAAAGCCGCTCACTCCAGTGCGATGCCTGCGATCCCGGGAGCGTAGTTGCACTCCTGGGAATCTACGGGCAGGTTCTTCAGATGTCCGACGGTTCGCTCATCTCTAGTCACGACTCGGGGGGCTGGGCCTGTCCTGGCTGACTGACTGGCCACTCAGCAACTGGATCGGCGTCCTGCCAGTCCATCAGCCGGGTTGTGACACGTACACCCCAGAGATCATGGCGGCTGCTCACCACAGGCAGGCAGAGAGGTAAATTGTTACTTGTGATCAATTTCCCCCCTCCCACAGCAGGCTGACAGCTTTTAGAAATCGCATAGCCATGTTTTCCAAATGCTGGATAATCCCTTTTAAAAACTGTTGTGATCAATAGGGGTCACACCATTTAAATGGCTCACTGAGACAGTGACCCTCTGGTTCAAAGCCCAATTGGTACCTCCGCAATCGGCTACTATGGCTGCCATAGGACTGGACTAGGCCAGAAGAGCACTGATGTAACCGATCAATGCTATGCAAATGCATAGCAGTCATCAGTTTAAGCAATCATGACCCAAGGAGGAATTGAAAAGTATTTAAAAAAAAAAAAAAAAAAAAAGCCATACAGGTCAATGGGTTAAATAAAAAAATAAAAAATAGCGAAATCCAAAAGTGCTAATAGAATACAAAGTGATCAAAAAATATCTTTCAGCAAAAACTACACGGTCCAAAAAACAATGCCCATATACAGAAAAAATAGTTACAGGGGGGTCAGAATAGTTTAATCAAATGGATTTTTGAAAAAAATTGATTTATGAAAAATAACACAACAGCAGTGTTTTGGAGTAAGTTATGGACTGTAATATAGGGGCCTCACTATTCCATCTTACCCACAGTTAGGGCAGCATCAAACCAGTGACAGGGTTCCTTTAAAAGTGATGGCAAAAGCAGGAGTGGTTTCACTAGAGACATTGTTTGGATTTGTTCTTAGCAGGATCTTATTGCCCGTGAGTGTACAATTTAATTTATTAAACCTGTGCAAATAGCCATCTGCTCCACTTTAACTCAACTGAAATATTACATTATTAATAGATTTCAGCCAATGAGTTTATAACAGAGGGTTTTGCTCAGTGACCAGCTGCAAAATGCAGCAGATGACTTATTAACTTGGCCTAAGTTCACACACAGGTTTAACTTTTACACTAGATTGAACAGAAAGCAAAACATTTTTTTTTTTTTTTAATTACCATAACGCCAACATTTCCTATACACTCGAAGGAATAATCCACGCCTCCATCAGTCATTTCCACCAGCACCTCCTGGATTGGCTTGCTGAAGTCCGAGGGGCTGATGCATTCAGAAGCTCCAAACTCTTTGGCTTTTTCAAACTTTTCCTTGTTCAGGTCAATTCCGATAATGCGCTTGGCACCTGCTACTTTACATCCCATGATGACGGCGAGGCCAACACCACCTAAACCGAAGACGGCACATGTAGAACCTGGTTCCACCTGGCATAAACAAAATGTTAGTGATTCCCTGAGAAATGGCAGACACTAAAAAGGTTGAGGCTAGGTTCCCACTCAGTAAAATAAAAGCCAAATATCGTACAGACATATTTCGCAAAAGCAGGTTGCAAATAGCGGAGAGTGAACTTTTACAAAGCTCAGCAGGTTCGCCAAACTAACAAACCACACTAAACGTCTTAACGCTTGCAGCTGTTTTTACTTACCTTCTTTCGGTCCCCTAATGTCAGTCTTCTCCAATGACAGCCCTATCAGCCAATCACTGGCCGTGGTGCTGTCCCGCCCCAGTCAGCTTATGACTGGCTGAGCGGGCTGTCACTCCTGAAACAATAGTGACAGCCTGCTTAGCCAATCACAGGCTGACTGGGACAGGACAGCACCACGGCCAGTGATTGGCTGAGTAAGCGGTCACTCTTTTCTCTAGAGCGATAGCCAATTATTGGATGCGGTGTTGTCTCGTCCCGGTCAGCCTGTGATTGGCTGAGTTGAATATCACTCTACAGGTGTGGCTAAGACACCAGAAAGCCATAAGAGGACACCAGGGGAGCACGGACAGGTAGGAATATCTTTTTTCCCCCAGATGAGCAGCTGCCATCTTCCTAAACATTGCAAAAAGTTCGGTAGCGAATCACATTTTTTGCAAAGTTCAGAACTAATCTGGGTTCAGGAGACCAGCTTGCTCATAAATAATGAGCATGTTTATTATTTGGATGGTCGTAATCAATTACGTTGGAAGTGAATGTGGTTCACAAAAAGTTTTTCAGTTTAGGAAACAGATCCAAAAGAAAAAAAAAAAAGAAAAAAAGAAGGACTGGAAAAGCCAACATGAAGCTGATTACCTTGGCAGTGTTCAGAGCTGCACCGTATCCAGTTGACACGCCGCAGCCCAGCAGGCAGACTTTGTCCAGAGGAGCAGAGTCCTCTATTTTAGCAACAGAGATGTCAGCAACAACTGTGTATTCAGAGAAGGTGCTGGTGCCCATGAAGTGGAAAATCTGCTTTCCTTTGCAGGTAAACCTGCTGGTACCATCAGGCATAAAACCACGTCCTTGAGTAATCCTGTGACACAAGGAAGAATTATGTAATTCTATTATCAGACCATGAAAACCAGATACTTACAGTTTGAGGCCATGTTCCCACAGCGTAAGTTTCGTAATAATCACGGCTGTTGTAAAAACGCCCGTGATTACTATGGAACTTACGTAGTGCTGCCTTCTAAGGAATCCCGGCGGGAGTGAATACATAGTATACGCTCCGGCCAGGATCCCTAGCGGTGCCGCAAGAAACTGCCATGTCAGTTTTCTTCGGCCGCTATTCAATGAATAGCGGCCACAGAAAACCTGTCAGTGCACACAATGGCAGCTCCGGCTGCACGCTCCATTGTGTGCAGCGGGGAATACGGATGTGGGTGCGCACGGATGCACCCACATCCGAATTCAGCGGTAGTAAAGATCATCCGGATAATCATCAGGATTATCTTTTCTGACACCGGCCGGGTCACGGAACGGTTGGTGTCTTACAGAGTGGGAACATAGCTTGAAGGAGGAACTCTGAACAGAAGAGACAATGCTTATTAGATTTATTAAAAATGGTAACAGTCCTAGGTGAGCATACATATACATCTAAATGGTACCTGCTACTAAGTGCTGTATTGACCTGTATTCTGTGTTTTGTACCTTTTTCTTCTACATACGCCTTGTAACATATTTGTGTACTGATTAGGATTATTCTATTCCTACAGAGTCGGATGAAGGTCTATTGACCAAAAAAATACTTTTACTGCAATCCTGGTTACCTGGAGTGCCTCCTTTAAAGTATTTATGGGTTATTCCTTTCTCCTGCACTACTGACCCATTTTGCATGTATCTAAAAAACTAAGATACCTACATGACGTCACTGGAGCAACCGGCTACATAAATCTGCTTATCAAAGGAGTTGAAAGTATTCAGTGTAAGTGTAAGGCTATCCGACCATTCACACTATTATGAGCTCGTTGTAAATTTTATTTTAAAATGATTGTCAGTGAAATAAGTAAAAATAAGAGAAGTTCCCACATTCTTTTATCCATACAGCGTGTAATTTAAAGGAGAAGTCCAGTGAAATTTTTTTACTAAAGTATTGTATTGCCCCCCAAAAGTTATACAAATCACCAATATACACTTATTACGGGAAATGCTTATAAAGTGCTTTTTCCCTGCACTTACTACTGCATCAAGGCTTCACTTCCTGGATAACATGGTGATGTTACTTCCTGGATAACATGGTGATGTCACGACCCGACTCCCAGAGCTGTGCGGGCTGTGGCTGCTGGAGAGGATGATGGCAGGGGGATGCTCAGTGTCTCTCCAGTGCCCTGTGTCCCTCAGTGTCCCCCTGCCATCATCCTCTCCAGCAGCCACAGCCCACACAGCTCTGGGAGTCGGGTCATGACATCACCATGTTATCCAGGAAGTGACATCACCATGTTATCCAGGAAGTGAAGCCTTGATGCAGTAGTAAGTACAGGGAAAAAAGCACTTTGTAAGCATTTCCCGTAAAAAGTGTATATTGGTGATTTGTATAACTTTTGGGGGGCAATACAATACTTTATTAAAATTTTTAGCCGGACTTCTCCTTTAATAGCATAACCAATATTCACAGGGATTCAAAGGCAAAATGAATTTATATTACCTGATCTTCTGACACAAGTTGGTTTTGGGGTTCAGGCAAAACTTGCATTCCCCGCACTGAGGAATATAAAGTGGAATAACTCTGTCTCCTTAAAAATACAAAACCAGAAAGGGCTTTTCTATATAGTATATATACACTACCAAGTTTTACTGCTCACCCCTTATATCTCTGCATCTAGATGATATGCAGTTAAAGGGGTTATCCAGCGCTACAAAAACATGGTCACTTTCCCCCTACTGTTGTCTCCAGTTCATGTGCAGTTTGCAATTAAGCTCCATTTACTTCAATGGAATAGAGTTTCAAAACCTCACCCAAACTGGAGACAACAGTGGCCATGTTATTGTAGCGCTGGATAACCCCTTTAAACAAGCTTGTAGGAAAAACTGATCATTTACTAAATCCTACTTTTTTTTGTACATTCTAATCTGTTCTTAGGCTGGGTTCACATTACATTACTGCAATCAGTTTTTATCATCTATTTTGGGGGGGGGGGGGGGAAGGATAGAAAAACTAATGCATTTGTTTGCATTAATTTTACCGTTGATTTCCATTATAAATTAAAAAAAAAAAAAAGGATCAAACCACATCTGTTTTTTTAACGTACACACAAAACATAAAAAACTAACAGATGCACACAAATGCATCTGTTTTTCCATCCTTTTTTTGCAAAAACGGATAAAAAAAAAAATGATTGTAAAAACATAGCGTGAACCCAGCCTTACACTGATGCTGATTTCACACAGAGCAGTTTTTTGTAAACTGGCCACTTTTGTGCCAAAGCCAGATGTGGAGTAAAATGGAAGGACTTACGGTCCTATTGGACAAATTGATTTTTTGTTTTCTCTGATTAACGATAAACAAGTGCTTTTGCTAATGATCCAAAACCGTTCACTATAATACATGGAACCATAGTCATTAGTTACAAATGATTGGAAAAACGAATGAACGATGTGTACACACACCGAACGATTAGCAAACGATTAACAATGATTTCATGTCAGCTCAGAAGACGTGATCAACGACACACAAACAAGTTTTCATTGGTCATTTGATCGTTGCCTGCATACACACACTGAAAGATTAGCGCTTAAATTCAAACTTCATAACGTTTTTTGCACGATAATCTTTTGTGTAATAGGGCCCTAAGGGTCAATTTACACAGAAAGATTATCTGACAGATTATCTGCCAAAGATTTGAAGCCAAAGCCAGAAATGGACTTGAAAATAGGAGAAATCTCAGGCTTTTCTTTACGACCTGATCTCTGTTTCTAGCTTTGGCTTCAAATCTTTGGCAGAAAATCTGTCAGATATTCTGTGTAAATGGACCCTAAGACTTCTGCTTCTTGGTAGTTTCCGATAAAACTGCTGTGTGTGGTTCCAGCCTTAGCGACATAACATGTGACCTGATCCTGGCAGTTAACTCAATAAACGAATGACAGCTTCATAACTGCGCACGTACCATCCCTTATCGTTATTGATTTCCACTTACCGGCTTTAACCCTGGTAACACCTTCACCTACACTTTCTACAATTCCAGCTCCTTCATGGCCAAGAATCACCGGGAAGCATCCTTCAGGGTCAGCACCACTTAAAGTATAGGCATCGGTGTGGCAGACGGCTGTGGAGACGATCTATAAACAATCACAGGACTGTGACTGTCACTAATGCTTTTCACATGACGTTCCAAGGAAATTGTCTAAAATAAAAATCTCTATACATTATTTCTGGAAAAACATTAGTTTAGTTCTTTAGAAACTCATTATTGGCAATGAAGATCTTAGTAGTGGCAGCAGCTTAAAGGGAATAGTTCAGACTGAGTCTTATTTGGCAGGCAGGACTATAACATTTATGGCACTGTATTCCTGTCCCTACAAAACACATGAAACCTGTCATATTTCTATAAAGGCCAAGGGCACTATACAAAAGGTTACCTTAATGCGCACTTCGTGAGCTTTGGGCGCTGCCACCTCCACTTCTTCAATAGTCAGTGGCTTTCCTGCCTCCCAGGCTACTGCAGCTTTGCATGTAATCACCTAGGGAAAAAGAATACATTTTAGATAATGACCAAACTAATGCTGCGTTTACACATAACTATTATCGTGTGAATTTGAGCGATAACGATCGAATTCGAACGATAATCGTACGTGTAAACGCAGCGAACGATCAAACGACTAACGAAAAAAAAATCGTTCATTTTGATCTTTGAACAGGTTCCAAATCGTCGTTGATCGTTCTCAAAAAATTTGCAGACCGTTCCATGTGAACAGTCGTTCGCCGATTTAACCAATGTGTGAGAAAGGCTTAAGCGATCGCAAAACGAATTTTCCGTACGATATATCGTACCGTCTAAACGCTGATCGTTTTGAAAAAAAGCAAAAAAATTACTCCATCGTTAATCGTATGATCGGGCCAATTATCGTTTCGTGGAAACGCAGCATAAGGTGTAAAGATGAGCAGAGATGGATGATACAGATCCCTATATGTTGTTCTTTGTGAATCAAATGCACCTGGACTGCATGCTGATAAACGAGTAAGGGTCCATTTACACAGAAAAATCGGACAGATTATTTGCCAAAGATTTGAAGCCAAAACCAGGAACAGACTATAAACAGGGAACAGGTCATAAAGGAAAGCCTGAGATTTCTCCTCTTTTTAGAATCCATTCCTGGCTTTGGCTTCAAACCTTTGACAGATAATCTTTCAGTGTAAATGAACCCTTAGACTAAGGGCCCTATTACACGGGACGATTTTATTGTGCAAAAAATTGTTTAAATTCAAACGATAATCGTTTTGTGTAATTGCAGGCAACGATTGAAAAATCGTTCGTATGTCATTGCTTTAGATCTGGACCTAAAATAATCGTTAATCATTCGCTGTAATTCCACATTCGTTCACTCAAGTTCCGCATTTTTTCACTAGTCATTCAGTGTAATTGCACATTGTCCATTGTTTAGCTGGAATCAGAAGGAATAAGGGCCCATTTACACAGAAAGATTATCTGACATATCTGCCACATTTTTGCAGCCAAAACCAGAAATGGATTTGAAAAAACAGAAATCTCAGTCTTTCCTTTATGACCTGTTCCCTGTTTATAGTCCATTCTTGGCTTTGGCTGCAAAAATCTGTCAGATAATCTGTGTGTGTAAGCGGACCCTAAATGATCGTAATAGCGATCGTAACTCGCGATCATCATTTTGTGTAATTTGGTGAACGATTTCAGGTTAACGATAGACAATCTCGTTTGCGATCGTTTATCATTAGTCGTTAAAAATCGCCCCATGTAATAGGACCCTAATGGTGCGTTTACACAGACAGATTTATCGGTCAGATTTTTTAAAGCCAAAACCAGGAACAGACTATAATCAGATGAATCTAATCCATTCAAACTAGAGATGAGCGAACCTGGAGCATGCTCGAGTCCATCTGAACCCGAACTTTCGGCATTTGATTAGCGGTGGCTGCTGAACTTGGATAAAGCCCTAAGGCTATATGGAAATCATGGATATAGTCATTGGCTGTATCCATGTTTTCCAGACAACCTAAAAGCTTTATCCAAGTTCAGCAGCCCCCGCTAATCAAATGCCGATCGTTCGGGTTCGGATCGCCACGAACCCGAACCCGGTTCGCTCATCTCTAATTCAAACCCGTTCCTGGATTTGGCTTCAAAAATCGGTCAGATAAATCTGCCTGTGTAAACACACCATTAGTGATTTTTAATGATTAGCAATAAACAATAGCAAACAAGATTGTTTATCGTTACCCATATTACACAGAACGACGATGGTTTACTCCTTCTGATCCCAGCATAAGAATGAACAATGTGCAATTACACTGAATGATAAGTGAACAAATGTGGAATTACAGCGAACGGTTAACGATGATTTTAGGGTCAGATCTAAATCAATGATCATTGTTGCCTGCAATTACACAAAATTCGAACGATAACACGATTTTTTGCGTGATAATCATCCTGTGTAATAGGGCCCTTAGGGTCTCGTCGGCAAACGAGCGCCAATCGAGATCAGCGTCTTGTTTGTGGTGCCTTTACACAGCACAAGAAATCAAGCAGATGGGCTGCGTGAACGTTCCTTGTATTGCTAATGAAGTTCTGGAAACTGACAGCACAGATAGGTATATACTGGGGTCTCGGATATGTATATATCCGTGCAGTCAGTTTCCAGAACACAAGCAGCAGTCTATACTTACCAGCCATGCTGCTTGTGATCTGGTGTCTGGTTCTGGAGGCGGGGCCTGAAGTTACAGCCGAAGAACCACATGCCAGATCACAAGCAACGTGGCTGGTAAGTATAGACTGCTGCATGTGAGCTGGAAACTGAAAGCAAGGATATATACATCCTATAAACATATCTGTGCTATATATTTTCCTTTATCTTCCTCCGCTGCACAAACCCCTGTTTACCCACAGAGACGTGCAGCAGATAAACCCCCGTGGCCCGGATACATACTTTACCAGGTCCCGGCTCTGGCTTGCTTTGAGGGCTCCCGGCATCTTCCGACGCTCAGCCAATCAGTGCAATGCGGGGGGGGGGAGGGGGGTTAAGGGCGCTGACTATGACATACTCGCAGTGGGATGACAATACGGTTAAAGCCCTATTCCACGGAACGATTATTGGCCGTTACGGTCGATAATCGGTCCGTGGAATAGAAGGCAACGATCAGCCAACATTGTTCATGTCGGCTGATCGTTGCAGTCATTTGTGTTTCAAACATGTTGAAAGACAAGCGATTGTGATAGCAGCGATCTGCTGCCGTCTCTCCGTGGAACAGGAGCAGCGTCAGCGGACCCCCACTATCTCCCCCCGCCCCCCCGCAGCGCCCCATGGCCTCTCCAGTACTCACCCGCGCGCTGCCGCCGTGTATAATAGTCGTGGCAGCGAATGGGGAACAAGCAGCAAAAGAGTGCTGACAGCGCTCGTTTGCTCCTCACAGTTGGCCCGTGGAATAGGGGCTTTAGTGTGATCAGCTGATCGATGTCACCTTTACACGGTCCAATTACCCGCCGCAGGAGCATTTCTAGAGATGCTCCTGGATGATAACCACCTGTGTAAATCTTCTGTGACTGATGACCTATCCTTTAAACAGTAATGGTCCTTTTACACGGAACGATTTATCGTTCGTTTTTGCACGATAACAATCGAATTCAAACGATAATCGTACATGTAAATGCAGCAAACGATCAAACGACGAGCGAGAAATCGTTCATTTTGATCTTTCAACACGTTCTCAAATTATCGTTGGTCGTTTGCAAAAAATTCGCAGATCGTTCAGTGTAAACAGTCTTTCAACGATTTCCCCTATAGGCTTAAACGATCGCAAAACGTTTTTTCCGTACGATGTATCGTTCCGTCTAAACGCTGATCGTTATAAAAAAAAAAACATCATTCATTCAAAATCGTTAATCGTGAGATCGGGCGAATTATCGTTCCGTGTAAAAGGACCATAAGGGTCCTATTACACAGAGCAATTTTTAACGATCGCAAACGAGATTGTTTATTGTTAGCCTGAAGACATTCACCATATTACACAGAACAATGGTTGTTAGTCACGATCGTTACAACGTTTACACAGAAAGATTATCTACCAAAGATTTGAAGCCAAAGTCAGAAACAGACTATAACCAGAGATCAGGTCATAAAGGAAAGCCTGAGATTTCTCCTCTTTTCAAATCCATTCCTGGCTTTGGCTTCAAATCTTTGGCAGATAATCTTTCTGTGTAAATGGATCCCAGCAAAACAATGAACAATGTGCAATTACACTGAACGATTAGTGAACAAATGCGGAACTTGAGCGAACGAATGTGGAATTACAGCGAACGATTAGCGATAATTTTAGGTTCCGATCTTAAACGACCAACGACATACGATTTTTCGATCGTTACCTGCAATTACACAGAACGATTATCGTTTAAATTTGAACAATATAACAATTTTTCACACGATAACTGTCCTGTGTAATACGGCCCTAAGTTCATGTTCACACAGACCTAAATGCTCGGCCTTTGAATCCCTGGCTGGAGAACAATACCTGGCTTTACATGCATTTCTATTCAAGCTCATATTTCAGCACTGTTCTTTGTAATCCATGTGATCTTTGGAACATTTGCCATTGGAGTTAATTGGAGATGAAGACTGTGTATTTTGGGGTATTTCCTGACTTGTTCTTTACTTAGAGGGGAACATCAGGTGCAGGATCGTGACTACAGTGCACCCCCCTCTATCAGCCCCAGTCAGGTGACAGGGCAGGTATCGTATATACTTGTGGGCAGCCTCCCCTCCAGACTATGGCCGCCAGTATATAGTATACAGGACCCGAGCCCTCATCTCATCTGCTGGTTACACAATACAAGAAGCCACAAGTTCAAGTGCAGACAATGAGAAGAGCGCAGGCCGCCATAGCAGCCCGCACGGAGCTCACCTTCCCAGCTGTGTCCATGGTGCACGCCGCTCTCTCACACTCTGCACTCAGTCTGCGCGCTCCGCTCCCTCTTCTTCTTCTTCTTACTGGACGTAGGCGCCCTGCACTCCATGTACTTACACGCTGCGGTACCGTGAGCGCCCCCTGCTGCACAGAAGGACCCGAGCGCGTCCTGTGTCTGAGGAGAGATAAGCGGCTCCTACAGAGTCTGTGCTGCAGTGTGCCCGGTATATACAGCTCCTCACAGAGTCTGTGCTGCAGTGTGCCCGGTATATACAGCTCCTCACAGAGTATGCTGCAGTGTGCCCGGTATATACAGCTCGTACAGAGTCTGTGCTGCAGTGTGCCCGGTATATACAGCTCCTCACAGAGTATGCTGCAGTGTGCCCGGTATATACAGCTCCTCACAGAGTCTGTGCTGCAGTGTGCCCGGTATATACAGCTCCTCACAGAGTCTGTGCTGCAGTGTGCCCGGTATATACAGTGTGGCAGTATAATATTCAGGGGGCACAGTGTCTGGCAGTATAATATTCAGGGGGCACAGTGTGTGGCAGTATAATATTCAGGGGCACAGTGTCTGGCAGTATAATATTCAGGGCGCACAGTGTCTGGCAGTATAATATTCAGGGGGCACAGTGTCTGGCAGTATAGCATTCAGGGGGCACAGTGTGTGGCAGTATAATATTCAGGGGCACAGTGTCTGGCAGTATAATATTCAGGGGGCACAACAGTGTCTGGCAGTATAGCATTCAGGGGGCACAGTGTGTGGCAGTATAATATTCAGGGGGCACAGTGTGTGGCAGTATAGCATTCAGGGGGCACAGTGTGTGGCAGTATAATATTCAGGGAGCACTGTCTGGCAGTATAATATTCAGGGAGCACAGTGTGTGGCAGTATAATATTCAGGGGCACAGTGTCTGGCAGTATAATATTCAGGGCGCACAGTGTCTGGCAGTATAATATTCAGGGGGCACAGTGTCTGGCAGTATAATATTCCGGGGGCGCAGTGTCTGGCAGTATAGCATTCAGGGGGCACAGTGTGTGGCAGTATAATATTCAGGGGCACAGTGTCTGGCAGTATAATATTCAGGGAGCACAGTGTGTGGCAGTATAGCATTCAGGGGGCACAGTGTGTGGCAGTATAATATTCAGGGGGCACAGTGTGTGGCAGTATAGCATTCAGGGGGCACAGTGTGTGGCAGTATAATATTCAGGGGCACAGTGTCTGGCAGTATAATATTCAGGGAGCACAGTGTGTGGCAGTATAATATTCAGGGGGCGCAGTGTGTGGCAGTATAGCATTAAGGGGGCACAGTGTGTGGCAGTATAATATTCAGGGGGCGCAGTGTCTGGCAGTATAGCATTAAGGGGGCACAGTGTGTGGCAGCATAATATTCAGGGGCACAGTGTCTGGCAGTATAATATTCAGGGGCACAGTGTGTGGCAGTATAATATTCAGGGGCACAGTGTCTGGCAGTATAATATTCAGGGGGCGCAGTGTGTGGCAGTATAGCATTAAGGGGGCACAGTGTGTGGCAGTATAATATTCAGGGGCACAGTGTCTGGCAGTATAATAGTCAGGGGGCACAGTGTGTGGCAGTATAATATTCAGGGAGCACTGTCTGGCAGTATAATATTCAGGGGCACAGTGTGTGGCAGTATAATAGTCAGGGGGCGCAGTTTGTGGCAGTATAATATTCAGGGAGCACTGTCTGGCAGTATAGCATTAAGGGGGCACAGTGTGTGGCAGTATAATATTCAGGGAGCACTGTCTGGCAGTATAATATTCAGGGAGCACAGTGTGTGGCAGTATAATATTCAGGGGGCACAGTGTGTGGCAGTATAATATTCAGGGGGCACAGTGTGTGGCAGTATATTCAGGGGGCACAGTGTATGGCAGTATAATAGTTAGGGGGCACAGTATGGCAGTATAATAGTTAGGGGGCACAGTGTGTGGCAGTATAATATTCAGGGGTGCAGTGTATGGCAGTATAATAGTCAGGGGGCACAGTGTGTGGCAGTATAATATTCAGGGGGCACAGTGTGTGGCAGTATAATATTCAGGGGGCACAGTGTGTGGCAGTATAATATTCAGGGGGCACAGTGTGTGGCAGTATAATATTCAGGGGGCACAGTGTCTGGCAGTATAATAATCAGGGGGTACAGTGTGTGGCAGTATAATATTCAGGGGGCACAGCACATGGCAGTATAATTTATTATACTTATAAATCATAATTTATTTCAAGTTTATTTTATTAGGGCCCGTTCACACTGAGCAAAACAGAAATTCCGAGCAGAACCTGCGCCGCGGACTTTGCTCGTTATCCCGCCTGCCTCACTGTCTCAACGTGATGTCTTGTTCTCCACCACTCTTTGCTCAAAGAATTGACATGTCAGTTCTCTGAGCGTAGGCGCATGGACGACCCCCTTCCCCTCCAGGTGTGGTGCTAGATTTTTGGATGAAAGCAGTTTTTTTTTCTAATCCTGGATAACCCAGCAATTAGGCCAGCAATTTCTGATAATGATGGATAATAGATAACAGCGTATATATATCCTCTGGACTCAATCCTGTGAAAAAGGCCGATAACAAAGCAGAGTGGTAAATGAGCGCTGTATACTCAGCAAGGTCAGGGACTTTATGAAAACCTTTCTGGACACCTCATGTACTTACCTGCCAAATCTAAGGCTACAGGATGCCTATATAGGACAGGCTGTGATAATGGCTGATAAGAGAACCAGGGTTTGCAGTGTATGTCCGGCAAAGGTTGGTGGTACCTTTACACGAACATTTGTGGGCATCCAATGTACCTTGGTGCCAAATTTGAGGTCAAACAGTTGAGCGGTTAAGTTGCCTATAGAGGACGGATAGACAGACATTCACTTTTAGGCTCTGTTCACACAACATATATTTTCGTAAAATCATGGCCGTTGTACAGCGGGCATGATTATTATGAGAATATACGTTGCATTGCTGTCTATGGGACCCCGGCCGGAGCGTATACACATATCCCTCGCGGCACCGCAAACAACTGACATGTCAGTTTTCTGTGGCCGCTATTCAGTGAATAGCGGCCACAGAAAACAATGTCAGTGCACACTGTGAAGCGAGCGGATTTGGCCATACACTCCATAGTGTGCAGTGTAAAGTTCTGATGTGGGCACGCACAGATGCGCCCACATCAGAACACTGCGACCCGATAGATCATAAGGCCAGTACTGCAGGGATGATCTTTTCATAGATCGGCCGTTTTGTCACTCGCCCGGGTCACAAAATGGCCGGTCTCACACGTTGTGTGAACATGGCCTTATAATACAGATCATTTTATGCTGGCTAACATTTTCTAAGCCAATAGGTCCTCTTCAAAACATTACTATCCCACCAATCGCTAAATATAGCCAGGAAAACAATACACGTCTATAGAACCTGGATCCTGCAACATGTCAGAACGAGCTATGAATGGGAAGTGAAGCTCACAGGCACAGGCTTCTCCAAGCTATACTCAGTGATCAGTGAGGGTCTGTGTGACATGTCCATTTTTTTGTGTGACAGTAATGCTCTTGTAGATCATGTGACCACCGTCACCCACGTCACTGACAGGGGCAGAGCTGGGGGTTGGATTAACGAGTCAAGGTCCAGCCCCCAAATTGCCAATACGGCCGATAATCGTCTTGCGTAATAGAAGCCAACTTTGTCATGTGGTTTTAGATTTTTTTGAAAAAGTCAGCGCTGCACTACACCTTTAGGCTATGTTCACACTACGTAAAACTACGACCGTAGTTCTCGCCGCAGAACTACGGCCGTAGTTTTGCGGGGTGGGACATAGCTTTATTTTTAATGGGATCCCGGCCGGAGCGTACACACATCGTATACTCTCCGGACGGGATCCCGTGCGGCGCCGGAAGAAACTGACATGTCAGTTTTCTGCGGCTGGAATTCAGTGAATTCCGGCCGCAGAAAGACCTGTCAGTGCACACAGTGAAGCAAGCGGCTCCGTCCGCTTGCTTCACTGTGGACTATGGGAAGCTCTGATGCGGGCGCACGCTGATGCGCCCGCATCAGAGCTCCGCGGCCAGAAGGATCACCCGGCCGGTACTTAAGTTCTGGCCGGGATGATCTGGGCTAAGACCGGCCGTTCCGTGACCCGGCCGGGTCACGGAATGGCCGGTTGTTCACAGCGTGTGAACATAGCCCTAAAGAGTAGTAACCTGCGTTATCGGACATTTTTCCATCACAGCAGAAAGTACAGAATAACAAGTAAATATGTGAAAAGTACAAATATATTTTATTTCTCTTACTCTACGTAATAAATTGTAAACAATACACTTAACATGTCAAGACTCCATTCTATAATAAGGATACTTAAATATTACACTGTACAAACAAATGTCAACAACTTAAAATGATTGTAACAGTTAAAGGGGTTTTCCCACTGTAATCATTTGTCACCTACCCATGGGATAGGCGTTTCTGGTGACGGCCAATGCAGGAGGCGCACAGCCTGTGACTTCATTGGCGCATGCGCAGACCAGGACGATGGCGTGATCATGCATCAGACTGGGCAATTTATAATATTGATGGAGAAGGAGAGGATGGAGTGGTGAAGCGTGCTAAAAGGCAACATGAGTGATACACCAAGACTCTTCTTTGCCTCCAGCAGAGTTAACAAAATGTATGCAAAAATGATGTGACAAATTTGTGACACCTAGAGTTGAGCAAACCTGGAGCATGCTCGAGTCGATCCTAACCCGAACTTTCGGCATTTGATTAGCGGTGGCTGCTGAACTTGGATAAAGCCCTAAGGCTATGTGGAAAACATGGATATAGTCATTGGCTGTATCCATGTTTTCCAGACAACCTTAGAGCTTTATCCAAGTTCAGCAGCCCCCGCTAATCAAATGCCGATCGTTCGGGTTCGGATGGACCCGAACCCGGTTCGCTCATCTCTAGTGACACCATTTCTACCGAATTCCCCCGTAGACTTCACTATTGGCCAGCTATGGCCATCTTCACTCCTGAGTTCACAAAACACAGTGTATATGTCTTTACTTTCAAAAAATGTATGTAAAAAAAACTATGTAAAGGTACCCAGTTCCATAGCTATTCTTACCACCCCTTTCACATGTATGACAGAGCAGGAGCGAGCTCTCGTCAGGCAAAGGAGACCAATGGCAGGGGACCAACAGGAGTTGCAAGGGACATAGGGATGGTAACGATTTTTTTTCCAAAAATTTTTTACTTGGCTCCAGCAATGTATGATTAAAAAAAACAAAAAAAACAACAACTTTAATATCCCTTTAAACCAATAGGAGCTTGTTTTTATGCTAAATTATCAGACTAGTTTTTCCCATATGAACATGCTGCTTTGAATAGGTCAAAATCTCATCTCATCTGACAAAATAAAAAAACTTTACATGTCATATGTCATAGGAAAACAAGAGTCTGCATTCTATGTCCAGTACTTGGGCCTAGTTCTATATCTATGAAAACCTGTCATGTTTCTTAGGATTTCCATTATATCTGTCAGTTAATAATACTAACAACCCTCCAGGAATAATGTGATTTCTCTGTATAAATCGGTTATTACACATATTGATAATGTAAATGTCCAGTGTATCTGAGCAATGACGTCCTCTGAGCGAATCTTGCCCAGTGCAGATAGTTTGCAGTCGCCTTCATCGTCTCATGGTTTGTCTTCTTATTTGAGACTAGAACAAAGAAACAGCACACATTACAAAAGCCTGGGCGGTCACCCAAAGATACATGTAGCTATAGCTGCACTGCTAACAATTAAAGGAGAAGTCCAGCAAAAAAATTTATTAAAGTATTTTATTGCCCCCCAAAAGTTATACAAATCACCAATATACACTTATTAGTGGAAATGCTTATAAAGTGCTTTTTTCCCTGCACTTACTACTGCATCAAGGCTTCACTTCCTGGATAAAATGGTGATGTCACTTCCTGGATAAAATGGTGATGTCACACTGACTCCCAGAGCTGTGTGGGCTGTGGCTGCTGGAGAGGATGATGGCAGAGGAATGCTCAGTGTTCCTCAATGTCCCTCTGCCATCATCCTCTCCAGCAGCCACAGCCCACACAGCTCTGGGAGTCAGGTCGTGACATCACCATGTTATCCAGGAAGTGAAGCTTTGATGCAGTAGGAAGTGCAGGGAAAAAGCACTTTATGTGCATTTCCCGTAATAAGTCTATATTGGTGATTTGTATAACTTTTGGGGGGACAAGACAATACTTTCATAAAAAGTTTCGCCGAACTTCTCCTTTAAGGTATTTTCAAAGTAGCAACAAGATAAACAAACTTTACTCAAGCTAATGTTATGGATGACACTGGTAGGCCGCTTATATTGTGCAGGGAAAGAATAGACATGAGTACATGAACCAGGCTGGGCAAGGAGACAATAGAAAATTGGTGGATCTGTCCTGGCACACTCCCTTCAGCAAGAGCCCAATGTCCTGACCTCGTAGTTCCCCAAAGGACACAGACACAGACTCCACACTGATGCTTAAAGGGGAACTCCACATAAGGCCAATCCACATAGTCTCCTGCTCCCACTGCTCTCCCACCTTAGGAGACAAATATTCCACGCCTCTGTCTCACATTGTGTGTGTTTGCTGAGCACAAGCTGATAATGCGGACAGGGAGCAGGGCGTGATGTCCCAGGAGGCTTGGCTGGATCCCCCAATTCTCTGAGTGATTCACCATCTCTGACCAGCCAGAAGCAGCTGCTGCAATTTTGCTGATTGTGCAGAAGTGTTCCTAAAAATTAAGACTGTGTTCACACATGTTGGAGTTTCATTGTAGTACTGCAGCGTATTCACAAAAATGCTGCAGTAACACAAGTAAACGATGCTAAATGGCAGAGAGGATCAGAGCCGGCACTGCCTATCCCACCTGGAGAAAACGAGGCATAAACACTATATCCCATGTAACATAATATCGGATGAAGTCCTTATTGTGGGGCTCAACTTCAAAGATAAAAGATGCTTAATCATTATATGTGCGTGGAAATGACAAGAACATTTTTTTTAAAGAATTCTTTACTTTATTCCAATATCAGCATTACAGGTAGAGAATACAGTGTGCTGTGTGGTGTTACAGATAGAGAATACAGGGCGCTGTGTGGTGTTACAGATAGAGAATACAGTGCTGTGTGGTGTTACAGGTAGAGAATACAGTGCTGTGTGGTGTTACAGGTAGAGAATACAGCCTGCTGTGTGGTGTTACAGGTAGAGAATACAGTGTGCTGTGTGGTGTTACAGGTAGAGAATACAACGTGCTGTGTGGTGTTACAGGTAGAGAATACAGTGTGCTGTGTGGTGTTACAGGTAGAGAATACAGCGTGCTGTGTGGTGTTACAGGTAGAGAATACAACGTGCTGTGTGGTGTTACAGGTAGAGAATACAGTGTGCTGTGTGGTGTTACAGGTAGAGAATACAGTGTGCTGTGTGGTGTTACAGGTAGAGAATACAGTGCTGTGTGGTGTTACAGGTAGAGAATACAGTGTGCTGTGTGGTGTTACAGGTAGAGAATACAGTGTGCTGTGTGGTGTTACAGGTAGAGAATACAGTGCGCTGTGTGTTGTTACAGGTAGAGAATACAGTGTGCTGTGTGGTGTTACAGGTAGAGAATACAACATGCTGTGCGGTGTTACAGGTAGAGAATACAGTGTGCTGATTGGTGTTACAGGTAGAGAATACAGCGTGCTGTGTGGTGTTACAGGTAGAGAATACAGTGTGCTGTGTGGTGTTACAGGTAGAGAATACAGTGTGCTGTGTGGTGTTACAGGTAGAGAATACAGTGCTGTGTGGTGTTACACGTAGCAACTTTGTGTTGTGCGGGTGGGACCACAATGAAATGACAAAGTCCTGCAAATATTTCAGTAACACAATGAAACTGCAATGTGTAAACACAGCCTAGATGTTCTGCAACAGATTTGGGTGGAGAATGTGCAGGGTGGAGGACTGTGATGAACAGCTAAGGGAAAGCATTGCATTCCGGTACCAGTACTGCATTCTGGGAACTGCTCCACCAGGAAGTACAGAAACACAATACAGAACAAAACCCCCGAAAACAAATGGATTTTTGGAAGTTCCAAAACTGGGATAGATAAGTAAGTAATGCTATATGCTTCTGCAGAAGTTTTATTTTTTTAACCTCTACCTGGAGTTCCCCTTTAAGAACAATTCTTTAATGGCAGCGTGTTTCGAGGAGGCAACCCTCCTCTTCATCAGGCATTAAACCAGGCTGGATATAAAATCATCATAGAAAAGGGAATTCATCAGACTGGATGAGAGTTTCTTTTCCTGTATTCAGATGCATCACAGCAGGTCTTACCAAGACTTTAATATGTGCTGTTACAGAAAACAATGTAGGAGTCTATTATCTGCCACTAGATGTCAGTAATGAGCCTTCTTAAAATATGTCTTTAGGGTTCAAACCCACTTGCCGGATCTGCAGCGAGTCTCCTTGCTGCATTTTTGCAGCGAGACTCGCTGCAGATCCCAGCCCTGTACTTTCATTAGCAGAGAAACTCGCAGCAGGGATGTACATCCCTGCTGCGATTTTGCCTGCAGCCCTCCCCATTAACCCCCTTAGCCACCGGACATTATACATTACCAAGTCCCCGCTCCTGCTTGCTTCGGGGCTCCCGGTGTCTTCACGGCCTGCCCGGCCAATCAGTGCGCTGCGGCGGGGCAGCGCACTGATTGGCCGGGCGGAACGTTCCGGGAGCCACCGAAGCAAGCAGTAATGTATATCCTGCCCGCCCCCCTGCAGCCCCGATCGCCCCCCGCAGCCCCTGGCCGCACGATTGCCCCCCGCAGCCCCCGGCCGCACGATCGCCCCCCGCAGCCCCCGGCCGCACGATCGCCACCTTCCCCCCCCCCCCCCCAGCACTGATTGCTCCCCTGCAGCTCCGATCGCGGGGTGTGGGGTGCGGTGCGATTGTGCGGCCGGGGGCGATCGTGTGGTCGGGGGCTGCAGGGGGCAATCAGTGCTGCTGAGGGGGTGATCGGGGCAGCAGGGGGGCGGCCAGACTATACATTACCGGGTCCCGAAGCAAGCAGGAGCGGGGACCCGGTAATGTATAATGTCCGGCGGCTGGGGGGTTAATGGGGCGGGCTGCAGACAAAATCGCAGCAGGGATGTACATCGTGCGGCCAGGGGCTGCGGGGGGCGATCGGGGCTGCAGGGGGGCGGGCAGGATATACATTACTGCTTGCTTCGGTGGCTCCCGGAACGTTCCGCCCGGCCAATCAGTGCGCTGCCCCGCCGCAGCGCACTGATTGGCCGGGCAGGCCGTGAAGACACCGGGAGCCCCGAAGCAAGCAGGAGCGGGGACTTGGTAATGTATAATGTCCGGTGGCTAAGGGGGTTAATGGGGAGGGCTGCAGGCAAAATCGCAGCAGGGATGTACATCCCTGCTGCGAGTTTCTCTGCTAATGAAAGTATAGGGCTGGGATCTGCAGCGAGTCTCGCTGCAAAAACGCAGCAAGGAGACTCGCTGCAGATCCGCCAAGTGGGTTTGAACCCTTAGGGTAAATGTCCCATTTCCTGCCCCATTATTTTAAGGATCAGGAGGGATCCCAGAGCTCAGATCAATACCGATTATAATGTTATGGGATATCATGATTACTTAAAATAGGCCCCATTTGTATAGGGGACCTGTCATCAGTTTCTTTCTGCCCAAACCAAATGAAACAGGCATGGGCATTCGGGCATCCCCAATAAACCATCAATGATTCACTCCCATACTGTGGCATTTCAGAGAAATCATAGTTTAGCACTTATCTAGCGGCTTCTCTCCTGGTTAGATCTGATTGACAGGTCTATCCCAATCTGTATATAGCCAGATTTATCAATAGAGTGCAGCGGGGCTGGGGCTACCCTGCTAATTGTTTTTTACCTCTTCCCCAAGACATTTCTCTGGAATGCTGCGGCATCTTAGAGTGGATCATAGCTGTTATAATAAGGAAGCCTATCCCTATTTCAAGGCATATAACTCAGGACAGGCTTCCTTTAGACGGATATTCCACTCAAACATAACTTTTCATATGTTGCTGACAATTCATTCCATACTTATCTATTCAGTCTCCTTCCCCCAGTTCTGAGCTGCTGCTATCTGCTGAAGACATAAAAAAACTGTGTGAACTTGTCTCTCCATCCCCCCTCCTCCCTTTAGAGAAGGCTGATGTAAAAAAAAGTCTATCTGCAACCTTGTAGCTTCTTTGTAATTCCCGGGAGGGATAATCATAGTGAGTTCAGCAACTTGGCCTCAGATTAACCTTCCCGACATTACATTAGAAACTACAAAGTTGCAGATACAGCCTAACCAGGGACCTGTTTACATCAGCCATCTGGGAAGGGAGGGGGAGATGAAGAGAAAAGCTTACACACAGTCTTCAGCAGAAAGCAGCAGCTCAGAACTGGGGGAAGGAGACTGAATAGATAAGTATGGAATTAATTGTCTCACCATGGGCAGCAACGTATGAAAAGTTATGTTTGAGTGGAATAGCTGTCATGAGGGCTGCTATCGGATCAGTGGTGAAGCTCGGGTCTCCATGGCTACAAAATTTCATCAAGTGACGCATTTACAGTAAAATACAACAGCAACATCTAAAAGGCCAAAAGCCATTAGTAAAGGGAACGTGGTTTCTTACCATTTTCCACCTTAAAATTTTTATCCATTCGTCTGCTTCTGCCCCAGTCTTTGCACATAGGTAGTATGTCCTCAGAGGAAACACTAAACTGTAGAGGGAGAGTGTATAGTCAGCTGTGAGTTTATAATACAGAATATTGTGGAATTATATGTACAATATCTGCTGATGTCTCTCTGGTATATAAGAAAACACCAGTATTGGAAATAGCACATGGAAGGAGGTTACAAATATTTTTGATTAGGGACCAGGATCCGACCGTATGAACTATATAAAAGGTAAAGAGTAAAACACCACTTTCATTGTGTGCCAATGGTAAGGGTGCCAGAAAGAAAGAGATTTCCACTGGACAACCCCTTTAAGTACTGAATGGAGTGGGTGGAGAAGCCTCTCCAAATAGGAGGTAGGATATGAAGGGTCCCTGAAAAAGTCTATGCTGCACTCTAAGGGCCCTATTCCACCGGACGATTATCGTTCGCATAATCGTTAACGATTAACAATCTCAAACGACCGCTATTGCGAAAGACCTGAAAACGTTCCCTCATTTCCATGGAACGATAATCGTTACTTATGATCGTATTTGCCATAGTTTTTTTCTTCGCTATTTCTTCGCTAGTGTATTCGTATCTACTGCGAACGACCAAACGACGTCTTATTCAATGCGAACGATTTGCGAACGACCAACGATAAAAATAGGTCCAGGTCTTATAAAGCGATCAACGATTTCTCGTTCGGTCGTTAATCGTTAACTGCATTTCAACCAAACGATTATCGTTTAGATTTGAACGATTTAACGATAATCTGAACGATAATCGTCTGGTGGAATAGGGCCCTAAGCCTTCCAAGGTTATCACAATAGTTCTCTGCTCCATCACTGAAGGGTGAACATTGGTTGGTTCCCAGCAGACACTTGTGCTTATCGATTCAAGCTGCAATGCCTACTGTGCGGTACATGTTCTTTGACACAAAATCTATAGGCCTGAAAGATGCTGGATGCACTACTAGGGGATCCCTGGGAACTCCCACAGTCTCTTGTCTCTGAATCTCCACTTCTCTTGTATTTCCTCAGATTAGACTAGGAATGACACTGCGGGCTTTAGAATTTTCATCATTCCTCGTCTATATAATAAAAAAAAAAATCACAAAAATAATAAAATCGCCCTGGTCCTCTTTACCATAAAGTCTTCTTATTGCAGGAGACTGGCTCCATAGACTCACAATACAAGTTAGAGTAAGCATCGAGTCAGGGAAGCCTCACCCTATATCTAGACATCTATGGGGGTCTCTGCACTAATAATCCAACCCAAAATCAAAATTTTTGACATGTCTGCACAACATCAAATACAAAAGCAGAAATTTGCAGGCAGCATACTGTTTCACTTTTATGTTTTTGTGTCTATATTTCAGCCGTCGCAGCCAGTGGCGTAGCGACCATGGTCACAGCGGTCGCCGCTGTGACCAGGGCGCTAGAAAGGGGCGGCCCGCGAGGCCCCCCCCATGCCACTGCACTGCCCGCCTCTCACTCCCTCTTGTGACTGCAAGCAATGTTTTGCTTGCGATCACAAGAGGCAGGCTGGGACGGGCCCCCGGCTGTGTTGCGGCTCCCCAGGGAGCTCTGTGTGCGCCGGGGGGGAAGTACTTCCGGCGCAGGGAGCGAAAAAAAAAACAGTGTTGAAAAAAAAAACAGGTCCAACGAAGCTCCGCCCTCCTTTCGCGGGAAGCCCCTCCAGCGTATGACTAGGGGACTAGAGGAATCATTCAGGTGAGTATAGATTTTTTTGTTTTAAAGGGGATGATGAGGGAACAAGAGGATGATGAGGGATGTAGTGGTATGATGATGGAACAAGAGGATGATGGGAGTGTAGTGGTATGATGATGGAACAAGACGATGATGGGGTGTAGTGGTATGATGATGAAGGGACAAGAGGATGATGAGGGGTGTAATGATATGATGAAGGAACAAGAGGATGATGAGGGGTGTAATGATATGATGAAGGAACAAGAGGATGATGAGGGGTGTAGTGGTATGATGATGAAGGAACAAGAGGATGATGAGGGGTGTAGTGGTATGATGATGAAGAAACAAGAGGATGATGAGGGGTGTAGTGGTATGATGATGAAGGAACAAGAGGATGATGAGGGGTGTAGTGTTATGATGATGAAGGAACAAGAGGATGATGAGAGGAGTAGTGGTATGATGATGGAACAAGAGGATGATGAGGGGTGTAGTGGTATGATGATGAAAGGGCAGGAGGATGAAGGGGTAATAGTATTATGATGGAGGTGGTTGTAGTATGATGATGGAGGGGCAGGAGGATGAAAGGGGTAGTAGTATGATGATGGAGGGGCAGGAGGATGAAAGGGGTAGTAGTATGATGGAGGGGCAGGAGGAGGGGATAACATGGGGGGCATCTGTAAGGGGGATAAAATGGGGGGCCATCTATATGGGGGATAACAGGGGGCATCTATAATAGGGACAACACAGGGGGCCATCTATAAGGGGGAAACATTGGGGGGCCATCTATAAGGTGGACTACACGGGGGGTGTATACAATAGGGGGATATGTACTATAAGCGGGTCACAGTGTCAGCCTACCCACTAAATGAGATTGTAAAGGGGCCATTACAGATGTGCAGTGTGTATAGAGATGAGGATGTGAGGAGCGAGGAGCCTAATATGTCTGTCTGGCAGATTCTGTAGATTTGTGGCTCGGAGAAATTCTCATAATGGCCCAGGGCAGATGGAGAAGATGAAAAGGGAAGAACTCTGATCAGAGAAGACGTCCCCTGTGAATCACTTCATATAACTGCACTGTAATGTATATGGCGTATAGAGCCTGTGTACAGTGCGTCCACCTCTATCTGACTGTATGAAGTGATATTGGTCTATGTACAGAGGATTTTATTCAGTAGCAGCGGTAGTGTTAATCAATAGCAGCGGTGGTGTTAGTCAGTATGTGGTGGTATTAGTCAGTAGCAGCGGTGGTGTTAGTCATTATGTGGTGTTATTAGTCAGTATGTGGTAAGGGGGGGCCCAAGTTGACCTCTTGCACCAGGGCCCAAGAGACATTAGCTACGCCCCTGGTTGCAGCGTACACCTGTGTAGTAAAAATAGTTGTATCAGATGTGCAGGTCAACTTTTATTGACAAAGTGACAAAGTGTTATAGTAAGACTAAAAATGTACAAATCACATACCAGAAGCAATTGACTCTCTCCTGTGAGTAGTCAAACTGTACAGCACTGCACTCATTGAGGTCCAGAGTCTTTATTGGCTCCTGGGACTGCAGAAAGAGCAAAATAGGAAAAAAAAATTTTTAACTGTTTTTTGTTTCACTGAGTGCAGTTTTGTTAAAATTGAAGATGAGGAAGCCATGCCTCTATTCTAGGGCATGGCCTATACAGCAATGTCCTAATATTCCTCTATTGCTAGAATACCCCCCTTTATTATAAGGAGGGGTGCAAATACAGGGAAGAAAAACAAATGGTTAATTCTCTGCTTCGGTATTCGGGTATGTGCACACTACGGAATCCCTAAGGAACACCTGTCACGGATTCCTTTGCTCGCGGACTCTGGCAGCCACGTGCATCTCTGCAGCTCCCATAGACTCTATGAATTAACCCGATCATTCTTTGGGCGGATGGTGGAATCTGGCAAACCATAGAATGAAGCCTATGGGAGCCACGGGGATGTGCGCGGCTGCCAGAGTTTGCAAGCGGGTGTGAGCTGCAGTTTTTCCATCGGGATTCCGTAGTGTACCCATACCCACAGACTGGGGTGCCAAGGGTTCACCAGTAGAATTGATTAAGGGTCCCAGCCTACAGTACCAGGGAAATATGACCTGTAGAGAAGAGCAAACCGGGTTCGGGTTCAAGTTCATCCGAACCCGAACGATCGGCATTTGATTAGCTGGGGCTGCTGAACTTGGATAAAGCTCTAAAGTTGTCTGGAAAACATGGATACAGCCAATGGCTATATCCATAATTTCCACATAGCCTTAAGGCTTTATCCAAGTTCAGCAGCCACCGCTAATCAAATGCCGAACGTTCGGGTTCGGATGGACTCCAGCATGCTCCAGGTTCGCTCATTTCTAATGACCTATTATACCCATTTTAGAAAACACCATGAATTTACAGTGATTTGTGCAAAACTGTATAGTATGTTTTAACAATGTGAATTCTGCTGACGGATTTGCAGGAAAATACTAGTAAATTAGATACTGGTGAAACAGATATACACCACTGACAAAGAAAGTAGTACATATACAGGGTGTAGCTTTCCTTTGGACCAGCTAAAAACTGAACTTACATTTTAATTAAACAAATTCTTCATTTCCCTAATTCTTTATTAAAGCTTCAATTTTAAAAAATTAGCAGGCTGTGAAAAGCTTAGCTGTAAGGGCACTATTAGACGGAGCGATAATCGACCCGATTCGTCAGATTATCCTTCTGTGTAATAGAAACAACAGTCAGCCAATGAAACAATCATGGGGCCATGTAATGCTGCGTTTACACGTAACGATTATCGTGCGAATATGCGCGATAACGTTCGAATTTGAACGATAATCGTACGTGTAAACGTGGCAAACGATCAAACGACGAACGAGAAATCGTTCACTTTGATCTTACAACATGTTCTAAAATCGTCGTTCGCTAAAAATTTGCAGATTGTTCCGTGTAAACAGTCGTTCGCCGATTTAACCAATGTGTGAGATAGGCTTAACCGATCGCAAAACGAATTTTCCGTACGATATATCGTACAGTCTAAACGCTGCTAATCGTTATGAAAAAAAAATCATTACTCCAACATCGTTAATCGTACGATCGGGCCAATTATCGTTTCGCGTAAACGCGGCATAATAGGCTCAGTAAACGAGCACTGATCTAGCAGATTGGCACTTGTCTACAATATTGATCGGGCCTTAATAGGGCCATATAATAGGACACTGAGGAATCTTATTATAAATCCACAGGGCACTTTTGAAAGTGCACAAACCATCTACCTCTCCCGCCACTGATCCCTATTCCATTTTAACGAGTATGCGGTCTACACAAGTGATACAACTTACCAGCTGGTCCTTATAATATTTCAGCTCATTACGTGTCAGTATAAACCACCTGGTTTTCCAGCTCTATCAGACACAAGAAGAACATTGTCACATTGTTAATGGATACAAGTGCTATTCCAGGGTCTAGATTTATCACCGAGAAAAAAGCATTTCAGCAGAAGGAAAACAACACTCACAACGGCTGATGACCTGGTGCAGAAATATCACCGTGTGAAAGACTCCTCTAATGATGCTGGCCAGCAGTTATACTCTTTCATCACTACTATTATACTGTCACTTCTTATACAGCGACTAAAAAGGGTTGTATGGGGACACTTTTTTTTCTTTTTGGAAAGGACACTAGTGCTACAAACATAGAAAAAAAAAAAAGCATACTCACCTGTCCTGTCTACCCAACTGTTCCCAGTCCAGAGTGCTGTCTGCTTTTTTTCCTGCAGATCCTGCAAACTGCCCCCTCAGCCAATCACTAACAGCAGCAGTGACCTGCCTCAGCCAGTGATTGTATAAGCATAAGTATAGAAGTATATTTCCTGCATGCTGATATATTAACAGAGAGCGATGAGCAGAGGGGACTCGTGCACTGATGGAACAGCAGTGGCAAAGGATCTGATTGGTGAGTATCCTTTATTTTTAAGACAGATTTTAAAGGGAAACTGTCAGCTAGATAAGACGTTCCTAACTACTTCTACGGCTACATATCTATCTAAGCAGCAAGACTATCCATACCGTACCTTTATTGTAGCTGGTTAAAGGAGAAGTCCGGCAAAGAATTTTATTAAAGTATTGTATCGCCCCCCAAAAGTTATACAAATCACCAATATACACTTATTACGGGAAATGATTATAAAGTGCTTTTTTTCCCTGCATTTACTACTGCATCAAGGCTTCACTTCCTGGATAACATGGTGATGTCACTTCCTGGATAACATGGTGATGTCACTTCCTGGATAACATGGTGATGTCACGACCCGACTCCCAGAGCTGTGCGGGCTGTGGCTGCTGGAGAGGATGATGGGAGGGGGAAACTGAGGCATACAGGGCACTGGAGGGACACTGACCATCCCCCTGCCATCATCCTCTCCAGCAGCCACAGACCGCACAGCTCTGGAAGTCGGGTTGTGACATCACCATGTTATCCAAGAAGTGACATCACTATGTTATCCAGGAAGTGAAGCCTTGATGCAGTAGTAAGTGCAGGGAAAAAACTACTTTATAAGCATTTCCCATAATAAGTGTATATTGGTGATTTGTAGAACTTTTGGGGGGCAATACAATACTTTAATAAAAAAATTCACCGGACTTTAAGGCTGTAATCACCTAAAGTGAAGAAGAAAAAACAAAACCATACTGCTGCTCTGACCTTTCATAGAGGCATGGCCAGGGCACCAAAATACACTAAAATGCTCAGGCCATGCCCCTATGACACTTAAGAGGTGCAATAAAAGTTTTTTTGTTTTTTTGGAAGATTGCACCTCAGACAACTAATTTAGGATATGCAAAAAAACAGGTTTTCAGCAGCACAAGAAAAAAAGATTGTGGGTGCAAGTCTCACCAAACCGGACCCAGGTTTGTATGAAATATCCAAGATGATGTAGGAGACCGCATTTCCAATGCTTGGTGTGAATAAAGTGGATATTCTTTTTGGAAGTGCGGTCTCCTACATATTCTACAATACAGGATAGATATATATAGATGGTCTCACTACTTACATAGCTATGTGAGCAGTTTGAGGCGTCTTTTCTAGCTGAAAGTTTTCCTTTATATAAACCTTAATATGTTAAGAGGTTGCGACCTGATAGAATGTCCTATTCTAGAAACAGCTCAACTCTTGCCTATGAGCTATGTCTGGTACTGCAGCTCCGACACTTTTCCCCGTTTTCGAATCTCATACAATCCCTTTAAGCGCGCGGTCACATATACAGGATCTGCAGCAGATTTGATGGCGCAAATTTGAAACTGCAGGCTTGCTTTGAATCTGCAACTTCAAATCTGCTGCAGATCCTGTAGGTGTGAATGAACCCTAAATGAGTTTTGGTTTTTGATTTTTGGAAAACCCTTTCATACATTGTAGACCAATTAGCATCAAGATTATTACCTTTACACGTCCTCCTTGTTTTGTGAGATAACCTTCCTTTGTGCCCAACTGAAAACAAAAACATAAATGAAATGTGTTAATTGATAATAATAAAAATAAACAAATAAAAAAATAAAAACTAGTGGAAAAGAGAATTTTTCAGCTCTAATTTTGTAGAGGCCTTTTTACAACTTAGACGGTTAATGCATTTGGTTGATACTGGTTACCATTTTACTTTACATTGCAGTGAAGTGCACAAAAATAGGAATTTAATAACAAATTTAGCTCTGCTACATCTGTATAGCACCTGTCTTCTTATCAGTAGAGATTAAAGGGCTTAAATTATATTTAAGTCATAAAGTTATACAGATTTGTAAATTACTTTTATTTAAAAATCTCCAGTCTTTCAGTACCCATCAGCTTCTGTATATCCTGTAGGACGTGGTGTATTCCTTCCAGTATAAGGGTGCGTGCACACTACGGAATTCCCGCGTATGACCCGCAGCGGATTCCGACACTCGTACCCGCACGCGGCGGCGCGCATCTCCGCCTGTGCCATATACACTATTCTATGCACGGGCGGAAGAATAGTGTCCATGGCACGGGCGGAGATGTGCGCCACCGCGTGCGGGTATGAGCGACAGAATTATGCAGGAATTACCTAGTGTGCACGCACCCTAAGACAGTGCTCTCTGCTGCCACCTCTTTCCATGACAGGAACTGTCCAGAGCAGGAGAAGTTTTTATTGGGGATTTGCTACTGCTTTGCACAGTTCCTGTCATGGACAGAGGTGGCAGCAGAGAGCACTATCTTATACTGGAAGGAATACACCACTCTCTGCAGGACGTACAGCAGTTGATAAGTACTGGAAGACTGGAGATTTTGAAATAGATGTAAAATTACAAATCTGTATAACTTGATTTGAAAACATTTTTATTTCTCCAGAGTATCCCTTTAACCTCTTAAGGACATATGACGTACCGGTACGTCATATGTCCGCACTTGCACGCGCGGCCCCGCTTTGAAGTGCCGCGATCCCGGGTGCCGCGAGTAGCCCGGGACCGCTGCTATTAGCGGGCACGGTCTGATCGCCGTGCCCGCTAATTAGCTAATTGGAGGCAGCTGTCAAAGTTGACAGCTGCCTCCGATTTCCGGAGGCATTGTTTCCCTGGGGTCTAGTGGGGGAGATCGCTCCTCCGGGACCTTGTCCCGGAGGAGCGATCTCCGTTACTGATGCCGGCCGGGGACGCGTCCAAGATGGCGCCGTCCTCGGCTCGGCACTCGTTCGTTTTCGGCTGCAGCAGCCGAAAGCAAACGAGTGCCGATCTCATGGATCTTTGCAGCATATCTATGCTGCAGAGATCTCAATGAGAGATCCAAGTGTATATACTAGAAGTCCCCCAGGGGGGCTTCTAGTATATGTGTAAAAAAAAAAAATAAAGTGTTGTTTATAGTAAAAAGCCCCCTCCCCTAATGAAAGTCTGAATCACCCCCCTTTTCCCAGGTTTTAAATAAAAGTAAACAAATAAATAAATAAATAAATAAATAAACATGTTTGGTATCGCCGCGTGCGTAATCGCCCGAACTATTAATTAATCACATTCCTGATCTCGTACGGTAAACGGCGTCAGCGCAAAAAAATCCCAAAGTGCAAAATTGCGCATTTTTGGTCGCATCAAATCCAGAAAAAATGTAATAAAAAGCAATCAAAAAGTTGTATATGGGAAATCAAGGTACCGATAGAAAGAACACATCATGGCGCAAAAAATGACACCTCGCACAGCCCCATAGACCAAAGGATAAAAGCGCTATAAGCCTGGGAATGGAGCGATTTTAAGGAACGTATATTGGTTAACAACGGTTTGAATTTTTTACAGGCCATCAGATACAATATAAGTTATACATGTTACATATCGTTTTAATCGTAACAACTTGAGGAACATGCATAACAAGTCAGTTTTACCCCAGGGCGAATGGCGTAAAAACACATTTCCCCCAAATAAAAGAAATGCGTTTTTTTTTTTCAATTTCACCACACTTTGAATTTTTTTCTGGTTTCGCAGTGTATTTTATGCAAAAATTCAGCCTGTAATTGCAAAGTACAATTAGTGACGCAAAAAATAAGGGGTCATGTGGGTTTCTAGGTGGAAAAATGCAAGTGCTATGACCTTTTAAACACAAGGAGGAAAAAACGAAAACGTAAAAACGAAAATGGGCCACGTCCTTAAAGGGTTAAGATAAAGCTGTAAAATCCATAGTCTCCCAGTAACCAATGTAAATGCAACAAACAAATACAGCTAGGGCTCATGAATCTGTCAGGCTGTATGTGTAAAACATATGACGGAACAAGTGATGGCATGTACTTACTGAAGGGGCCACAGGCACCAGGTCATTCTCCGAGCGTCCAGACTGCATGGCAGTGTGAACTCTGACAGATTCATATATTGACGGCTCTTCTACTGTTCGAGGATAGGGGTGTTTCAATAGGATTAAAGTGCCTGCAGTGACAGAACAGGAGATACAGTTATTGTTCCTCTTGACCTTTAGCATTTCAGCTCTGAGCAGTATAATCTTTATTCTCTCTATACGCCGATTTGTTGACGTATAATTTAATATAAACCGCATTGTCAATTTGTTTCACTGTAATATCATTCGTAACATGAAAAAGAACCATTACTAACTTCTGTATATTGGATACTAAAGGGCACAGTGAGATTCTAATTTTTTTTTGTTCAGTTTTGTGAGATCCCAGATTTTATACTACATTTACCCACATGTAGATTTTCCATTATGAATCCCATATGATTATGTGCTAATTCTTCTGCTTCTAACATACAGAAACTCCATGTGGATTTGATATTTGCTGCAATCCAAATGTCTCCACTAGGTGGCAGCCAAGTCTTTGTTCATTTAGTATATACAGTGACGTATCACATTTTACTGATGCCAACATTTACAGCTTACATACTACCGCACATGCTACCCACCAGAGCTATTTTAGTACCATCTTTTAACCACATTTTAAACTTGACAACAACATCCTTTGAATTATTGGGTCAGTTACATATAAAACTTTTGTTGTTGTATGTTGCATGTGGGTTGTAAAAGCACGGTCAGGGTATAACATCAGAATTATCAATTGATTTCCCACTAAGCAAAAAAATTCTGCTTAAGGCAATGTTCGCATAGTGTATTTTTTTTTAAAGACAAGAACGGCCATTGTTAGCGATTAAAACAATGACCGTTCTAGCCTTAAAATAATGCACTGCATGACAACAACTGTTGTTCACACACTGTATTGAACAACGGCCATTGTTCCCCTACGGCCGCACAAATAATTGACTAGTCAATTATGTGTGACCAGTAATGCAGGAGCAAAGGCCGTTGTTCTCGCTTTATCCACACAATGTATGCCGGTACATTGTATAGACTTCTATGGTTAAAGGGGTACTCCAGCGAAAATCTTTTTTTTTTTTTCAAGTCAACTGGTGTCAGAAAGTTATATAGATTTGTAATTTACTTCTATTAAAAAAAATCTCAATTCTTCCCATACTTATCAGCTGCTGTATGTCCTGCAGGAAGTGTTGTTCTGACACAATGCTCTCTGCTGACATCTCTGGCCGAGACAGGATCTGTCCAGAGCAGGAGAGGTTTTCTATGGGAATTCTTAGAAAACCGAGACACAGTTCCTGTCTCGGCCAGAGATGTCAGCAGAGAGCAGTGTTAGACTGAAAATAAAACAACATTTCCTGCAGGACATACAGCAGCTAATAAGTATGGGAAGACTTGAGATTTTTTAATAGAAGTAAATTACAAATCTATATAACTTTCTGATATCAGTTGATTTGAAAGAAAAAAGATTTTCGCTGGACAACCCCTTTATTTAGAGAGCAGTTACAAATAAAATGCCTGCATTTCAATTACAATAAAATGATGTTCCTGCAACTGATATGGTAATATCGGCCGCAGAAAGGTGTCAAACAGCGGCCGTTGTTTATACACAGTGTGAATATAAAAAAGCCTAAAAGTCATAAAAGGCGCATCAAGCAGAAACAGGCATGCCCAACAAACCACACACCCACTTCCCAACAATTACGGCACAGAAAGACCAGACCAAAAAATAACAAAAAAATGCTAAAAAGTGACAAAATTCAAATAATGCACGTCCATGTAAATGTCACTCATATCATATGTCTGCACCTGCACTAAAGACTCTCTTAGTCGCCTGTATTAGGGAGGACACTCAAGAACTATTCAATTAATTTAACATTATCATATTTTTAACTCTTGTAGATTTTTTGACATTAGTCGTTCCCGCACCTGTAAGGGTTAACACCCGGGCAGATGGAGAAACCAACTTTCACCTCTAGGAATCGCCTTCGGATTTGAACCTTCTTAAGTACAGTACAAAATTAGTAGCGGCTGACAGCTGTTTTGTGACCTGTGTGCAATGGGTTTGTGGTAGCAGTCCAGTCCTCATCCAACAGGTGTCTACAGCTCACAAAAACACTATCTGTGCTGGCAGCCTCCGACTCGCATCGGCTCAATAGGGCTTGTAAGTTAAACCACTCGCTCAAAGCCGGTGTTGATCCTCTTTAAAGCGGCATTTCAGCAGAGAAGCACGGTGTACTGAGGGAGATAGCAGGCAAATGTATTCTCAGGGTGAAATGTAATACTATGGGCACCAAATACCGAACCCCAAGCAAACATCCCAGTATCCCTTGGGTTATTTACATACAGCCTCAGCTCACTTATACTGTAAATTGCCAAACTTGGCTTTTAATAAAAAAAAAAAAAAGATGTCTCAGAGAGTCTTTGAGACAAATGCGTAGTGTCCAGTGGTCGGCTACTATCATTCTGCTGAATTGGTGATACATTTGACTCTTCATCAATTTATTGCACTTTATGTTAGTACTGTTGGTTCTGATGTTGCACTTTATTGCACTTTATGTTAGTACTGTTGGTTCTGTTGTTGCACTTTATGTTAGTACTGTTGGTTCTGTTGTTGCACTTTATTGCACTTTATGTTAGTACTGTTGGTTCTGTTGTTGCACTTTATTGCACTTTATGTTAGTACTGTTGGTTCTGTTGTTGCACTTTATTACAGTTTATGTTGGTTCTGTTGTTGCACTTTATGTTAGTACTGTTGGTTCTGTTGTTGCACTTTATGTTAGTACTGTTGGTTCTGTTGTTGCACTTTATCATCTTTGTCTCTGTTTTCATGGTTTATAACTTTTGGATATAGGCCTAGTTGTTACATTATTGCATCTTTAGTGAATATCGTATATTGGAACAGATAGCTGGACCTTGGGGGCTGAGATCACATACTTGGCCCCTGGTGGTTAGATTTGATTTTATTGTGTTTAACTCCTGGGTAGAGATTTGTTGTCATACACTGTATATCTATGTATTAAAGGGGTGCTAGAGCAAAAATCTTTTTCTTTCAAATCATCTGGTTTTAGAAAGTTATACAAATTTGTAATTTACCTTTGTTTAAAAAAATCTCCTGTCTTCCAGTACTTATCAGCTGCTGTTTGTCGTGCAGGAAATAGTGTATTCTTTCCAGTCTGACATGGTGCTCTTTGCTGCCACCTCTGTCTGTGTCAGGAACTGTCCCGAGCAGTAAAAAAATTGTCATAGAAAACCTCTCCTGCTCTGGACAGTTCCTATCTAGGACAGAGGTGGCAGCAGAGAGCACTGTGTCCGACTGGAAAGAATACACCACATTCTGCAGGACATACAGCAGCTGATAAGTACTGGAAAACCTGAGGGTTTTAAAATAGAAGTAACTTTCTAAAACCAGTTGATTTGAAAGAAAAATATTTTCTCCGGAGTACCCCTTTAATAAAGCATATTTCTATACATATGGTTGGTATATTGGCTCTTTTTATAACATACTTCTTTCTCTCTGTATTATATTTACTTAGTATGTTTGGGTTGTGCACCCAGGATTATCAGGTAGTGCATAGCCTATCTTTGCTATTGTTCATACTTGGTTTTATCATTGGCTCACAATGCTACTTTATATTACTCCTCTTATCATCCTCTATTTAGAAAGTAGAAAGTCAATGCAGAACAATAAACAGAGATTTAGGTACTTTTTACGTCTTGAGGGTCTATTCGCACATGCAGTATTGCAACAGTTTCGCAGTAAAATACGCCACGGTATTGATTTCTATTAAAGTCTATGGCCCTCCATTATGGCAGCGGATTTTCATCTCACAGCAAGACTACATAGAGCCATATCCATAGTAAAAGCTAACTACCCAGCTCCCGAGACATTAAAATAAACACACCATGCTCACCTGTCCGCACTCCCCCCGTGAGCTGTCGCTTGCTTCTCTGGGCCCCTGCACACTGACAGCCTGCTCAGCCAATCACTGCGCTGTCCCAGTGATTGGCTGAGCAGGCCATTACTGAGCAGGGAACCTGAAGGAGCAAGCAGGTGGTTGTTGGGGGAGCGCAGACAGGTAAGCATGGTGTCTTTATTGTATCAGTGCAAAGTCCACTGTGATACAGTACGTGTAAAGGGACCCTAAAGGGATATTACTTGTGGCATAGTGGTTGCAGTTGTGACAGAGCTGAGGGGCCAACTTTGGACTGCAGTGCCCGTCACTGTGCAGGGTGCAGGGCGTGGCAGGCACCTGTCCTGTCCTGTGCTTCATCAATTTTCCCTATGCATACACTATAAGACAGAAAACCCGCATGGGTCAGGGGCCAGGGTCTGCTGCTTGGACAGTTTCCTGTAGTGATCCCTTGATGATGTGAAAATTTCTTACAATGTACTAAGAAATAGATATTTGCAAAAAAAAAAAAAAAATTATATAAAAGCAGAATAAGAAATTAAAAAATTAAACAAAAAAAATACTGTTAATCTCATTCTCTTCCCTATTATACAGAAAGATTTACAGCATTGTGTAACGCTGCTCTAACAAATCTACATGGCTTCCCTTTTCTCAGGAATGAAATAACCCAAATTACTAGAAATCTGAGGACTGGTAGACGCTTTAATAGTTGTGGCTCTGTGATAAAAACTTTTTTTTTTTAAATCTGGCAAGGATAACTGACTACCTAAAAATAAACAACTTCTTAGACACCAGCATGTCAATTCTTCGAGCGGAGAGTCGTGAGCCCTCCAATTCTAACAGATAGCGGGCAGGATTCGGCACGGAGTCCGCGTGCGGGGGTTCCGCGCGGAATTTCGGCACCGATTCTGTACTAAGAGTAATAGCTAGATATAGGTGCGTTTCTTTAAAATTATTCCAATTGAAAACCTGTTTTGTTTTACATGATCTTAAAGAAAATTAACCGCCTCCCGCCGCTGCACAGTAAATTAACATCGCTGCAGGGCGCGCATCATGCGCTCTGCCCCCTCCTCTCTCTCCCCTGCCGCTGTCACAAGATTGTGACAGCGGCAGGGGACAGAGGAGAGAGGGCAGACATAAGGACATCAGCTAATGGGATCATTATGATAAGCTGATGTCCAAAAACGACATGGGCATTGAGGAATCAATGACCCATGGTCGTGAAAGGGTTAATACTTAATCTTGGATAAACCCCTTTTAACAGTTTCCTCCTTTCTCCTAAGTGTGTGATGAAGCCATCAAGACTGCTCAGATCCTTTATGATGACAGGTGAATCAGGTTCCATAATTGTGGATAATAGGGCGGTGACAAGAGTTATAAAGAATTTTAGTTCTGAGTAAATGTATAGTTTTACTTGTTGATCCAGTTTAGACTAATGTCTCAATAGATCATTATACCTGAATCTATCATAAAGAGACATAACACTAGTTAGGCTCTTTTCATTTCTAGTTTGTTTGCTTCAATCGGAGGTATACATCAAGAGTATTCCCTGAGGTATGTCTCAATAGAAAGCCCCCATCAGAGCTCAACAAGGAAGAACAGGCAAAGAAACTTTAAAGGGGTTATCCAGTGCTACAAAAACATGGCCACTTTCTTTCAGAGACAACATGACTCTTGTTTACAGTTTAGGTGCGGTTTGCAATTAAGCGCCATTCACTTCAATGGAACTGAGCAGAAAAAAACCCGCCCAAGCTGGAGACAAGAGTGGGGCTGTCTCTGGAAGAAAGTGGCCATGTTTTTTGTAGGGCTGGATAACCCCTTTAAATAGATGCAGACGGAACAGAATTAGTGGTGGCCCCTTAAAGGGGTAGTGCAGCGCTAAGAAATTATTCACAGAATAACACACATTACAAAGGACGGACGCGACACGGATCATGTATGTATAATACACCACACTTCCCGGTATACGTGTGGGGGTGGTGGGACACGGGAAGGGGGCGATTCACAGACATAACATATATTACAATGTTGTATAACTTTGTAATGTGTGTTATTCTGTGAATAATTGTTTACCACCGCACTACCCCTTTAAATCCCATTAGAGCGGCCACACAGTGGAGTGAGACTAAGTGAACCAGTCTGGTCCACTCATTCTGCTTGGCCATTGGTCTGTGAATAGTAAGGAACTAGCAGACCAAGTTGATTTCTAGTATCAAGTAGTGTTGAGCGAACCTGTCAAAATGTTCAGGTTCAACAATATTATCCGAACCGGAATGATCTGTGTTTGATTTGCCGCGGCTGCAGAAGATGGATGCCACCTTAGGGCTGACAGGAAAACATGGCTACGGCCTGTGACAGAACCATAACAACCAAGGTTCAATCTATTTTCATTATTAGATTTCTACGTCTCAGTACAGATGAGCGAATTTACAGCAATAATGAAGAGAATCGCCGTCTGCCTTTAAAGTCAGTGGCACTCCGGGTGCCTGGAAAAGTTGGATCCAGTCCTGGGAAATTTCTCCGAGCCAATTGCCGAGCTAACAAAAGAGATTAGCTTTGTTATTAGGCCCTGTTCACACTGAGCAAAAACAGCGTAGACTACATCAACTGTAAGGAGGCTGAGAAGTAGAAATGAGCGAATTTACAGTAAGGCCCAGTTTACAGTGAGCAAAAATGGCAGAATCCCACCGTACTCTGTCCTGCAGTGAGTGAAGGGGAGGGCGCACGCGCTTCTTTTTCCCCTCAAAGAATTGACATGTAATTTCTTTGAGCGGAGAGCGGCAGGAGCGGACGCGCGCTGTCCCATTCACTCACTGCAGGACACAGAGCACGGCGGGATTCTGCCATTTTTGCTCAGTGTGAACTGGGCCTTACTGCAAATTTGCTCATCTCTATTTCTGAGCCTTCCTACAGTAGATGAATTCATGTAGACCGAACCGATCACACTGTTGTCTTGAGAATCAAGACAGAAGCAAAGAATGCAAAGCAATCCACTACCAGATCCACCGTAACCTACCTGATTCGCTTCCAATCAGAGGCCGATTAGCAAAATGTTGAGTAAAATCCTTCACAGATATAAATTCATTGAATCCAAACTTGATCGATGTCCCAATCTGATAGACTTGGAAGTGTTTAACAGAGTCCTTGGCTCTGAAACAAAAGCAACCCTGCGTTAGAAATGTGCTTTATAACAAGCCCCATGGACATAGGCACAATGCACAGGAGCAGATCTTATTCACTAGAATGGGAGCATTTTCTAGGCATGCTCTGTGACCTGTGTAACGATCTTTCTACAAGGAAATGGAGAACGAGTTCTAAGCTGCGGCTATCGTGAATGGTGTTTTGGGACGGCATTCCTAAAGCAAATACTGTTATTTCAATTAATTTGTGACATGTCCAACAGCACCGATATGTAATATCAGACTTGACAAAGACATGGTTGGGTCTAAACATAAAATGTATGTACCTGGACACTCAATATAGATTTGCAGTATTTTAGATGCTGCCAAACTCTTTCAAGTGATAAGTAACTGATCAGATATCATTGCTAATACCCCTTCAAATCGTTAGAGGGGAGACAAATCTTACCTGCTGATGTGTCCCTATTGCACAGGAGAAGCCGAGGATTAAGGTATGTCTCTTACCTTCCTCCTTAGGGCTGTTTCGGTGCAGTTAGACATGTGCTCCAGGGGCCGATGAGACTGTTAGGAGTACTACCCCCCCATAGTGCTAATCCACCGGGGGGTTGGGGGGAACCAAAATGGTGCTATGGTGGCGGGCAGTGCTCCTAGCGGGTGCCCCAGTGCTCCTAACAGTCTTACCCGACCGTGGAGCAAACTACTAACTGCACGGGAATCTGTCCGAGACAGGAACTGTCCAAAGCAGTAAGGCTTTCTATGGGGATTTGCTGCTGCTCTGGACAGTTCCTTACTCGGACAGAGTTGGCAGCAGGGAGCACTGTGTCAAGACTGAAAAGAAAACACTATTTCCTGCAGGACATACAGCATCTGATAAGTATGGGAAAACTGGAGACTTTTTAAATAGAAGTAAATTACAAATCTATATAACTTTCTAAAACGAGGTAATTTAAAAGAAAGATATTTTCGCTGGAGTACCCCTAAGAAGGTAATAGAAGACACATAAATGGGTCTGCACCCCGAATGCTGAAATATAAAACACTTACTAATTTGCCATTTGATTTGTCATCAGTTTTGACAGAATTCACTGATTATTAAGTATCTCTATATTAAGATAAAAAAACTTCTCTATTACATTCATCCAATAAAATAAGAGAATGAAGAAAATAAAGCAGGAGGGGTGAACCCGAGAACATTGGGGGAGATTTATCAAATGTGCTGTAAAGTGAAACTGGCTTAGTTGCCCCTAGCAACCAATCAGATTCCACCTTCCATTTTCCAAAGAGTCTGTGAGGAATGAAAGGTGGAATCTGATTGGTTGCTAGGGGCAACTGAGCCAGTTTCACTTTACACCATGTTTCCTCCACTGATCTAGAGGAAGGCAAAATAACTTGCAAAACATCGGCCAATCTTATTGCTCAATATTCATACAAAGATTCTAAGCAAAAGCTTAAGTTTTGTTTTGTACTTTTTACAATAAAAGTTACCCAATATAAGTCATTCTCCATAACCCATTACTTACCATGGCCTTTAGATTGAGACAAGTCTGTTTTATGGTGCTAATAGAAAAGGTAACCATATAGCCATCACCTTGAATGTGGGAGTATGCTAAACACAGGCTGGGTATTTGCCCATAGACTTGGATCTGTGCTTGGTTAATGAAGCATAAAATTACATTTTCTAATTTTAGAGATGTAAAACTTTCGTTCTTATTCCTGATATGACGACACTATAAGCAATGTTGGACATCTGCTCAGATAATATTACCTGTGTTCATCACAAATAAATCTCATCGGAATATTGTGTTGGCTACACAATGATGGTGTCACAGACCAGTCGTATAGAACACACACAGATAGGACAGAGACAGTGAACCCTAACCTGAGCCCCGCCCACTGTCCCTGCCTACTTACCACAGGCTGCCCTAAGTGGCAGAGGGTAACTGGGTGACAGTCCCTTACCTGGGCAAGTCTGACACCACACCCAGACAGGTGAACAAACACAATAAAGAATAGTCGACAGTCCAAGGTGACAATAGGTAGGCAACCAAAGTACAAAATCAGCAAGCAACAACGTAGTCAAAAGCCAGGCAAAAATGGTCAGGGCAGGCAGATAACAAGAAGAGTCAAGGAACAGAGCTGAAGGTCAATTCAACACAGCTAGCAGAGGTATAAGGAGCACTAAGCATAGAACAAACAGGGAGCATGCTGGAAATGCTAGGGGGAAACTAGGCTAATATCCAGCAAATTTACAAATTCTAAATTGTGTAGTAATTGGATGGGTGTTAGAAAAGTGCAGGGCTTAAGGTGATTTTTTGGCAAATTATGAAAAAGTTGTGACTGGAAGAAGTCCCGTTACAGTCGGTTATTGGCAGAGCGGGCTTTCATGGCCGAGAAGAGTTCATCATTTAAGTAGAGGCTGGAGAGTTCAGGGGAGGGACTCCAAGATACCGCAGAAGGACCCAAGGGGAGCGTGGTTAGGTAAGAATAGGCTTTTTATAATGTTCTATACAAGGATAGCAATGTATAAAAATAATTTAAGGGTCAGAGTAAAAAAAAAATAATTATTTTTAAATCTATGGGGCTGTGGGAGGACATATTTTTTGCAACGTGATCTGTGATTCTTATCAGTACCACATGTAATTTTTTTCGATCGCTTTTCAATCCATTTGTTCTGGCATGTGAATTTTGAACTTCTGGCGTATGGTTTTTAAACTCTACAACAGCTAAATGACAGAAAATGTTTAATAAAGACTTTATTGAAGAGCTTTAGAAAGCTGCTTTATTTTGTATTAAGAAAACAAATTATTAAAAAAATAAGTGGAAAAGGTGCCCATAGCCTTTAAATATATACAACCGAATGAAAAAATGCATTCAAGCTTGTACCTACCTCACTGATAATGAGTACACATTTTCCTTCGAGTCACTGTTCCTCAGGAGGTAGCTTCCATCCTGCCCGTTCGTAAGCAAAAGAGCCTCAGCGGCATGTCGGGACAGATTCTCATGGAACCACCTGGTAAAAATATATATATATTTTTTTTTTACAAAACTACAAGTCTTTAAAACACATAAAATCAATTTGCTCTTGTCTATACAGTATATCCACCTTACTTGATCAGCCAACATTGTTTATCTCGGCTGATGGTTGCATCTTTTGTTTTTAAAACATGTTGATAAACAAACGACCAGGATAGCAGCGATCTGCTGCCGTCGCCCCGTGGAAAAGAAGCGGCGGCAGCAAACCGCCACTATCCTCTATGGGCTGCCCAGACGATCTAGTGATCACCCGGGCAGCCCCCCACCCCAGCAGCTCCCTGCGGACGCCCCGGCACTCACCGGTTTGCTGCAGCCGCGTGGAATTGCGGCAGCAGCGAGCAAGGAACGAGGAGCAAGCGAGTGCTGATATCGCTTGTTTGCGCTTCACTGTCGGCCCGTGAAATAGGGCCTTCACTCTCCCATCCATCATTGACATGACTGCTGGAAAAACTGCTGGAAGCTTTTTCAGCCTTTTTTTTTCCGGCCAAAAACTGCTATGCAAAATGTGTATCCGAGGGAAGCCTAAATCATACATACCAGGTTTCTGTATGACAACTTGCAAAAGGTATATTTAGAAAAGAAAGTTTTTTATCGTTTCAAGCAATGTCATAGTTTTATGTTGTGTAAAACACTCTTTTCCAACATGGACACCATGCCAAGTTATTTATGTCTTATAAGATCATTTACAGTATAACATCCCATGAAAGTACAATGTGCCATATTGAGGGAACAAAGCCCTGGCCACAGTGTTCTGGTGAAAGGGATCTGCTTGCACCTAAAGCTTATGTGATAATCCACAGTCAAGCACCACCATGAGATTTGGCACATATTGTAAAACACACAGCTGTGGCCCCCAAGCACCAAGCAGATTGGCTGACTTAGTTGTGGACATCTTGTCATTAGAGAATGTCCGTCCACCATGAGAACATCTATTTAATATGATTTAAGCTCAGCAGGTTGGCTTGCACTCAACTAGGTATTTATTGTCGATATTTAATAGCATCATCATCATCATCTTCTATCGAGCAACTGAAAAACACCTGATTAACCATATTGTTAGGCCATAGTCTTAGAGCTTGAACACATGGGAATGACCTCTAGCAAGAAAACCCTGATGATAGACACATGCCGAAAGACTTCGAGTAACACGGCCTCCACAGCTGAGCAGGTTCATTTGGATGTGGCCTATAACATTGTGCAGAAGACTGTAAGCTATATGGAGCTCACTTTGTACTTGCTCTATTACGAGTTTTATCCTGTGGTGACAGATGAAAACTGCAGACACTTAATACCTGGCAATTTATTTATTTATTGTCTTAGATCTGCTGCTTTTCCATATTTAATTTTGTATCCTGCTTGTCATGAATTTGTTATCTAATCTAGTTAAAGGAGAACTCCGGCCACAACTAGGAATCTAATACAGGCAGGTGGTGGGGGAACATAATAAAGAATGTATACTTACCCATCCCTGTTCCCCGCAGTGCCACATCACTAGTTCTCTAATAGCCGCCGGACTTCATTTCGACTACCTGGGGGAAAGTACCTGATCACAATTAACAGTAAACAATTTCAAACTACCACTATGGCAAATAACCTGAAACTGGTCACCCAATTACACGGAACAGTGATCATTACTTGTGATAGGTCTTGAGGTCGTTCCGTCGTCGGTACTGCGTTCGTTTCAGAGCTTAACTTCTTATTAGGGTGGGTTGACACTACGGAACCCGCGCGGATAAGTTCCAGCGGATTCAGTCACTCGTACCTGCTCGCGGCGGTGCGCATATCCGCCCATGGCATAGACACTATTCTATGGCCAAGCGGATTCTGCCGTCCGCCAAAAGATTTGTCATGTTATTTCTTTCGGTGGACGACAGAATTCGCATGGTGTCCATGGCACGGGCGGATATACGCGCTGCCGTGAGCAGGTACGAACGCCGGAATCCGCCGGAACTTATCCGCGCGGATTCCGTAGTGTGAACCCACCCTTACACTGAACAATGTGCGATTTGTAAACGATCAACGATAAAAATAGGTCCAAATTCTATCAAGCGATCAACGATTTCTCGTTGCCCTTTTAAGCGTTGTCTGCTATTACATGAAACGAATATCGTTCAATTCCGAACAATCTAACGATTTTCGATGATCATCTTGTGGATAAGGGCCCATAGAGTGGACTGGTAGACAGGGCACCACACCACATCTCTTCCAGGGTTCCTGACACAGCCAAAACGACTTATGGCTTTTGTCTGAACAGCTATTGTTAGGGGGGCTTCCCCTACCACAGTATGACTCATGGAGGCATTATCAGCAGAGCAGCGTTTTCAGAATGAATCTGACCAGTCAAAGATGTTGGTATATTACGTACATGCAAACAACACTTGAGTTTGAACAGAAAGTGCTTCAATTAACACAGTTTAAAGGGGGTTTTCCAAGAAGCAAAGCTGGTGGCCAAGTTGGTAAAATCAGAGGTATACTACATAGATGTAGGTAGTTTTTTTCCTAGGTAAAATAATCTACACCACTGGGCTGTTCTTCTCCCCCATGAATCTGATCATTTCCTGCAACACAGTACACACTTGCCCACAATCCCACTTGCTTGCATACCTACAGTACTCACTACTTAGCCTAAGCTATCTGAATAAATCTGGTACAATTCTTACATTACTAAGGGGATTTCTTTAAATCACACTTTTTGGCTACTGGTATTCACATGATATTGTTAAGACATACCAATAAAAATAACATTTCATTCCCTACTGGGGAAAGAAAGGTTGCCCACTGGGGATCGTTCCACTTAATGTATATTTTGTAATATTTAATGACCTTACAGTCAGCAAAGGGTCACATATATAGCATGTATAACATATATAGCTTTGGAGAAAAAAAGGTCACCAATATGAAAAACTCTCCAATCATCTCCAAGCATGAGCATGGATCAATACTGCTTTGGGGTTGTTTTGCAGCCAGTGGCACAGGGAACATTTCATGGGTAGAGAGAACAGATTTAATGACTTTCCAGTATATTCTGTAGGAAATTACATAAACTGTAAAAAGGCTTGTACAAATATATTATTAGCATTGAGCGGACCTGCTCAACGCTCTGTTCTCCAAACCTGAACGCTCAACATTTGACTCGCAAAGACTGTATCCATGTTTTCCTGGCAGCCCTAGGAGGATATCCAACTTCCCCAGCCTCCAGGAGTCAAATGTCGAGCGCTCAAGTTCGGAGAACGTTGCTGAACCCAAACAGTTCGGGGAGTCCAATCCTAAACATATCTCAAATTTCACAAACTACTACCTCGAAATGCAAAAGCTGAGTAAGGGAAGTGTATACAAGACGGCCCAGAACTGGAAGACTTTTGCAAGGAAGGATGGGTAAAAATTTCAAAAACCTGCCCAAAATAACCAATCACAGCTCATCTTTCAAGAAACCATCCCAGCAATGGATTAGGATTAAATTGAATGATAGTCCGCTACTGGACTCTGAAGATGAATATCATCGTCCTCCACTATTAAAAGGGATTGTCTCCCTAATATTAGGGTTCTATTACACGGAACGATTTTTAACAATTAACAATAAACGATCGCAAACAAGATTGTTTATCGTTAACCTGAAATCGTTGACCATATTACACAGAACAATGGTCGTTAGTTACGATCGTTTCTATAATCGTTTATTCCTTCTGATCCCAGCAAAACAATGAACAATGTGCAATTAAACTGAACAATAAGTGAAAAATGCGGAACTTGAGCGAACGAATGTGGAAATACAGCAAACTATTACCGATAAATAGATATAAATCAGGAACACACCAACGCATGAACCGTTTTTCGATCGTTGCCTGCAATTAGACAGAACGATTATCATTTAAATTTGAACGATATAACGATTTTTCGCACGATAATCGGCCCGTGTAATAGGGCCCATAATGTGTTTTTTTTTCACTTTTAAATCTTTAACCAATTACACAAATACACAATTACACTTAAAATAATATATATTACCAGTGAAAAGGTCAAAGAACCACTGTTAAAACATCTACTGGCAAAAAATGGCTTTCTAGGAGCCAGGTTAATTAATAGTTGAAGGTCACATATCCATATCAAAGCAGAGGATTAGTTCCAGTGCAGGTTCTTGGTAGAGACTAAAAATACTCTACATCCTACCAGGGATGAGAGGATTAACAAAACCCATGTGGGATTGTGGGAAAACCCCAATGAACGCTGATGCTGATACAGATTACCCTGTGTGGCCCCTGACGGTGCTAAAGGATTGATGGATGTGTACCACGAAAGAGCAAATATCTGTTCCCTGCAGATGACCATTAGAACAACTATCTATATAAACGAGTGGGAGGCCCACGCTGCGGTGGTAATTGCACAGGGATTCTGTCACCAGCTTAGCCAATTCAAACCACTAAAGCTGCCAGGTAGGCAATAAAAGTTTAAATATGTGAATACGAACGGAGAAAGTACTGTGCACTCACCAAATTAGCTGAAGCAAGCGATCCAATTTATTGTAGAACAAAGTTCACATGAGGAGGGAGATGTGTGCAGGTGCGTCCAGGCAAACGACTGTTTTCGCGTCCAATGACGCTTCTTCTGGCCTAGGCACAGTACTTTCTCTGTTCGTATTCACATTTACTTACCTGCCTTGACGGTGTAACTACATAGCGTACTTGATCTGTTTGCTGAACTGTCTGTAAATCATTACATCCTAGCTTGTAGTGCTCCCAGGTGGATTTGCTGAGGTGCCAGCCCAGTACACTCTCCAATTGGTTGTTACAAGTTTAAACATACCTAGCATACTTGAGACATTGTAGTTTTTAAAGCGAATGTACCATCAGGTACATCTCTGCACTTTTTCTTGGGGGCGGGCCTGCCCCCAAAGCTCCAGGGTGGGCCGGTGCTCAGGAAAAGCCCAACGCTAAGCGCAGGAACCGGGAGACAATTAAGAAAAAGGACTGACCAACCGGGATCCTCATGCCGGCGGCAATCTATTAAGGTAAAAAAAATTGCAGCTATGTACCTGATGGTGCATTTGCTTTACTGACTTAAGTACTTTATGCAGTGTCTTTGCTCAGCCAGTCACTGACTACAGCAGGCTGTCACTTCTCTGAAGTGGCGGTGGGAGGACCCAAAGACACCGTAGGATAACTCCGGAGAGCATGGTGAGGTAAGAATGTTTATTATATTCTATGCAAAGGCAGCAATATATTTTAAATGGCCCCTTTAAGCAATCTGAAATCATTATATATGTACTTAAAATATTAGGCCCCATCCAGGTCCCCAAGTTTTGAGGCAATACACTAGTATATGGTGGAATAACATTTTTTTAACATGTCTGTTAATGATATAGAGGATGGAATTTACAGCAATGTTTCTATCTTTGCAGATGACACCAAGCTTTGTAGTACAGTACAGTCTATGGAAGAAGGGTGTAAACTCGAAACTGCCGTCCCAGGAGATGCACCTGCACCTGTATACTGATGAGCGAGCATGCTCGTCCAAGCTTGGTACTCGATCGAGTATTAAGGTACTCGATAGTACTCGTTACTCGGACGAGCATCTTGCGATACTCGAGAAAATCTCATCATCCATTTCCTGTAAGTTTGGGCGCTATTTCTCAGCCAATAAACATGCAGGAGACTCTTTGGTACATCCTGCGATGACGTGGGATCCATACATGTCGATAGCAACGATTGGTTGGCCAGATCAGATTACCCTGCTGCAGTGTCCCAGAACATGCAGACTACTACTCCTATTATGCTCTTTTCTATTGCTATGTCAATGCCTGTTCTGGTAATTGTTTGTACTGCAACTGCTGCTAGTATTCCCCTGGTATTCTCTGTTTATGTGTATTCTCATGCATATTCTTATATATTCCTGTGTATTATTACATTGTATAGTGGTATGCAAGGCTGCTGATCACGTGACTGTGCCAGTGCCCTGTAACCATGGTTCCTCCAATGGCCGACTAGCTCTGGCCAGGGGCAACCATGTGACCTCCCACTTCCTCCTAACAAGTGAGTCTTCCCCCTGCTTCCAAGCAAGGAGGGTGTGTGTCGTCTCTCTCCTTCCTCAGAGGAGTTGGACGAGTCGCAGGTCCCACTTCACCACTAGAAGTGTGGATCAGGTGCTCTGCTGTATTCAAGTCTTCGGCTGTATCTGCCTGCTCAAGTGTCCGGAGTCCCTTCTCTCATCTGGGTGTCATTCCGTTGTTTCTCATCCTCGTTTCAAGTATTCACAGCAAGTAATAGTCTCAAGCTAATCCACCCAGCAACGCTACTTCCTCTCATACTCCCACTCCCATCATCCGGCACGTGTTCTCACAGCCTATGCAGCACCACTCCTGCCTTGTTTGTCAAAGCCTGCTATATACCCGGTTGCAACCGGACAGAACTGTTGCTACTAGTTACCTCATCTATAATAAAACCGCTGTTACTGAACCCTGGCATTGGTGTCCACTAACTGGTGCCCTCACTAGGTGCAGCGAGGAATCGCATGCCCATCACCACCCGCAGATTCCACAGACCGGCCCTACAGCTGTGCCGCCCTTAGGCCTATACCGTGACAAGTATACACCCTGCAGCTGCCCCGGTTATTGCCCGCTCATACCAACAGCACTGCGGAAGTGGCCCCCAGGGGCCAGGGCATCGCACTGCCATATAAAACTCGGCGCCGGCAGTGCTCGCTCCAGACGCATTCTGTGAGAGATCAGGGGCAGAGCTGCTGCTGGTCAGGGAGAGTGTTAGTGTAGGATTTAGCGTTCCAGTAGGCAGGGAATATACTAGCAATACAAACATACAGCCCTTTTCAGAGCTTCAAATCGTTTTTTAATAGTATTACTACAGACTGCTGGCTGGGACTTGCAGTGCTGCTACCACGATTTCAGCAGCACACTGTAGTGATCGGCTGCTGGCAGAAAGGGGACATTAGGTGTTGCATACAGACCCCTAAGAGGTGCTCAGTGTACTCTTTTTTTGATTTTGGGGCTGGTGGTCCTGCTGTACTACATTGGATTACTGGGATATTAGTAGTACACCTGCATAGAACTTCACTGCTCATTGGACGGGGGTGTCAGAGAATGTGTCTAGGTCCAGCCACTACCAGATTGTACCGTACAGCCCCCCCCCCCCCCTCTAAACTAGTTGGTACTACACTGTATTGCTGGGATTTGTAGTACACCTGCATAAAACTTCACTGCTCGTTGGACGGGGTGTTCTCCATTTCAAACCATATTATCTGTGGATGTCATCTTATCTTACAGGTGTCCTCTGCCATTCATTCACCAGTACTTCTACCTTTTTTTGATGTTGTAGCCGTTTTTAAGGCAGGATTGACCAGAGCAGTAATGGACATCCATGTTGACTACTGCCGGGCCTTTACTGCCATCCATTGTTGACTACTGCTGTGCCTGCCCTTGCCTCCATGTTGGCTACTGCTGGCCCTAACTGGCATCCATGTTGGCTACTGCTGGGCCTGCCCTTGCCACCATGTTGGCTACTGCTGGGCCCTAACTGGCATCCATGTTGACTACTGCTGGGCCTTCACTGGCATCCATGTTGGCTACTGCTGCTCCCGGGAGTTCTCTATGTGCTTAATGGCATGCAGTGTTTGGCCTAATTTTTGGGAGGCTCACTTGCTTCCTCACTCACTTTTAATGGTTCTCTGTGTGCTCACTGCCATGCTAGGTCTGGTATAATTTTTGGAAGGCTGACTGCCTACCTCTTCTACCTTGTTCACTCTGTCCTCACCGCCATGCTGTGTCAGGCTGAAATTTTTGACTGGTTCATGATATGCTACCACTGTTTTAATGGTTCCCTGTGTTCTCGGAGCCATGCTGTGTCAGGCTGAGTTTTTAGGTGGTCCATATGCCTACCTCTGTTTTAACCAGGCTGTTGCACAGAATTAGGCATAATGGTGCCATTAGGCAGCCTCAGAGGCATGCATACATGCTGCCCCTGCTGTTTCCTGTCCATTTCCGTTGTGTTTTCAACATTTTCTGAGGTTGACAGGTTTTCACACGACCTTCCCCCTACCGAACTTGGGTCCCCTGCAAAAATGCTAGAGTTTCCCATTGACTTCAATGGGGTTCGTTACTCGAAACGAGCACTCGAGTATCGGGAGATATTCGTCTCGAGTAACGAGCACCCAAGCATTTTAGTACTTGCTCATCACTACCCCTGTATCATCTTTTCCCCTCCCTGTGTTCCGGCTTCAATAAACCTCTGGACCGGCCTCTGGACGCCCACCAGGCTCCTGGATCTCTGGGGTGTACACATCACGACCCAGCTGATGGACTGGCCGGGGCAGGACACTGCTCCAGTCACTAATTGGCTGATTGGGCTGTCCATTAGCCAATATCAAAATCGCTGGACTTCTCTGTTAAGAAACATGCATAATCTATAGAAAAATAAGTGCCAACAGTAGGACCAAAAAGTAGGACACTGAAAAAAGAATGCAGAAGGTCAGGCTCTCTAACACTTGTGAATACTGCAGAAAAATTCCCATAAGTGTTACTGTAGTAGTAGATCCTACTAGCACCTTGGATTCATGAACGCTCATGGAATCTTTATCTAAACATAGCAACTATGAACAAACAATCCTCTTAAGAATTTATTTTTGGACTCCTAAAGTTTGTGTGTTGTGAATTTTATCACTTTATCCTATGCTAAATTTAAATGTAAATTCCTTAGGCGTGTGCTGTTAACACCAAACAATGGAGTGAAACAATGGTTACGGCCACTTATCTGTAAAAGCATCTACTGAAAGGACCACAGTTTATTTAAGACTATCACTAAGGGCCCTATTCCAGGCGACGATTATCGTTCAGATTATCGCTAAGTCGTTCAAATCTAAGCGATAATCGTTCGGTTGAATAGCAGTTAACGATTAACTACCGATAGAGAAATCGTTGATCGTTTAATAAGACCTGGACCTATTTTTATCGTTGCTCGTTCGCATTGAAAATCGTTCGCATTGAATAAGACGTCATTCGGTCTTTCGCAGTAGTGACGAACACAATAGCATCGACAAGACGACCGCAAGAACGATCATAAGTAACAATTATCGTTCCATGTAAATGGGGGAATGATTTCAGGTCTTTCGCAATAGCGGTCGTTTGAATCGTTTATCATTAACGATTATGCGAACAATAATCGTCCCGTGGAATAGGGCCCTTAGGTAAAGTAGTTTTCTAGTACTAGTAGTTTTTAGTGTCCTATTGTTATCAATGTGTGATCTATCTGATCTCCATGACTCCCAAACATCAGGTTAACAATGGCCGAACACTATTTACTTCTTTCTGTCTTTTTGTGGTGGCCATTGTTTGCAAAAGTGACAACAGTAAATGCAGCCATATGGGATGTGCCAACTAAGGTGGCAATTATTATGATTCAACTTCCTGATGTCAATTTTGCAAAAACTGTCTGCCACAAGACACAGAAAAATACCAATATTTTTGTCAGGCCTTTCTGTTAGGCCTCATGCATCGGTGCTCTCTTCATGCTTCTCACTCTTTTTCTGCTCTGTGAGCTCACAAGTGGCATCACTTGTGGGCCGCTGCGCTGGGGGAGAGAGTGGCCTCTTGTGGCTGGAGGTTTAATGCTGTCTCAGGGCACAAGAGTGATTGACAGGGTGAAGAACCAATAGCTCCTCGCCTTGTCAATCCCAGTGCCACGTTTAACTGTATGTGCGCCTAATCAGGAGCGCATACAGTTAAAGAGCCAGGTGCAGAACCTGGCGGTACTTGCCCGGGTGTTGATGCTGGCTCGGGGTGCCTATGGCCAATTTCCAGATGAGTATCCAAAGCTGTCCGGAATTCTGGATGCTCCCATAAATTTCTATGGGGGCATCTGTGGCAGTATTCTGGAGGACAATAGGACAGGATCTATAATTTTCGGAACTATTTTCCAGAGTGGACACCTTTCAAAAAAAATAGTGACAGGTGTCTGTGCTCAATACAAGTCTATGGGTGCAGAAATAGTTTTTTTTCCTGAAATCTGGATACAGTAACCAGATGTGTGCATAAGGCCTAAATAAAAAATAAAAACGTCTTCTGCCCTCCTATGTTACCTTTTTATGGAGATAACATCCACAATGTCGGCAAAAAAAAACAAAAAAAAAAAAAACAGATCCCATAGACTTCTATTGGTGTGTCTGTGCTGCAATTATGATCCGAAATAGGACAAAAATATGTGGATGTGTGAACAGGCACATAGAAATATAAAATTTGAATGGGATATAAATTTGTCCATAACTGTGGATCCGTAATTACAGACAAATTTTGCAGAAGTGTGAATGAGGCCTTAGTGTATGCGAATGTTGATTAATACATAAACGTAGAAAAACTCTTCAGGCAAACACATAAATTATACAAGAAAACTACATGGAATCTCATGGGAAGTTATACTGATGTATTCTACTCGCTTGCTTGCTGCCATTGTTTTCAAATATGCAGGCAGGCAAATCAGCTCTTCAGTGTGAGAAACCTAAGGGTATTTTTACATAAAGCAATTATCAGCTATAAAATCCCGATAACGATAGCGTTACCATGCTGGCCATCACTCCGTGTAATAGGAGCAGCTACAGCAGACTGACTGACTCTCCTATGGGACCCCCTCGTGCAGCTTCCCGCAACAGTAAGCAGGGACCCGATAGGCCGGCGCTCACTTGCTCTGAAATATCAGGCCGTGTAATACGGCCCTAAGTATTAACTTTATTATCCAATGGTGTAAACTGCCCACAGCGACCAATCACAGCTCCTCTTTTCTTTTACCAGAGCTGAAAGCTGAGCTGTGATTGGTTGCTGTGGGCAGTTTACACCATTGGATATTTTAAACCCTTTGATAAATCTCCAATCTTAAATGTACTTTTTATGGTTTTATGATTGGTTTCCAAATCCGTATCACTTCTGCAAAAAGTCACATACTAGAATGTCATACTCCAGATGTCAAAATTTGAATAATGCCACCCGGGTGTAGCTTTAAATGTCATCCTCGCTAAGTTCACGTTTCCGGTAAACGCTTAAAAAAGGAACTTTTATTTGTATTCTTGAACACTTCTGCAAAATCCAAAGGAAAATTTCATTCACTACAGATAATACTCTCATTGGATCAAAGTTTAAAGGGGTTATCCAGCACTACAAAAATATGGCCACTTTTCCCCCTACTCTTGTCTCCAGGTCAGGTGCGGTTTGCAGTTAAGCTCCATTTACTTCAATGGAACTGAGTTTTAAAACCCCACCCAAACTGGAGACAACAGTAGGGGGAAAAGTGGCCATGTTTTTGTAGCGCTGGATAACCCCTAACAGACTTTCATAGCTAAAGGGGTATCACCTAAATTCCCAGAACTGCCAAAGATAGCCAAGGGCAGCACTCAGCTATGAATGAATGAGCCGGGCATGTGTGACTCATCTCTCAATTCCTAAATAAGACCCCATGGGTGCCCAATCTCAAGATCACTGGAGGTCCTATCTGTTGGACCCTCGATGATCAGTCACTTATCCCCTATGCTCAGGATAGGGCATGAATGTCACATTCAGCATCCCTCTGGACATCTGTTCAGCAGGGCCACAGCTCTTACATAGACAGAACACAATAAAAGGGGCTGGAAGCATTGGCTCTGTGGTGGCACTAGGTTACTGCAGCTCATCTTCCATTCACTTAAAGGGAAACTCCGATGGAAAAAAAATGTTTTCAAATCAACTCATGTCAGAAAGTTATACAGATTTGTAACTTACTTCCATCTAAAAATCTCAAATCTTCCAGTACTTATCAGTTGCTGTGTGCCTTGCATAAAGTGGTGAATTATTTCCAGTCTGACACAGTGCTCTCTGCTGTCCATGTTAGGAACTGTCCACAGCAGTAGCAAATCCCAATAGAAAACCTCTTCTGCTCTCCAGACTGGAAAGAATACACAGCTTCCTGCAGGCCTAACAGCAGCTGATAAGTACTGGAAGACCTGAGATTTTTAAATAGCAGTAATTTACAAATCTGTATAACATTCTGGTACCAGTTAACCTGAAAATAATTTTTCCTTCTCCGGAGTACCCCTTTAAGGCCAGTTTCCGATGTGTGTAATATGAATATATAGTATTTTCATATTTGTAATACAACCAAAAGTTTTGGCCTGAATATGGGTTTAATGACCCAAACTGAAAGCTAAAAGTGATTGGGCATCAGGGCTTGAGCCAAGGCGCCTCTGAAACCGGCCTAACATGTAGATACCAATTAGTCATTCTGCATTATTATTTTTAACACATGTCACCATGATGTAATGTATTACAAAGCCTGCTCAGCTGATGATTTCCAGGTCAGGACAGGTAGCTTGTTTGTTGTTTTTTTGCAAACACTTCATGTTACACAGTAGAAAATCTGCTGTAAACTCTATGGGGGAGATTTATCAGACATGGTGTAAAGTGAAACTAGCTCAGTTGCCCCTAGCAACCAATCAGATTCCACCTTTCATTTTCCAAAGAGTCTGTGAGGAATGAAAGGTGGAATCTGATTGGTTGCTAGGGGCAACTGAGCCAGTTTCACTTTACACCATGTTTGATAAATCTCATTTTCAGCAGAAAATCCAGTGTATCTGCCCTGTGTGAACCTACCCTAATGCTAAACATAATTTTACGGAGAGAGGTTAGCAATACTTCATTGCTACTTTCTCCCCTGCCGCCTGCAAGAAGTCGGCTGAAGCCGGACTTCTCCTTTAATTTTAATCATATGTGATGTGTAGATTTGATGTACTGTCCATTGCTATAAACTTACCAAGGAAACCCCTCATATTAAGTGTAAAATAAAGTGACCCATGTAGTTCTTGCACAAATAATGTTTACCTTTTGCACTCTGCAATGCTTTAGGCTATGCTCATACACCGTTGTAACAACGGACGTTTTTATTGGACGGACGTCATTTATCAGCAAATATAACGTCTGTCCAATAAAATCGGCCGTCATTTCAGCAGTGTGTGAACATAGCCTTACTGTGGTCAAATTTTTAGGGGGCAAAGAACACCCAAGGATTCCTTTATTGCGCAATTAGACTATGAGCGGTGGCCCAGACTTATCAATCTGTGTCTCAGATAGCAATCCATTTCTCAGAATGAGTGGTTGCTATTTGTCTAAAACAAAAAACACTGTTGGAAAAACCCCACAGTGCAGGTGTCAGGCAACTTCATAAATCTGGGCCCACGTGTATAAACCACCTAGAAAAACAGCCTCCAAAACAGCATGCAAAGCAGCCTGGTTTATACACGTGGTTTTTAAAGGGGAACTATCCTGGACGAATCTATCCTGCTGATAGCCCCCTATAGCGCCAGGGACGCTGAGGAGGAAGGTATGTGTCCTACTTTCCTCCTCAGCGTCGCTCTCGCGCTGTTAGTCGGAGTTATCTTCGGCCGGCGCACTTTTAGGAACACTGCCCCGCCCCCAGAGCGTCGTCCAGCCTGCTAGCTCCATTGATAATAATGGGGGCGCTATACGCTATAGGGGGCTATCATCTAACCTGCTTTAAAGTACAGGCATTCTGTATGCTTTTTTCAGGCGTTTTTTTTTTTCTTCATTCCTCCCAATCCACATCACTGCTTTTTTTCAGCACCACCTCCAGGCAGTTTGGAACACTCCCCTTTAAAGTCAATGGGGGGCTGAAAAGCACACATTTTTGGAGCTTTTTTTATTTTATTTTTTTATACACTTGTTTAGGCTTTTTTTTTTACGACATGTCCACACTACGGAAAACACACGGATAGCTTGCTGCAGATTCCGTCGCTCGCCCCCCGGGTTCCCCCTTGAATTTCCACCAGTCCCAAAGGCTCCATTCTATGGTCAGGCAGATTGTGCCGTCCGCTCGAAGAATGAACCTTTTCATTCTTTGGGCGCACAGCGGAATCTGCCTGAGCGGCGTCAAGTTATCCATGTGATTTACGTAGTGTGGACATACCCTACAGATGATGTATACAGACAAATTCTCAGCTGTGAATTCGTACTGTAAGACATGGCACTGATCAATATGAAGGCATATATACTGTATATATATGATTTAGGCCATTATCGTTACCGTTTTTCAGAAAATAATGTTAGAAAAGGACGGTATTCTAAAAAGACCAGATGTAATAGCTTGTAGTCATTACATGGTACACACCTAATGTATACTCTCACACATGTGTAATACGTATTACAAGCTTCACTGCCTGGGTTACAAAACATGGCATCATATACATCTGTTACATTACCCCAAAGACTCCAGGTCATCCCCTTCGGTCTGGTCATCTTCCCTATCCTCTTGCTCCTCCATAATGTTCCTCCAGCTTGCCCTGTGTGCCCGGTAGGTCATGCCTGGCTGTCATGTATCTGTCAGTTAGTGATAGTACCTGCGACTCACTCAGGCTTGTGAAACTCAAGCAAGTCAGACCTGAAACACAAACCAGGAAGTTGCCCTGGCCCATCCCATAATAAAAGCAGAGACGGATTTGTTTGTCACACAGGATTCAGGGAGGGTGTGTAATTGTGAGTGAGAGAGTTGGCTTATTATTTAGCTCCAGCTTGGCCGAATGAAAGCCTAGAATTGAGAGCTGCGCAAGGTTCTAATGGTGCATTTACACAGAGAGATTTATCTGACAGATCTTAGAAGCCGAAGCCAGGAACAAACTATAAACAGGGAACAGGTCATAAAGGAAAGACTGATATTTCTTCTCTTTTCAAATCCATTCCTGTCTTTGGCTTCAAAAATCTGTCAGATAAATCTGTCTGTGTAAACGCACCCATAATGGTGCATTTACACAGACAGATTTATCTGACAGATCTTAGAAGCCAAAACCAGGAACAGACTATAAACAAGTATCAGGTCATAAAGGGAAGACTGTGATCTATCCTCTTTTCAAATCCATTCCTGGCTTTGGCTTCCAAAATCTGTCAGATAATCTTTCTGTGTAAACACACCATTAGCCCTCCAAATCATACTACAGACATCAGGGAGCTAAGATTAGGGAAAGAAATACTATAGTCCTCTACAAACAGCAAAGCACTAGAACAGCTTAAAGGCTATGTTCACACAATGTAAAAATGTCCATGAACCTAACCTGCTGATAGCTCCTTATTGCACAGGAGATGCCTAGTATGAAGGTATGTCTCTTACCTTCCTCTTCGGTGCCGTTCCCGTGCTGTTAGCAGTGTAATCAATAGGGGGCTATCAGCTTGTTAAATTTGTCAAAACTGCTGATAGTTCCCCTTCAGGGTACGTTCACACATAACGGATCCACAACCCCCCGGCCGCCGTAGCGTATATATAACCTGCTACCCGCTCCGGCTTGCTTCGGGGGTTCCCGGCACGTCCCGCTCGGCCAATCAGTGCACTGATTGGCTGAGCAGTACGTGAAGCAGTACGAAGCAAGCCGGAGCGGTTACCAGGTGAAGTATAGGCTGCGGGGGGTTAACGGGGCGGGCTGTGCATCGTGCTGCAAGTTTGTCTGCCCATAGGGTGTATTGGGCATGGATCTGCAGCGGGTCTTGCTGCAAATACGTGGCGAGAAATCTGCTGCGGATCCGGTACATGTGAACGTACCCTTAAAGGGAATCTGTCAGCTCCCAGGTACTGCCTAAGGTGCTGACAGTGTGCTGTAGCTGGCAGACCCCTAGTGAGCATGGTGCCTTTTGGTAATTTTCCATGCAGTAGATTATGCACTTCTCACGTCTCCTACTGTAATAAAAAGTCAAAGAGAAGTTGTTTTTGCCTCACGCTGGCGCACCTCACCACTCTTCCATCTTCTTTATGTATAATCCGTGCTGCCCGGCCCCCTGCTCACTCAGCTGTTAGCCAGTATCTCTGATTGCAGATTAGTTCTCTGTAGGCAGTTTATGTCTTACTCTATTGGTCCTATTACACTGAACGATTATCGTTCGAATTTTCACGATAACGATCACATTTGAGCGATAATCTGCTCGTGTAAACACAGCGAATGATCAAGCGATGAGCGAGAAATCGTTCATTTTGATCTTTCAACGAGTTCTCAAATCATCGTTGGTTGGTCACTGAAAATTCGCAGATCGCTTCGTGTAAACAGTCTTTGACTGATTCACCCTATGTGTGAGATAGGCTTAAGCGATCTTAATACGATCGCAATAACGATTTTTCTAACGATATATCATTCCGTCTGATTGTTATAAAAAACACATCGTTACTTCGAAACCGTTAATCGTTCGATTGGGTGAATTATCATTCCGTGTAAAAGGACCATATGATCCCAAATGCGTAGGAGCTGTTGTCTAGAGGTAACTCACCTGTCTACAGACCTGCCAGCAGTTCAAATCCCCTGAAGAACATCAAATCATTTTTTTCCCCCTCATCGTTGTACCATTTTTAAAGCTCTGTTCACACACACAGTATTTTTGCTCAGTTTTTTTAAACCAGAAGTGGATTAAAAACACATAAAGGCTATGTTCAAACACTGTTGAAATTGAGTGGATGGCCGCCATTTAATGGCAAATAACAGCTGTTGTTTTAAAATAATGGTAATTATTTCCCAGTAAGTGGCGGCCATCCACTCGATTTCAGTGTGTGAACATAGCCTTTCTGTGTTTTTAATCAACAACTGGTTTTGGTTTTAAAATATTGACCAAAATACTGAGCAAAAATACTGTGTGTATGTGTGAACAGAGGCTCAGTGCAAACACATTTGGGATTAGAGATTAAAGGGATTATCCAGTGCTACAAAAACATGGGCACTTTCTTTCAGAGACAACACGACTCTTGTCTCCAGTTCAGGTGAGGTCTTTAATCTGAACCGACGGATCGAACAACGCCGTCATGGGGAAACCGGTGCCGCGGTCCGTTTTTTGGACCGCGGCCTGCTTCCCGTGCACGGCGACGTTCTATGCACCGGAACCGTCAGGGCCGCCCCCAGTGGGAGAGAATTCCCTCCACTCTATAGCGCGGCTCCCTTAGAATGAATGGAGCCGCGTCATAGAGGGGAGGGAATTCCCTTCCTCCAGTGCTTGAGCACCGTCCGGTTCCGATGCATAGAACGGTGCCGTGCACGAGAACCAGGCCGCGGTCTGAAAAACGGAACGCGGCACCGGCTTTCCTCCTGGGGGTACATCCTCTTTAAGCTCCAGTCACTTCAATGGAACTGAGCAGCAAAACCCCGCCCAAGCTGGAGACAAGAGTGGGGCTGTCTCTGGAAGAAAGTGGCCATGTTTTGTAGCACTTGATAACCCCTTTAACCCCTTAAGGACCGGGCCTGAAATGGCCTTAAGGACTGGGCCAATTGCCAAATTTGCGTTTTCGTTTTTTCCTCCTCTCCTTTTAAGACCTATAACGCTTTCATTTTTTCACCTACAGGGCCATGTGAGGTCTTGTTTTTTTCAGGAGCAGGCGTACTTTGTAATGGCATCTTTCAATCTGCCATAAAATGAATTACAGAACCCCCAAAATATCATTTATGAGGTGAACTTGGGTCAAAAAATGAGTTTCTGCAAATTTTGGGGGGTTCCATGTTTACGGAATGCACTTTACGGTAAAACTGGCATTTTTTCTTTTGCTATAGGTCAGTCTGAACATAGCGATATGCATGTTTATTAGGTTTTCTAACGTTTTTCTATTTTTATTAGCAGTAAAAACTTTTTTTTTGCAAATAAGCATTTTTAAAATGGCCGCATTGTAACTCCTATAGCGCATATTTATTTTTTCACCTACAGGGTGGTATGGGGTGTCATTTTTGCATCATTATCTCTAATGATCTAGTAAAAAAAATTTCTAGATCAAACGTATTGATTGTTTTTTATTATTTTTTTAATAAAAAAAATCCCTGCGTTTTTTTTTACCCCTTTTTGTTCACGCCATTCCCCTTGCAGGAATAGTATTGTTTTATTTTAATAAATCGGATGATTATGCATGCTTCGGTATATTATATGTTAACTTTATTATTTTTATGTGTTTTATGTATAAAATGGGAAGGGTGGGTAATTTTCAGCTTTATTGGGGGAGGGACTTTGGGGCATTTTTTAAAACTTTTATTAATTTTGTTTTTTACACTTTTTTAGTCCCCTTAGGGGACTTTTACATTATTGCACTAGATTACATTCACTGATTCCTGCTATGCCATAGCATAGCAGGGATCAGTGTTATCGGCCTGTGGCAGACTCTATCAGCAGACTGAAGACCTGACTGCACGGAGGAAGGTAAGAGACCTCCGGCAGTCAGGCCATGCGATCGAGACCCCCACAGACACGCTGCGGGGGTCCTGATCGCTAAGTGACTGGAGATGCTCCGGTCACCTATACTTGCGGCGTCTAAGGGGTTAATGGCAATGGCAATCGCGGCGGCCTGCCATTGAGGGTGAGGGCCTGGCTGCAGATAGCAGCTGGTCCTCACCGGCTATGGAGCGAGCTCAGATCTTGAGCCCGCTCCATAGCCCGGGACCCCGGCAGGGCGTACATTTATGCCCTCCTGCGTTAAGGCCCAGACAGTGGGGGCGTAAATGTACGCCCATGATCATTAAGGGGTTAAACTATGTCTGAGTGTTTCTTTCAATCATAACCTGGGCGGCTCATATATGCAGGGTGATCTTTAGCTTCTTGGTACCAATATGGCAGAGACAAGACTTTTTAATTGTATTCTTTTATTCATTTCAATCTAGGATATAATGTGACCAAAACGTTTGGCAATAATAAAAAAAAGAATGTTTTCAAATTGACTGGTGTCAAAAAGTTATACAGATTTGTAAATTACTTCTGTTTAAATCTCTAATCACTTCCAGTACTAATCAGCTTCTGTATGTCCTGCAGGAAGTCCTCTATTCTCTCCAGTGTGACACAGTGCTCTCTGCTGCCACCTCTGTCCCTGACAGGAATTGTCTTGAGCAGTAGCAAATCCTCATAGAAAACCTCTCATGCTCTAGACAGTTCCTGACATGGACAGAGTCATACTGGAAAGAATACACCACTTCCTGCAGGACATACAGCAGCTGAAGTACTGGAATACTTTAGTTTTCAATAAAAGTAATTTACAGATCTATATAACACCAGTTAATTAAAAAAAAAAAAAAATTCTTCGGAGTACCCCTTTAAATAGTTCAGACAATCTTTAATCATGTGGGACAATCTTGTGGGAGGCATAATAAAAAAAAAAACTGATTATATATATATATATATATATATATATATATATATATATATATATATAGTATACCAGAGCATGGTTCCTGTGGCTGGGCTGAGGATGGCACCTGTCTACAAGCAGTTTATTGTCTATTCTAGGAGGTAACATGTCTTATGTTCAACTGTTATTTGTATTTCTCTGTACCAGTAACTGGCAGGCAGAGATGGGTTACATGCTTACACTGCACAACACACTACAGCGACATCTACTGACCTTAGTGGGAACTGCTCTAGGTAGTGTGGTAAGCTTGGAAGTTGCTAGAAGGGGGTGTGGTTATGCAGATAGGCCCCCTATATAAGGCTGGCTGTTGCAGAGCTTAGCTGAGACAAGAGACAGGAGACAAGTGAGACAAGAGACAGGAGACAAGAGACCAGTGAGACAAGTGACCAGCTGTAGAGGGGATAACATCACCTCAGGAGACCACCACAGAGAGAGAAGCTGCTGAGGGGAACAAGGAGAAAGATCTTACACAGAGCAGCAAGAGAACAAACAGCTGGAGGTGAGAGAAAGAGAGACCTTGAGAGACAGTTTGTCAGGTGCCCCCTCAGGAAAGGGCCAGCACATATACAGTCAGTGGGAATCCTAAAGACAGACACCCAGTGGAGAGTCTTGGCTGTAAGAGGGAGCTGAGTTAACGTAGGCCTCGGCACCCATCTTCCTGACATTCGGGGGGTAGGATTGACTAGGACCCCTGGATACCTCTGGGACCCGAAAGTTGTGGCCTAAGGCCCGGCCCAGTAACAGAAGCAGGAAGCTCCCTGGCAGACAGGGAGGGAAAAGCAGACTCAAGCGCCATTGGGGAGAAGTCCACAGGATCACCGTGCTCACCAGCGTCCCACCCGTACTGGCAGACCAGGACCTGAGGCAGGTCGTCTCTCTTCACACCACCAGGCTCTCACAAGCACAGTAGCTCATTCAAAGCCGCCAGTATTCATCACTGTATGCTAAAGGACTGTATAACACCTGCAAGTCTTACAGTAAAGGAGTTGTTGTCACACTGCCTCCCTCCTTGTCTCCCTGTTGTCTGGTCCACCTGCACCACACCACCATCAAGGGCCATATTACCAGGCAGCAGTATTTTGGGGTTGGCCCCGGGGGAACTACAAGTCCACACTACCGACCACCTTACACACGGGTGCAGCCCCCCCTACAGAAACCGCTGCAGCAGCCACAGAAGAGAGAGAGATACCGGGAAGCGCCAGAGAGTCCCCCTGTACCTGCAGAAGCCCTCGTGCCCACCTGTGACCGTGGCAAAGTTCCAGCCATCCTGCAGGTATAGCACACTCTCCCCCTGCAGCCCTCAGTGCATCCCCTCACAGAGGAGCTCAGCGCCACACTCAGGAGAGACTACCATCACCATCATCCACTCCTCAATCCCCTCACTCTCTTCCCATTACCCCGGCTCGCTGCATGTTTCTAATTGGCATCACGAACAGGATAGGCTGTGTGCCTGTCACAAAGTACCAACACCTCAGCTGTGAGAAAACTGCCCTCAAGTGTGTGCTAACCGCAAAAGAGGGGGAACCCTGTACCCACAGAGACTTTGACTGTATGCTGCTTATGTGAAAAGACTGCTAAAGTGTTTCTGCTACTGTTTTATTGAACTGTTTCGCCTGAGAGAAACTTTGCTCAAAAGAGGGGGAAGATGGAACCCATATCCCTGTGCGTGGATTTACAGATGTACAGCATGGACCTTGCTTTATTGAAAGAGACTTTACAAGCCACCATGTTTGTTTCACTGTGCCACCTTTACTGTGCTCTCAGAGACTTTGCTACTATCCTAAAGAAGAAGGATTTGTTTGCTGCGTCACAGTCGCAGTGCACCGCCCCTCAAGGGGTTAACTACAGCTCCGCTGAAGCGCGGGAAAGAGTAAGTCCCGCCTCACCTCAGAGCAGCTATGCAGCACCACAACAGCAACGGTCGCCCGCCAAGTCTCCTAGAGGTCTGCACAGACAGCGCTTCCGGAGTCCACTGTGTGCCGCCATCTTGGGTGAGTCCCAGCCTCATAGGAAAAAGAGCACCTCCGTCCCACACAGGAAGTGGGCGGAGCCTGGACCGCCCGGAAGAGGAGAGGGTTCAGTAGCGAGCAGCATGGCGAGCAAGCAGCAACCCGAGACCAGAGTTCCCGCATCCGCCATGTCCGCCAACCCGGACGGCATGCCTGAGCCGCAGCCTGCCCCTCACTCCTCGGAGCAGGTCTGCATTAGTATGCCTCCGGACACAGCGCTCGAGACAGCCGACCCAGAAGAGGCAGGGGCGCTAGAGGCTCCACCGTGCCAAGTTCCCCTCATACCCTGGGAGGAAGGGGCAGCGATACAACCCTGTTTGATGGACGGTCGGCCACCGAGCCCGGAGGAATCTGTGATCCCAAAATGGTGCTTTGGGGACGAAGACTGCCTGCAGCAGATCCTCACTGAGATCCGGGAAGCCAACACAGTCCAGGGAACCCAGCCCCGACAGCGGCCAAGCACCGACACCGACATGAAGTATCGGCAGTTCTATCATGAGAGGATGGACCGAGAGCGGGAGATCCGCCAGAGGCTGAAGGAGCCCACCGAGAAGGACGCACGCCCCTTACGGCTGCAAGGGACAGTACGTGAGTTCAGCCGGGATCGGGGGTATGGGTTTATTGAGGACAACCACGGGCCCAAGTGGTATTTTGTAAACCGGGCTTCGGTGAAACACCCTGACCTGCCGGAACATTTACACTCCCTGTTCCCAGGAGAACAGGTGGAGTTTACCCCCATGCTGGGACCCCGAGGGTGGTGGGCAGCGGGTGTCACCAGGGTACCGCCCCCAACTTATAGCGGCCTAGATGAGGACTGGTCAGAAGACCCCCACAGACCCTCCGTAGCCCTCCGTGAGACCCCAGAGGGCCTACGTCTATTGCCGCTACCGCCCCCAGGCTCTGATGGGAGTGCTCCCAGCGCCAGCATGGCTGAACCAGCGCCTTCTCCCCCTTCAGCCCCAACAGTAGCTGCAGAAGCGGCTCCGCCTGATCCGGTCCCCACTGTCACAGCTCCAGCGGTACCTACCGTCACCCTAGAGGTACCACCCGCAACTACAGAGGCCACCCTGGTGGTTGCAAAACCTGTGTCTACGGTAACCTGGTCCACAAGCCCTCCGGGTGTCCGGGACGTCGCCACCACCACCATTGTGGAGGCGAATGCCACCTGGCATATGCACTTAGCGCCAGGAGTGAAGGTGCTCAGCGGTCCTAGCACATCCACCGGAGAGGAGAAAGCAGTGCCTGCAGGGGTCTCGGCCGAGTCCTCCACCCACACACCATCTGGAGTAGCAGCAGCACAGCTACCAGCGTTTCCGCCAATCCCACCAGGTGAAGAGCGACCACCCTTATCCAGCGCTAAGGGCAGAGCCGCCATCTTGGCTCTCTACAAGTTGCAGCAGCGCTGAGTTCGTCTGAGGTATTGTTTGACCTATTAATGGCAGGAATGCCCAAGTTCACCTCAGGAACTACTACAAGTTAACTGTTTATTGCAACGTTTAAGTGCTATGTGCCTGGCATCTGCCATGATCAAATGTATCCTTTTATAAAGTTTTATGTGTGCTGCAACGTTCAAGTGAAGTGCCTGGTTCTTACACCATGTAAAGTGATTATTTCACATTATTGCATTTAAAGTGCTATTGTTTGGGGGGGGTTATGTTTTTGTTGGGGTTTAGTGTGTTAAAAAGACACACATATGCCATGGACTGCCCACTCCAGTGTTCCACTTTTTTCCGTGAAACTCTAATGGAAGCTGCCCAGGTCATGTGCCAAAGAGTTTTATTTGCACTACTACACTGTTATTGCAGCCATGTGTATTGCTTGTCTAAAGAAGCACTCTAATATGGACGCTGTGCTAAGTGCCAATAGAGAGACTTTAAGAGTTCCCTGTTGGGCAGGAGCCCACTATGTTTACAAAATTGTTTGCACTATATTTGCCTATGTGCCTAACCAAACTTTTACACTTTTACACAGGTATGGTGCCTTTTATTTGTGTTTCCAGCTTTCATCCTTGCCCCAGCCCGTCGCCGAGGCCGGCTTATTTTTAGAGGGGGAATATGTAGTATACCAGAGCATGGTTCCTGTGGCTGGGCTGAGGATGGCACCTGTCTACAAGCAGTTTATTGTCTATTCTAGGAGGTAACATGTCTTATGTTCAACTGTTATTTGTATTTCTCTGTACCAGTAACTGGCAGGCAGAGATGGGTTACATGCTTACACTGCACAACACACTACAGCGACATCTACTGACCTTAGTGGGAACTGCTCTAGGTAGTGTGGTAAGCTTGGAAGTTGCTAGGGTGTGGTTATGCAGATAGGCCCCCTATATAAGGCTGGCTGTTGCAGAGCTTAGCTGAGACAGGAGACAAGAGACTAGTGAGACAAGTGACCAGCTGTAGAGGGAATAACATCACCTCAGGAGATCACCACAGAGAGAGAAGCTGCTGAGGGGAACAAGGAGAAAGATCTTACACAGAGCAGCAAGAGAACAAACAGCTGGAGGTGAGAGAAAGAGAGACCTTGAGAGACAGCTTGTCAGGTGCCCCCTCAGGAAAGGGCCAGCACGTATACAGTCAGTGGGAATCCTAAAGACAGACACCCAGTGGAGAGACTTGGCTGTAGGAGGGAGGATTGACTAGGACCCCTGGATCCTCTGGGACCCGAAAGTTGTGGCCTAAGGCCCGGCCCAGTAATTTTGCAGGAAGCTCCCTGGCAGACAGGAAGGGAAAAGCAGACTCAAGCACCATTGGGAAAAGTCCACAGGATCACCGTGCCCACCAGCGTCCCACACATACTGGCAGACCAGGACCTGAGGCAGGTCGTCTCTCCACACACCACCAGGCTCTCACAAGCACAGTAACTCAGTCAAAGCCGCCAGTATTTATCACTGTATGCTAAAGGACTGTATAACACCTGCAAGTCTTACAGTAAAGAAGTTGTTGTCACACTGCCTCCCTCCTTGTCTCCCTGTTGTCTGGTCCACCTGCACCACACCACCATCAAGGGCCATATTACCAGGCAGCAGTATTTTGGGGTTGGCCCCGGGGGAACTACAAGTCCACACTACCGACCACCTTACACACGGGTGCAGCCCCCCCTACAGAAACCGCTGCAGCAGCCACAGAAGAGAGAGAGAGATACCCGGGAAGCTCCAGAGATTCCCCCTGTACCTGCAGAAGCCCTCGTGCCCACCTGTGACCGTGGCAAAGTTCCAGCCATCCTGCAGGTATAGCACACTCTCCCCCTGCAGCCCTCAGTGCATCCCCTCACAGAGGAGCTCAGCGCCACACTCAGGAGAGACTACCATCACCATCATCCACTCCTTATTCCCCTCACTCTCTTCCCATTACCCCGGCTCGCTGCATATATATATATATATTTTATTTTTTTTTTCCTTTTAATGCCATGTTCACACACTGTATATGTATATTTTCAATAAATAAAGTCTGTTGTTGCAGATTGCAACACCATCTGCTATTTACTGAAATGTGAAATAAGATTAGTTTCAATAGAACAACAGCCGCAGTGTATACACTCTGTATACACTGCAGCTGCACATAAAACTCACATGTCTATTTTGTGCGGCCGCTATTAAGTGAACAATGGGGGAGATTTATCAAACATGGTGTAAAGTGAAAATGGCTCAGTTGCCCCTAGCAACCAATCAGATTCCACTTCTCATTCCTCACAGGCGCTTTGGAAAATGAAAGGTGGAATCTGATTGGTTGCTAGGGGCAACTGAGCCAGTTTCACTTTACACCATGTTTGATAAATCTTCCCCAGTGGCCGCACAAAATAGCCCATGCACACAATGTAAAGTGTGGATCCCTGCCATACTTTACATTGTGTCCTATGGTTAATTGAAGCGGTGACACACCCAAATGTGCCTGCATTCTAAATCGTATAAAGTGATGTTCATCCGCCCGGTACTGCAGTACCAGCTGGGTGAACATCACAGACAGCAGCTGCTGTTTTTACAGCATGTGGACCCGGCCTCATTTTACACCATGCAGGAGAAATAAATGAATTCCCTGTGTAAATATAATTACATCAATACCACTTTTATATAGTTTCACTTCAGTTATATTCGTTTATGACACTAGCCACAGTGTTGAAAGAGTTTACAGTTAGGATCCCCAGACATGTCTTTACCAGTAGTAAACACAGCCAGCAATAATCCGGGAGTGAAGGGCCAAATTAGTAATATTTTTCTATTTTACGACTATTATGGGGGAGATTTAGCAAACATGGTGTAAAGTGAAACTGGCTCAGTTGCCCCTAGCAACCAATCAGATTCCACCTTTCATTTTCCAAAGAGCCTGTGAGGAATGAGAGGTGGAATCTGATTGGTTGCTAGGGGCAACTGAGCCAGTTTTACTTTACACCATGTTTGATAAATCTCCCCAATTGTTTCAAAATTGTAGACTTGCACTTTAACTATAATATTTCAGTATTTGTTGATAGCAGGAAGCCTGAAGGAGGCTCAGTGGTGAGGAACTGGGAATTTACCAGAAAACACTAGCACTATGTTTAACTCCTCCTATCATAGTTCAGTAATTGTGATTTATCTTGTTTGGGTGTCTATTGAAGTGCACACAGAAGCCTCTTAAATTTTTTTTTACTTATTTTCAATATGAATAGTTCAGCAGAAAAAGTAATGGCTTTTATTCCAAAGAGGCATCCCCTGCAGCTTTTAGTAGCCCTAAGGCTGCATCCACACATCCAGTAAAGTTTTAGGAACCATCCCCACCACAATCCGCTCCACGAAAAAGTAGGACATGTCATAGTGATGATCGCAACACAGACATGTGAGCCGGCACGGGGGGAGTAGGCGAGTAGTTGTCTTCTGTACTCCTGTTATCTCTGCTGCTGGGCTGCATTATGGGGCATCCGTGCCGCGATCCTCCTCCAGTCATCGCGGCACAAATCAGTTATTACACAAATCAATTATCAGCCTTATTCGGCCGTTACAGCCAATAATCGTCTGGTATAATAGAAGACAACGATCAGCCGACATGAACAGTGTTCGCTGATCGTTGTCTATCATTGTCTTTCATCATGTTGAAAGGCAAACGACAAAGATAGCCATGATCTGCTGGCATCACTCCGTGGAATAGGAGCAGCGGCAGCACACCGCTGCCCGAAAAATCTAGCGATCACCCAGGCAACCTCCTTGCAGCTCCCTGCAGCCTGCCTGCTGCCGACGCATGTAATAGCGCCGGCAGCGAGCGGGGAACGAGGAGCAAGCGAGCACTGACATCGCTCGTTTGCTCCTCTCCGTCACACCGCGTAATAGGGGCTTAAAGGGGTTATCCAGCGAAAATCTTTGTCTTTCAAATCAACTGGTATCAGAAAGTTATAAAGATTTGTAATTTACTTCTATTACAAAATCTCAAACCTTCACGTACTTATGTCTAATACTATACTATAAGTCCTGCAGGAAATGTTGTTTTATTTTCAGGCTGACACAATGCTCTCTGCTGACATCTCTGGCCGAGACAGGAACTCTGTCTCGGTTTTAAATGAATCCCCATAGAAAACCTTTCCTGCTCTGGACAGTTCCTGTCTCGGCCAGAGATGTCAGCAGAGAGCACTGTGTCAGACTGAAAAATAAAAAACAACATTTCCTGCAGGACATTCAGCAGCTGATGAGTATGGGAAGACTTGAGATTTTTTTAATAGAAGTAAATTAAAAATCTATATAACTTACTGACACCAGTTGATTTGAAGAAAAACATTTTCATTGGACAACCCCTTTAAAAGAAGGAGTTCATAACTCAGGTTTTCCCTATTCCCCTGATGTCAGCAGACGATAGGCTGTCCTTCCCCATATGTCGTAAGGCACGAGCAACAAGGAAACAAACTGAAGTGCTTAGCTGCCCCATTATTTCTTCAGTGAATTGTGACATAGGATAATGACCTCTGTGACTAGACTGAGACAGTGATGACATGGACCTTATTTCCAGCTTTATCATAGGGTATACCTGGTGTATGCTTTCTTACTGTGGTCTGGATTTTATCCAGTTTCTATAGTACAGACTATTTACTTGATATCTCATTAAAGGGGTTATCCAGCGCTACAAAAACATGGCCACTTTCCCCCTACTGTTGTCTCCAGTTTGGGTGGGGTTTTGAAATTGAGTTCCATTGAAGTAAATGGAGCTTAATTGCAAACCGCACCTGAACTGGAGACAATAGAGGAGGAAAAGTGGCCATGTTTTTGTAGCGCTGGATAACCCCTTTAAGTCATGTTGGTATTTCAAGGAGGACATATAGCATGCAAGGTTTTACTAGTACTTTACTGTTTATTATGTTGTTAAAGGGGTGACAGCTATATGTATTCTACTCTATATAAAAAGTTGGGATAGACTCGGAATATATACAGAATAACTATATACTGTATAGTGTAGCGTATAAATGTTTTACTAATGTTTGTGATTTTGACGTTAGAATCAGGATAGGAAAACAAACTAACGTTTTTCATGAGATTTGGAAATGTTTCTGAAAGTTCTGTGTTCATTAAAGCCGAAAGAGGAAGCGAAATCTAGTAGCACAAGCAAAGTGGCAGCAAGTTCTATTATAACTCTCCCGGCAGGAAGTGAGTTGGCCAATCAGCATGTGTGGCTTGTAGATAAGGACACAGCCTGGTAACATTGTCAGCGCATTACATTATCTTTAGATTAGAGTTATTCCAGTTCCTAAAACGTATTCCTTGTCCACAGGTTACAACATACATGTTTAGGGTCTGGAACACCCCTTTAATTACCTTGTGTAGACGGAGAGTAATGCTGCGTTTACACATAACAATTATCGTGCGAATTTGCGCGATAACGATCGAATTCGAACGATAATCGTACATGTAAACGCAGCGAACGATCAAACGACGAGCGAGAAATCGTTCATTTTCATCTTTGAACATGTTCTCAAATCGTAGTTGATCGTTCGCCAAAAATTCGCAGATCGTTCCGTGTGAACAGTCGTTCGCCGATTTAACCAATGTGTGAGATAGGCTTAAGCGTTCGCAAAACGAATTTTCCGTACGATATATCAAACCATCTAAACGCTGATCGTTATAAAAAAAAAACGTTACTCCAACATCGTTAATCGTACGATCGGGCCAATTATCGTTTCGTGTAAATGCAGCATTAAACAGACTTGTAAATACAAGTATGCACACTTACTGGGTTCACACTACGTATATTTCAGTCAGTATTGTGGTCCTCATATTGCAACCAAAACCAGGAGTGGATTAAAAACACAGAAAGGATCTGTCCACACAATGTTAAAATTGAGTGGATGGCCACCATATAACAGTAAATAACTGCCATTATTTCAATATAACAGCCGTTGTTTTAAAATAACAGCAAATATTTGCCATTAAATGACGGCCATCCACTCAATTTCAACATTGTGTGAACAGAGCCTTTCTGTGTTTTCAATCCACTCCTGGTTTTGGTTGCAATATGAGGACCACAATACTGACTGAAATATACGTAGTGTGAACCCAGTATGCTGCATTTACACGAAGCGATAATTCGCCCAATCGATAGTTTAACGATTTTGAAGCAACGATTTGGTTTGTATAATGATCAGCGTTTAGACGAATAAATCGTTAGAAAAATCGTAAGAAAATTGTAAGGTAAATCTTTAATACGATCGTTTTTAAGATCACTTCTAGCCCATCTTTTACATAGGGTGAATCTTTGAAAGACTGTTTATACAAAGCGATCTGCGAATTTTTAGCAAACGATGAACGACGATTTGAGAACATGTTGAAAGATCAAAATGAACGATTTTTCGCTCATCGCTTGATCGTTTGCTGTGTTTACACGGAACGATTATCGCTTAAATGCGATTGTTATTGCAAAAATTTGAACCATAATCGTTCCGTGTAAACGCAACTTAAGGGTCCATTTACACAGAAAGATTATCTGACAGATTATCTGCCAAAGATTTGAAGCCAAAGCCAGAAACAGAGATCAGGTCATAAAGGAAAGATTGAGATTTCTCCTCTTTTCAAATCCATTCCTGGCTTTGGCTTCAAATCTTTGGCAGATAATCTGTCAGATAATCTTTCTGTGTAAAGGGACCCTTATAATAAGTTTACACGGAGCGATAATTGGCCCGATCGCATGATTAACGATTTCGAAGTAACAATTTTTTTTTTTATAACGATCAGCGTCTAGACAGTACAATATATTGTACGGAAAAATCGTTTTGCGATCGTTTTGCGATCGCGCGCCCGCAGCCTGCCCCCCCGCTCGCAGCCCAGCCCCCTGCTTTTCCGCAGCCCGGCCCCACGTTCAACCGCAGACCCCTGCGCCGCTCCGATCGCCACCCCCGCCGCTCCGATTGCCCCCCCCCCGCCGCCGCTCCGATTGCCCCCCCCGCCGCCGCTCCGATCGCCCTGGCCGCCCACGAGCATACGTTACCTGCTCCGCATAGCAGGTCTTCGACATCCCCGACTCCGCTCTTCAGTGCACTGATTGGCTGAAGAGGGGAGCAGGGAATTTCAAACTGCTCCTCTTCAGCCAATCAGTGCTCCTCTTCAGCACTGATTGGCTGAAGAGGAGCCGTTTGAAATTCCCGACTCCCTTCTTCAGCCAATCAATGCAAGGCAGCACTGATTGGCTAAAGAGGGGAGGCGGGAATTTCAAACGGCCAATCAGTGCTGCCTTGCACTAATTGGCTGAAGAGGGGAGCCTGGAATTTCAAACTGCTCCTCTTCAGCCAATCAGTGCTGAAGAGGAGCACTGATTGGCTGAAGAGGAGCACTGATTGGCTGAAGAGGAGCAGTTTGAAATTCCCGGCTCATCTCTTCAGCCAATCAGTGCACTTAAGAGGGGAGCCGGGGATATCGAAGACCTGCTACGTGGAGCAGGTAACGTATGCTCGCGGCGGGGGCGATCGGAGCGGCGGCAGGGGGGGGGCCACCGGAGCGGCAGCAGGGGCGATCGGAGCGGCGGTGGCGATCAGAGAGGCGGTGGCGATGGGAGCGGCGGGGGTAGCGATCGGAGCTGCGGCGGGGGTGGCGATCGGGACGACGGGGGTGGCGATCGGGGCGGCTGGGGTGGCGATCAAGCCGGTGCAGGGGGCTGCTGATGAGCGGGGGGCCGGGCGGCTGGACTATCGCGCGACGACTGTTTACACGGAACATTCGGCAAATTTTTGGCGAACGATCAACGGCGATTTAAGAACAAGTCAAAAGATCAAAATGAACAATTTCTCGCTTGTCATTCGATCGTTCGCTGCGTTTACACATACGATTATCGTTCGAATTCGATCGTTATCGCGCAAATTTCCACGATAATCGTTCCGTGTAAACTCAGCATTACTCTTATGATTAAAAGTGTTACTGCAGGATCAAAAGTTATCCTGCATTCACATAATAGAATAAATTAAAAGGGGTTTTTACATGCATTTAATAAAGTTACAGATTGTTACAGGCTGTTTACAAATTGTGGTCCCTTTGCTAACCACACCCCCTCTAGTAGTAGGAAGCATTATAGTGGATAAGGGGAGTCACATGTACACACATGGCCCCTAGTGTACTGTGTGTAATCTGTTGCAGAACTACAACTCCCTTTACACATCTTACCACACACCATGCTGGGAGATGTAGTCCTGCATATTACCCCACACCATGCTGGGAGATGCAGTCCTGTATATTACCACACACCATGCTGAGAGATGTAGTCCTGCATATTACCCCACACACCATGCTAGGAGATGTAGTCCTGTATATTACTACGCACCATGCTGGGAGTTGTAGTCCCGCACGCTCCAGCTTCAGAGTGGCCTGTCTCAGCTGACAGGCCGCACATCCAATCACTGGCCGGGACCGCCGTGGCCAGTGATTGGCTGAGCGGCCTGTCAGCTGAGACAGGCCACTCTGAAGCTGGAGCACACGGACCTGGGGAGAAGCACAGAGGAGGAGGAGCCCTGCAGCATGGACAGGTAATGTATAACGTTTAAACAAGGGCTGTAAGGACATCGGTAACAATGTCCCTGCAGCCCTTGTTAAACGATAATCGGGCCATGTAATAGGCCCAGTAAACGAGCGCCGATCTAGCAGATCGGCACTTGTTTACATTTATTATCGGGCCCGGGCTGCTCACTAAGCCTGCCCCCCCCCAACCCACGGTAACTATGGCAGCACTAGCGTGGTGTTCATAGTACAGGATAGATAATGTCATATTTACCATGTACCTGTGAAGTTTTATGAAAAATGATTATTAGGCAGCACTGTGCTCACTTTTCATTTTCTAAATTGCTTCTATTTTGAATTAGATGTCTAAATTCCTTAACAGAGGCTCCATTGTCTTGTTATTTTATGGCACAAGGTTGGAGACCGGGGTCATCAAGGGGTTAAAACATAAAATAATGTACTACCCCCTCCCTCACAATTCACTTTCCAGGGGAAGCAAGAGAGTGACGTAAAATGCCGTCGCTGTGGAGCCGGAGTAAGCGACTCAGTGTTTATTGGACATATTGGGGGAGATTTATCAAACATGGTGTAAAATGAAACTGGCTCAGTTGCCCCTAGCAACCAATCAGATTCCACCTTTCATTTTCCAAATACTCTGTGAGGATTGAAAAGTGGAATCTGATTGGTTGCTAGGGGCAACTGAGCCAGTTTCACTTTACACCATGTTTGATAAATCTCCCCCATTGTGGTCTCCCTTTGACCTAAATCTTTTTAGCTTTTACTCATGTAGTTATAATTTGTTGAAATAAAGTATATTGACTGTTTACAAAACTATTTTTGGTGTACTACATTTGTGTTCTGTTTTCTTTGGCTTGAATGATGCATGTTTTTTGGACATGGTTCATAGCACCTTTTCATACATACTTGGCTGGAGCCTCCTACGTCTCTTCTTTTCTTCTTTTTCTTCGGATTTATATTATAATTAATTCATTATAATGAGTGCACACACCTATAGATGGAGTAACGCCCATCAGGACAGCTCCCTGTATGTGAGGATGGAAGAGTAGATAGTGACTCATAAATTTAGCCTGGCATATTAGTGCGTGGGTCATGACATAGAAACTAATATGGTATCTAGTAAAGTTTGGCATGCTGGGGATTTCCCGAAAGACTTATGACTACTGCCAGATGAAAGTTTTTTGTTTTTTTTAACTCTTGCACAACCATCTTAAAGAAGCACAATGATTTCACTCGGACTTGCAATAGTTAGGTGTGGCTATGCCGCTGCTATGTGTTTCTGTAATAAATAGAGCAATATACTGACAATGCACTGATTAACCTTCCAGCTTGAGTTCATGCATGCTAGGGAGACTAAAAACCAATACCCTGTCACATTAACACTCCACTTGACAGCCAATCAGGACGTGGGTTATATATAGAGATCCTCTCCAGTGGCGTAGACTTACCTGAAAAGATCATCTGAGATTAATCTAAAACATGATCTCTTAAGGTTCACTAGTTGGCAGTTGTTACTGTCCGGCCAAGCACCGTAAGAAGGAAGTACTGTAAGTTGTGTATGCTTCAGTTCCCTATCCCGAGATCCTCAATTGAATATACCTGTTACAATATGAAGAAAACACCTTTTATGTCTTCGTTTTCAGAAATCTTTTCACATATAATAAAGATAAACTGCTCGCCATATGCAATATGCAGAAAAGTATTGCCATCCGAAGGTTTAAACTGTACCTGTCTACATAAAAAATATTTGACATGTTATAGAGACATAATAATGGATGAAAGTCCAACAGAACCAGGGAACCAGGTCCAATGAACAGCTGTAAGATAGAGGGGATGTCCGCTGGAAGGTCGGATATCCCAGTAAAGACCAGCAAATGCCAAGCATGACAAAGACCCAATGGGTCGAAACATTGCTGTATTTGGATTGGTGATGGAGTAAAATCTTGAAGTTATTGGATGCTGTTGGACTCCTTTCTACGATGTCATTGAGACATGTTAAAAGTTTTGATTGGTCCGGGTCTGAGTGTTCAGACCTGTAGTAATTGTAAGAACGAGCTGGGAAAGGACCGTGCAGCAGCCCGGTCCGCTCCACGCTGTGTGTCAGTGAAAAAAGTCAAGCACCCTGGACTTACATTAGGAACCCTACTCATCAGGTGACACAGAGCCGGCAGAGTATTGCGCCTAGTGTGTTCTTCCCCTGGCTCGTTCTCACATTGGTACAGGTCTGAACACCGATCAAAACTTTTGACATGTCTCTATGACATGTCAAAATTTTTTTTTATGATAACAGGTACACTTGAAATGTCTAATGTAAGTGGTAGGTTTTAAACCCAAAGTGAAACACTGAAGTGTTCTGTGCTCAGTCCTGTGGGTACATTACTTGTAGGAGTTGGCAACCCATTGAAATTGTGCGGACACAAGTGTATCTCAAATAGACATGGGAGTTTAATAGGTACAGTCACTTTCAAGGGGTATTCTGCTCATAACATAACTTTTCACATATTGCTTCCCATAGTGAGAAAACAACTTGTGTACTCCTAAACCATGTTCGGGTCCCTGGCTGAGCGATCCCGCCTCCACATCCGAGGTGGACTAGTCTCGGGGTGACATCCTGCTTAGCCACTCCTTCAATAGTCAGTCTACAAAATATGACCTGGAACTGTGCCTTACCTTGGGGCTGCACTAACTGGCACAGGGTGCATCAACCATCCCTGCTGAATGGTTTTTCACCAATAGCCTGACACATGAGGCTAGTGATTACCATAAATCCTAATATGTACAGTAAATGTATTGCAACATTGTTTAGCACAATTATTATGCTACATAATGCTTAGAAATAATATCTGTAGTTGGACTTTTCTACTACTAGAAGAGATCCGACCTACGTATTCCCACCACCACCACCAGTCTCTGTATCAGGCCCTGTCTTGTGTGTTATGAATAGAGACACAGGTAGGACACGTGACCCACTGCTCTATTCATTCCACCGGAAAGAGCCGCGTTAGCCGAAACATCGCTGTACTCTCCAGCATCCCCATAGGAATTAATAGAGCTGCGGGTCATGTGCCGTACCTGCAGCTTTATTCATAAGACAGAAGACAGGGCCAGATGCAGAGACCGGCAGGGGGTACAGAGGTCAGACCCCCCACGATCTCTTACTTTTCCCCTATTCTGTAGATCAGGGAAAAGTCGATTTTTTTCTGGACAACCTCTTTAAACTTCTAGTTTACGGTACTTTCCAAATCCCTTGCAAAAAAAAAGTTTTTTTGTTGGCGGGAAAGTTGTAAAAGAAGTGTGAAATATATATCCAATATTGACCTGGCCCACATGGTTCTCAACCATTGAGGGCAAGAATGCAGCAGCCAATCAGAGCACAAGTTTGCCGATTCATATACCAACTAAGCTGTGTACCCAGTAATCTGATAGGGTCACAGGCTTATATATGACCGCAGGGCCCTTGTGCAAAGGATTAATCTTGATTATGTAATTCTTTAACACTGAGTTATTATAAAGTATACATGCAGGGAACCGTTGATGTTTTCATGCACCATCAATTATGTGGTGTCAGTTTAAAATATCATTATGTCAGTGCATTAACATAATAGCAGCAATTTTCTCAGTGTACGGCTATTATACTGCTCAATCATAGTAATTTATAGGTTGCATGAGACAGATGTATATAACAATCAACAAAATAAATTAATAAAACAATATTAGTTTTTAGTGCCAGTTCATAAAATATAAGTTTGTAGTGTCAAATCATATTCATTAGCATAGGCAGGCAGTAAATAGACATATAAGTCCATATAGGCAAGTTTATGAGTAGTGTTTTCTTTCCAGTCTGACACCGTGCTCTCTGATGCCACCCATGACTGAGACAGGAACTGTCCAGAGCAGGAAAGGTTTTCTATGGGGATTTCCTACTGTTCTAGACAGTTCCTGAAATAGACAAAGGTGGCAGCAGAGAGCACTGTGTCAGACTGAAGAAAATACACCACTTCCTGCAGGACTTACAGCAGCTGACAAGTATGAGAAAACATGAAATTTAAAAATAGAAGTAAATTCCAAATATATATAACTTTCTGACACCAGTTGATTTGAAAGAAAAAGATTTAAGACAACAATCAGACGACATCGTATATGTCGACTGATCATTGCCTTTTAACATGACCTATTACACCAAATGATATCGGCCGTAACAGGAAGTATGGCCGATAATTATTTGGTGTAATAGGGCCCCAAGTTTGTTGTTAGTTTGTAATGAAGGTACTAGTTGAGAAGGACAAATCCTCTTGTCACATTTTCTGTGTTAAAAGTAAGAATGTAAGCCTAGGGCATTCACTGCCGCATGAGGAAATGAAAGGTTGCAAACTTGTTTGCCAATTTAATAGCCTTAAAGGGAATTTGTTATTTCATGGTTGTACCCGTAACTGTCTTGTAGATTCTGTGATGTCCTTCTACAGTAAATAGGTACACCTGCAGGCAAATAAGAGTGATTAAAGGCCCTATTACTCGGAATGATTATCGGCCGTGTTCAGCTGATAATCGTCCTTTGTAAGGGTACTATTACTCAGAAGGATAAGCGTCCGAATCGGCCAATTATCACTCCGTGTAATAAATACAACAATCAGCCGATGATAACGATCATCGGCTGATCGTTGATATAGGTTAGAACCTATATTTGTCTGGAGCCGACCGCGCACCGCTACGCGTAATAGCAGTGTGCGGCCGGCGACTGACGATAAACATTACCTATCCACGCTCCAGGGCTGCTCCTGCGGTCCTCTTCTCCCCGGGTCCCACGCACTCTGGCTTCAGAGCGGCCTGTCAGCTAACAGTGGCGGTCCCGGCCTGTGATTGGCTGAGCAGCCTGTCAGCTGAGTGCGCGGGACCCTGGGAGAAATGGACCGCAGGAGCAGCCCTGGAACCTGGATAGGTAAAGTATATAGTTTAAGCAAGGGCTGCAAGGACATCGGTAACAATGTCCATGCAGCCCTTGTTAAACGATTATCAGGCCGTGTAATAGGCCCAGTAAACGAGCGCCGATCTAGCAAATCGGTGCTTGTTTACAGGTATTATCGGGCCCCCATCGGCCCGTGTAAAACCACCCTAATAGAAGGCATCGATCAGCCGACATGAACAATGTCGGCCGATCAGTGCTGTCATTTGCCTTTAAACATGTGGAAAGACAAACGACTAATACAGCAGCGATCTGTTGCCGTCGCTTTGTGGAATAGGAGCGGCGGCAACAGACCGCTGCTATCTGCTATGGGCTGCCCGGACGATCAAGTGATCATCCGGGCAGCTCCTCGCGGCCCCCCTGTACTCACTCGCTCACTGCCAACGCATGGAATAACGCCGGCAGCAAGCGGGGATGGAGGAGCAAATGGGCAAATTAGCAAACTTGGAATGTGTACTTAGTCCAATATATAATGTGTTCTAGCAGTATCCCTATCTTAATGTTGTACTCTATCAGTTCACAAGCTGCTTGTGAGCCACCTAGTGGATATATTAAAGGACGACTCTGGCGTTTTACATTTTTCCTTATAAACACACATTACAAAGTTATATAAGTTTGTAATGTGTGTTAATTAGCTATCTGGCGAGTGGGGGATACGGCTGGCGTACACCAGAGAGAAAGCAAGAATCCAGGGGCGCAACAATAATAATTCTCCGCATACATGAATATGCTAAAGGGAACCAATCAGCACATTGTTATATAACCACATTAGACCTCACCAAAGGGTATTGGCATGTTCCTCTCACAGATGAAGCAAATTTAAAAAAACAGCCTTTTCCACTCCAGAGGGACATTTCCAGTATGTTGTCCTTTCATTTGGTTTACATGGGGATCCATACATTTCCTGAGGTTGATGGAGATCATCCTGCGCCCCCATAAAGAATACTCAGCCACTTGTCTGGATGACGTGGTCATATATAGTTCCAAATAGGGGCCCCATTTAGCCAAAGTACAGGCAGTTCTAAACACAATAGGGGCAGCAGGCCTTACAGCAAACCCAAAAAAGTGCGCAATAGGGCTAAAGGTGGCCCGCTATCGAGGATGCAACATTGGGCGGGGGGGGGGGGGGGGTAATCAAACCCCAAGTAGATAAGATTGAAGCCATTAGACATTGGCCTCAACCTACATCTAAGAAGCAGGTCAGAGCCTTCTTGGGGATAACAGGGTACTATAAGAGGTTTGTACCAGGCTTCACCTCAATAGCTGCCCCTCTTACAGACCTCACCAAAGGGACAACGTCCACCATAGTAAAGTGGAACCGGGAGGCTCAACAAGCATTTCAGAAGCTGAAGGAGGAACTCTACAAGAGACCAATAATAATCACTCCTAACTTACGGACAGACAGATACTTCAGAAGTGGGCTTAGAAGCTGTTCTGTATCAGCTAGTCAATGGGGAGGAACACCCGATCGTATATTCAAAGACATAGCAGGAGGGATTTGGCGCAGAGTCCGCAGACGGAGGTCCCCAGCGGAATCTCCACGCCGAATCCGTAGTGTGAATGAGCCCTGTTTGGCCCTGGGAGAAAGAAGACTGGAGCAAGCGCTCAGATGAGCAGGTTTTTTTTATGCTGTGCATGTTTTACTCCTGTATGAATTTCGTGCTGAAATAAAGCCAAAATACGGGGGACACCCGCATCTGCACCCAAGACTGCTCCTGTCTCTGGGCCGCAAAAAGGACTTGTGCTATGATCCCGTAGATGTAAAGCTCACTATATATATATATATATATATATATATATATATATATATATATATACAGTGGTGCCTTGGATTACGAGCATAATTCGTTCCAGGGCCGCTCTTGTAATCCAAATCCACTCTTAAACCAAAGGAAATTTTCTTATAAGAAATCATTGAAATTAGACAATTGGTTCCACACCCCAAAAATTATGGGTTTTTTTCTGAATAACATGTAAAACAAATAAAACAAACATTTAGAAACAGCTGAATATGTGATATTATAAGTTACTGTACAGTATTGCAATCAGCATGTGGAGTATAATGTATAGTAAGGGCATAAACCTGAATATACAGCAGCAGTTTGTAGATACAGGATGGAACTGCAGATCCCCACAATGCAGCAGCGTAGTACAACAGGCTAGAGTAGAGAAGCAGGGCTGCTCTCAGAGGTCTGTGTGGTCAAATGACAGCAATGGGGAAGGGGTGTAATCAAGAAGTGAGAATCACAGAGCTGTGTAGGAGGACAGTGACAGAAACTTTTTCTATACAGCCGTGTGAATGGCCGAGTGCAAGTGCAGGAACATTGTAGCAGCCGCAGTGTGTATAGCTGAGTGTAAGTGCAAGCACATTATAGCAGCAGTGTGTATAGATGTGTGTGAGTGCAGGCACATTATAGCAGCAGTGTGTATAGCTGAGTGTGAGAGCAGGCACATTATAGCAGCAGTGTGTATAGCTGAGTGTGAGAGCAGGCACATTATAGCAGCAGTGTGTATAGCTTTGTGTGAGTGCAGGCACATTATAGCAGCAGTGTGTATAGCTGAGTGTAAGTGCAGGCGCAATATAGCAGCAGTGTGTATAGCTGTGTGTGAGTGCAGGCATATTATAGCAGCAGTGTGTATAGCTGAGTGCAGGCACATTATAGCAGCAGTGTGTATAGCTGAGTGTGAGTGCATGCACATTTTAGCAGGAACGGAGAGGATGGGAAACACAAGAGCTGACAGAGACTGAAGTGAGTATGAAGGAATGAGCAGGACAGATGTGGGCACATAAATACAGCACTCCCTGTATGGGAAGAGAGGGGTTACAGCTATGAAGAGATTACCTCCACAGTCCTGTCCCCTGATGTAAGCCGCAGCCTAAAGTGGATCTGCTATGATTAGAAAGGTGAGGGAGACTTCCTAGGTCAGAGAACAGTGCTGTAGACCATCTATGCAGACCATGCCCCTCCCCCACTCCCCTCAGTACAGGGAGCTCTTAAACCAAGGCGATGCTCTTAAACCAAGTTACAATTTTGACAAACTGTGAGCTCTTCTTGCAAAATGCTCTCAATACAAGTTACTCCAAGGTACATATAGATAGATAGATAGATAGATAGATAGATAGATAGATAGATAGATAGATAGATAGATACACAAACTGTGCAAGATTCAGGTATCCTAACTGAAAAATAACCCCAGGTCATCCCTTAACTTACTCCCCCACTGAACATAACTAAATTACAGACATGGCTTAGTAAAGAGTTGGCATTCACTTTGTATTGTCAACTTGCCAGTCTCCCTTTGCATGAAATTGGACCATGACATGTGTGATATCTATGTGTCCTGCTCCTAGTGCTACAATTACACTAAAATATCAGTAAGTGTTATATACTGTCACTAACCTTCCTCCCACTTTATTATATGATGATCATTATAATAACATTTACAATAGATCTTGCGTTGTGTTTTATGAAACCTTGCCTCCCTTCCTACATGTTAAATTACAATACAAACACACCTACGCATCTACAAACACAAGTATTAAATATCTGGCAGACGTTTGGTCCAAAAGGTGAATCATTTAATACTTGCAGAATGATGGTCCTGAAAATAGTTTTGGCAAATGACTTTTTGGCTGGAGTAGTTCCATGTTTTTGTTCCAGACTATCCAGGGAATATTCCCCACTCACATTGATGGCCACATAAGGTCAACTGGAACACAAGAAACTTGCTCTTTACTCTACCACACTAATAGGAAGATAATATTTTATATTGAAAATTGCTAAAGAATTTAAAGGAACAAATAAAATATAAGAGGTAATGGTACAACTACTTTTAAAGTATAATAACTATATAACTATAACTATATAAATATATAGTATAGTATATTATTGTACAGATGCTAGAATTAATATAAAATGGTGTATTATTATTATTATTTACCTACTTGTATTTATATTAACCCTTAGAGGACCAGGCCAATTTAAATTTTTGCATTTTCTTTTTTTCCTTCTTGTGTTTAAAAGGCCATAGCACTTGCATTTTTCCATCTAGAAACCCACATGAGCCCTTATTTTTTGCGCCACTAATTGTACTTTGCAATGACAGGCTGAATTTTTGCATAAAGTTTACTGCGAACCCAGAAAAAAATTCAAAGTGTGGTGAAATTGAAAAAAAAAAACGCTTTCTTTTATTTGGGGGGTTTGTGTTTTTACGCCGTTCGCCCTGGGGTAAAACTGACTTGTTATGCATGTTCCTCAAGTCGATACGATTAAAACGATATGTAACATGTATAACTTTTATTGTGTCTGATGGCCTGTAAAAAACTCAAACCATTGTTAACAAATATATGTCACATAAAATCGCTCCGTTCCCAGGCTTATAGCGCTTTTATCCTTTGGTCTATGGGGCTGTGTCAGGTGTCATTTTTTGCGCCATGATGTTTACTTTCTATCGATACCTTGATTGCGCATATACGACTTTTTGATCGCTTTTTATTACAATTTTTCTGGATTTGATGCGACCAAAAATGCGCAATTTTGCACTTTGAGATTTTTTTGCGCTTACGCCATTTACCGTGCGAGATCAGGAATGTGATTAATTAATAGTTCGGGCGATTACGGACGCGGCGATAGCAAACATGTTTATTTATTTATTTATTTGTTTATTTTTATTTATAACCTGGGAAAAGGGGGGTGATTTTGACTTTTATTAGGGGAGGGGGCTTTTTACTTATAACATCACTTTTATTTTTACTTTTACACATATACTAGAAGCCCCCCTGGGGGACTTCTAGTATATGCACTCAGATTTGTCATTGAGATCTTTGCTGTATAGTTATACAGCAAAGATCAATGAGATCGGCACTCGTTTGCTTTCGGCTGCTGCAGCGGGACGGCGCCATCTTGGAGCGGTCCCCGGCCGTCATCAGGTACAGAGATCGCTCCTCCTGGACAACGTCCCGGAGGAGCGATCTCCCCACTATACCACCACCGATCATCTGCAGCCGGTAATCGGAGGCAGCTGTCATCTTTGACAGCTGCCTCTGATTACCTGATTAGCGGGCACGGCGATCACACCGTGCCCGCTAATAGCCGCGATCCCGGGCTACATGTGGCACCCGGGATCGCGGCGGTTCAGAGCGTGGCAGCCGCGTGGCCCCGCTCTGAACGCGGGGAGGCGGCCCTGGACGTACGGGTACATCCAGGGTCGCCTAAGGGTTAAATAACTAGCATGGGATATTATTATACAACTATTATTATTAATATAAAATTACTGGTATAATATATTTTATTACAGCTACTATTAATATAAAATTACTGCTGTGGTATATTACTGTACAGTCAGCTGCTAGGAGCCCTTTCCTGTTGTACATCTGACCAACATGTAAAGAGAACCTATCACCTATCTATCTACTGTCCCTAATGTGTCTCTTTAAGAGTCCCTAAATCTCACTATAAAGATATATACTACCTTTGCAGTCTGTATCTAATACTTTGCCTGATCCTCTGTTCCCTGGCTGTATCGGCGGGCGCCGCCATCTTGATGACGTCACTGCATTCCACTGCGCGAACGCACCGCGGGAATTCAGTGACGTCACCAAGATGGCAGCGCCCACCGGAATAGCCAGGGAACAGAGGATCGGGTAAAGTATTAGATACAGATTGCAAAGGCAGTCTGTATATTTATAGTAAGATTAAGGGACACTTATAGAGACACATTAGGGACACAGTAATACACAGCGATCTCGTGCTGGATAGCGCAAGATCACAGTGTATTAACAGATTGGCGGAAACGGATCAAGGGATCCTATCTCGCCGCTCTGTGGGTTTGCGCCGGCTCTTTTGAAAAGAGCCGTCACTAGACAGGAAAGTAAAAAGTGTATAACTCAAAAACGCGGCCGTAAAAAAAATTAATTATATTTACAAATATTAATAAAATAATTATTTACATCTAATTAGAGGGAAAAAAAATATTTTCAACCATGATTGGTTCTCTTTAAGAAATACATTTAAGGGGTACTCCTACATCAGGTAAAAGAATAAACATGCAGCAGAAGGATATAGCATTACTTACCTGTCTGTCCCACTTCTGAAACTACCAAAAATCCATTTGTTTTGGGGTTTTAGCATTGCACTTCCTGAGCTCGGTTCTCAGTACCAGTGAAGGCAGACCACGCCACTGCTGTGGGGCCCGGCACTTCAAGGTGCCCTGTGGCCGGCTCCTCCAATAGATGAGACCCCATGAGTTTGCATTATTTGTAGCACCCGGTGGCCGTGGCTGGCACCTCACAGGTGCTGCAAATGACTTTTCAGGTCTTGGAAGGAGCACTTGCAGGTGAATCCAATGCTGACAGGATGAGGAACTATTGGCTCCCAACCTTGCCAATCGCCCTTGTAGCACTGTGCCTCCAGCCACAAGAGGCCACTCCCTCCATCAGTGCATTGGCAGCGCACAAGTGATGTCATTCATGCACCGCCGCAGCAATGAGGAAGAGCAGAGCTAGGAGAGAAGACGCTGGAGAACTGGAAGGGAAGACTGCTGAGTCAGGCCAGTATGGCTAATTTTTTAAATTCACACGTGGGTGGAATAACTAATGCCTACTGTAGAGGACACTATTTACAGGGGGTGGGGGGGGGGGGGGTATTGTAAGGAAGATGCCCAACATGGGGACACACTATCTACCTTGGTTGGGGGGGGGGGGGTACTAGGGCCCAATGAAGATATACATGTATCTGGATATATGACAGGCAGGGAGATGGCTATGTTGGCTGGAGGGGCTGCTTAGAGATGGTGTCATCATCCAGAGGGGTAAGGATCCCCACCATACTGTGAGTACCATCCGTTTGATGACAGTAAATCTTTACCGGTTATGTCTTTTAAAATGTGCCCAGTCCCTTAGTTAGAGCAAAAAATTATCTACGACACCTCTTCTTTCTTCCTCCCCACCCTCCTCATCATTTTCCTATACATCACTTGTCTAAACACTGCACATGTGCCATAGCGATACTTCCTGCAGGAAGTACTGGAAGACTTGAGATTTTTTAATAGAAGTAAATTAAAAATCTCTGGCACTTTCTGGCACCAGTTGATTTGAAAGAAAAAATTTTGGGTGAACAGCCCCTTTAAAGCAATCATATGGGAGCACCTGCTTTGCTGCTGCACTTGAAGATAAATAATATCCCTCAGGCTTATATGTCCAGACAGACAGCTGAAGTAGTCAACTAAGATTGCCTTGCTGTAGCCACTAATGTGCTGCTGCTTTTTAAATATACCCTTAGGGCGGGTTCACACTACGGAATTCTCGCGGACAATGTCCACGGAATTCCGTCAGCTGTCCGCCCGCACATCTGGGCGCCTTTCCGCCGGCCCCATAGACACCATTCTATGGGCCGGCGTATTCCACTATACGCTGAAAGAAGCGTCATGTCACTTCTTTCAGCGGATCGCGGAATACGCCGGCCAATAGAATGGTGTCTATGGAGCCGGCGGAAAAGCGCGTGCCTGTGCGGGCGGACAGCTGACGGAATTCCGCGGACATTGTCCGCGAGAATTCCGTAGTGTGAACCCGCCCTTAAACAAGAGAAAGGAAAACAAAGAACCATTTCACAACATAGCTGCGGGAACCTTCTCTAAGAAATGTGTGAACATAATAGAAGCAGTTACACAAGTGTTCTTTTTTAGTTAATTTTTGTAAAATAAAATTAGAATATTCTGATGATGTTATAGGGTTTACAATACAATTTTTTTTTTCGCTTAAACAAAATAATTTAACCCCTAGGCGACCCTGGACGTACCTGTACGTTTCTAGGTGAAAAAATGCAAAAATGGCCTTTTAAGCACAAGGAGGGAAAAACGAAAACGCAAAAATTGAAATTGGCCGGGTCCTCTAAGGGTTAAAGAAGTTGTCCACGGAGCAAAACTTAGCTTGAAGTAAGTAAGCCTACCAAGAAGTGATTGGGGGGCCACATGCAGGCCCGTATTTACCACTAGGCACCCAGTGTTAGGTGCCTAGGGCAGTACCTTGCAGGAGGGCAACACCAGGGAGCAGAGGACAGGAAACCACATTTTTTTTTGTTTTTATTTCTTTAGTCTCCCACCTCCCGTTCATACTTGCCAGTACATCTGTTTTTTTGATGGGTGTGTGTGTGTGGGGGGGGGGATATGATGGTATTGCTCAGGTCTGGTATGGTAGTATTGGTCAGGTCTGGTGTGGCGGTGTTATCCAGTCACAGTATGGTGGTATTGTTTAGGTCTGGTGTGGCGGTGTTATCCTGTCACAGTATGGCGGTATTGGTCAGGTCTGGTGTGGCGGTGTTATCCTGTCACAGTATGGTGGTATTGGTCAGGTCTGGTGTGGCGGTGTTATTCAGTCACAGTATGGTGCTATTGGTCAGGTCTGGTGTGGCAGTGTTATCCAGTCACAGTATGGCGGTATTGGTCAGATCTGGTATGGCGGTGTTATCCAGTCACAGTATGGCAGTATTGATCATGTCTGGTATGGGGGTGTTATCCTGTCACAGTATGGCGGTATTGGTCAGGTCTGGTGTGGCGGTGTTATCCTGTCACAGTATGGCGGTATTGGTCAGGTCTGGTGTGGCAGTGTTATCCAGTCACAGTATGGCGGTATTGGTCAGATCTGGAATGGCGGTGTTATCCAGTCACAGTTTGGCGGTATTGATCAGGTCTAGTATGGTGGTTTTATCCAGTCACAGTATGGGGGTATTGGTCAGTAGTCATGTGCTGTAACCAGGATTATTGGCCATACGCCTGTTGGTTACCACATGAGGGTCTGGTTTCGGCTGCATATGGTGATGTACAGTAAATGTAGGAACTGATCAGATATCAATATGATGTTCTGAAACTAGAAAATCATGATGCTAATTGTTGAGTAAAGATGGGGCTTCTTCAAGTTTAGTGCCTAGGGCAGCAGCAGTGGTTAATACGGCCAATAGCTGTGTGTGGTGACCACCGGTGTCGTGGCGCGACCAGTCACTTGCCAGATGGTGAAGTGTGACTCCAATACAGTAGAGGGTGACACGAGCCCCAGACCTTGTTACCTGGGATGAGCAGAATGGTCAGAGTTCTCTAATGACAACCGCGCTGTGAGATAGAGTATGTAGGCTTGTAGCAACTTTGCTCTATCCGGATCAGATCCTTTTTCTTCAGGATACAGTCCTGCACTGTTAGACTGGTTCTCGGCATGGGCTGGGGTGATCCCTGACTTGTCCTCTCTAAGTGTGCGTTCAGTACTGCATAATGTATAGAAGTGATCCTGTCAAGAAACAAGTGCTAAGGTGTCTCATGTGCGTCCGTCCTCTTCTTGTCCGTCCACATGTGACTTCCTCCTACAGCATCTGTAACGTGTGCTGTGAATGGGTGAGAAGAGAATGCAAGAGAAAAAGAAGGATAGAGATAGGTAGAAAAGAGAGAGAGCTCCCATTGGTGCACAGCTCAGCTATTTGACTGTCATTTGCAGATGTGGTTTCTCCCACATGCAATGATGGGGATAGTACTGTAATACACTACAGATTTTCCCCATTTAAATCCACTGTGGAAAAGACATAGCATATCTGGCTCATGTGACTCCCCCCCCCCCCTTTATATATAAAAAAAAAACTATTAAAGGGGTTGGCCACTTTATAGTAAAATTGTTCAGTGTACAGTATTAGTAGGTGTACTCACTGTATATACTGACAGCAGCTCCCTGTGTACCTCATAGAGCTAAAATTAGACTCCCCTCCTCCAGGCTGGGCTGCCCTGCTCTGTTTTGTTTCTGTCCATAAGATGGATGACATGGAGGAGTATGTGACCAGGCCCCGCCCCCAGTGTGCTCCAAAGGCATATACAAGCTCACTGGTGGACACTGGGGGGTGGGGCATGGTCACATGCTCCTCCATGTCGGCCATCTTATGGACAGAAACACCACAGAGCAGGACAGCACAGCCTGGAGGAGGGGTGTCTGGTTTTATCTCTATGAGGTACACAGGGAGCTGCTGTCAGTATGTACAGTGAGTACAGTTACTAATTCTATACAGTGAACAATTTTATAAAGTGGCCAACCCCTTTAAAGACCCACAAATCATTGCATACGTTTGCACTCTCATTACTTACATACATACATACAGTCATTGCATAGGTACAATGTATATTTTGGTAGTAACGGACGTTATTTTAAAAACAATTTTTTTATAATATATACATCTGTCAATAATAAAATAACAGCCCTGGGTTATATTTGATTTGCTGAAAAAAAAACTCATGAAACCTAAATTGTGACAGGAATAAAAGTCATATGGATGTCATAAACAATAAATCCAAAAAGCAGAAGAGATTATAGGGGGTTTATGAATAGTGATACTGGATCCCGGAGCCGACAGGAACTCCCTATTTATAACCATCACATGTTGCCATAACAACCCCTGTATCTGATACAGTATAATGCCATTAAAAAAGTCCTGGTGTCTGCCAGTCAAGGTGACGCTTTTCGGATCATCTGCTCATATCCAGGTATCAATGCTCATAGAATTGTGATTATTGATAGACATGGTTGTGCCCTTGTATGTTTTCTTTCAATCCTACTAATAGACATAACAGGATGAGAAATTATTTGGGTCCGCAATTAAAGTCAACAATAACAGATTAAGGCTATGTTCACACTGCGTATCAGACCGGCCGTTCCGTGACCCAGGCCGTAAGTACCGGCCGTGACCCCGGCTTAAGCCGGATGAGCCGTCCGGCCGCAGAGCTCTGATGCGTGCGCATCAGCGTGCACCCGCATCAGAGCTTCCCATAGCCCACAGTGAAGCAAGCGGCCGGAGCCGCTTGCTTCACTGTGTGAACTGACAGGTCTTTCTGCGGCCGGAATTCACTGAATTCCGGCCACAGAAAACTGACATGTCAGTTTTTTCCGACGCCACATAGGATCCCGGCCGGAGCGCATACGATGTGTGTACGCTCCGGCCGGGATCCCATTGCAAATTAGGCTATGTTACACACCACAAAACTACGGCCGTAGTTCTGCGGCGAGAATGGCGTGGAGAGTTCAGCATGAATTTAAAGAGGACCTGTCACCCCCCGTGCCGGGGTGACAGGCTCCCGACCCCCGTTACAGCCCTCTAAACTCACCTGATCCCGCCGGGTCCTGCTTCCTGATTCGGTCGGGTCACGGAGATATGAGCGCCCAAAGCCCGGCACGCACGCTCACAGGAGGGTCCGATGCCCATAGAGAATGACGGAGCATCGGACTCCCCATTCATTCTCTTTGAGCGTCGGACTCTCCTGTGAGCGCGTGCGCCAGGCTTCGGGCGCTCATATCTCTGTGACCCGACCGAATCAGGAAGCGGGACCCGGCGGGATCAGGTGAGTATAGGGGGGTCGGGAGCCTGTCACCCCGGCACGGGGGGTGACAGGTCTCCTTTAAATGTCTCGGTGGAGAGTTCAGCATGAATTTAAATGTCAATTCTTTGAGCGGACAGCTGCGGAGGCGCACGAGCCCTCCCATAGAGAAACAGCGTCACACTGAAGCAGTGTGAGAGTTCTGCCGCAGAATTCCAGCAAACTTACTTTGTGTGAACTGGCCCTAAAACTAAAACCCCTACCCACAGGATAAGGGACAAGTAAGAGATTGCAGGGCATCCGACCTTCTTACCCCTCAAAGACCTACATATAGGCCCAAGGCTCCTTTGTTGTGAATACAACCACGGTTACAGCACGTGAGCTGCAGCTCTATTCATTCTTTATGAAGCTGCCAGAGAGGGACGAGTACAGTAATCAGCTCTTTCCGGCAGCTCCTTAGAGAATGAATAGAGCCATGGCTCACATGCTGTAACCACGGCTATATTCAAAACAAAGAAGGCAGAGGCCGATCTGGAGATCGCTGGGTGGATGATTAGCTGCAGAGTTAGGGCCCTATTCCATCGGACGATTATCGTTCGCATAATCATTAACGATTAACGATCTCAAACGACCGCTATTGCGAAAGACCTGAAAACGTTCACTCATTTCCATGGAACGATAATCGTGACTTATGATTGTATTTGCGATCGTTTTTTCTTCGCTATTGCGTTCGTATCTACTGCGAACAACCGAACGACGTCTTATTCAATGTGAACGATTTGCGAATGAGCAACGATAAAAATAGGTCCAGGTCTTATAAAGCGATCAACGATTTCTCGTTCGGTTGTTAATCGGTAACTGCATTTCAACCGAACGATTATCATTTATCTGGAACGATTTAACGATAATCTGAACAATAATCATCCGGTGGAATAGGGCCCTTATACAACTCCCCTGACTCACACTGACAGCCTGTGTGAGAGAGGGGTACCGTAAGTATGCTACCTGTTAACTAAAGATGTATTCATACATTTATAGAGGAAGGCTGTCAATCACTGGTAGGACTGCTCACTAGAGATGAGCGAACCTGGAGCATGCTGGAGTCCATCCGATCCCGAACTTTCGGCATTTGATTAGCTGTGGCTGCTGAAGTTGGATAAAGCCCTAAGGCTATGTGGAAATCATGGATATAGTCATTGGCTGTATCCATGTTTTCCAGACAACCTTAGAGCTTTATCCAAATTCAGCAGCCCCAGCTAATCAAATACCGAACGATCGGGTTCGTAACGACGCGAACCCGGTTCGCTGATTTCTACTGTTCACTGAACTCCTAAACCAAGAATATGCAGAGGTTTAAATGAATTACAACATTAGGCTATGTTCACACAACATTTTTTCAGCTCCGTTTAAAATGACGTCCGTTATTTTGAGCATAAAATAACGGACGTCATTTAGTTGCCTTGCCTCCCCTTAGTGCAATGACTGGTGTTGGCACATTATTTTAGTTTGGGGTTACTAATTTGGGTGCGGCTTAATTGAAAAGTCCATTGAATTTAATAGTAAAAATGGAGAAAGAAAGGTGAAAAAAGAAAAACTGCGTGTGAACTAATAAAAATGTCCGCTGTTTGCAAAAGACGTCAGAAAATATGATCATGTTCATTATTTTGCCGTCCGCGGTAAAAACGTCAGTTATTCAATACATTGTGCGCACTGGACGTCCAACTTCCCATTGACTTCAATGCATTGCCATTGCAGTCAGTTAAATCACCGCCTTTTCAATATTTTTGACGTTGTGTGAACATAGCCTTACAATGGAATACAGAGATATATCAACCTGCTCAGCTACCCCGCTGCTTGCACATTTTCAATGTGACAAGTTTGCTTTACTCTCTTAGCAGCATCTGTTATACGTGGGGCAGATATACACTGGGTAAATATGGCACAGGCTTAGGAGTTAAGTCCGCTTAATATGCCGGCTATGTATTACAGCTGAGACCCTCTACCAGCAGTCAGGAAGATAACTCCAATTCTAGTTGTTTTAATTCTGAACCATAATTCTGTCACCCTATAAGTTTTAATGGTAGCCTGCCAGAGAAAAGTAAAATGACAATACAATGCATTAAAAATATACATCAAATTAGTAATCATATCATAAATCTGTATAGATCTGAATAATAAATTCCCCAAAGAATGTAAGTTCAATTTCTAGTTGTGGCTTAAAAATACTCATGTAAAATACTGACCAAAATACTGCTCTGTAAAAGTGGTGTATTTTTTTTTTCTCTTTAACAATGGATGTTGTTTGCGCAATGACGGCCGTTTTAAAGAAAGACAGCCATCATAGTGTGAACCTAGCCAATAAGTGTAACATACATACATACAGTGTAACATGCAGTAGCACTAACGATATGTAACTGTATCAGGACCAGAGCTTGTGCAGTCTTGCAGTTCCCAACCCAGCCATTGGTGTCAGCAGAGGAGCCATGTCATCCTTACTTATGCCAGTCAATGTTTGAAGGGAATGTGTCATCAGACTTATTGTTTGAATAATGTTTTATGTTAAACATATTTTTAAGAATTTTTGGTGATTTTTTTTTTTTCCTAATTTGCCATTTTTATATCGATAGCATAAAATAATGCTGAGATTTTGCAGTTTTCATTCTCACCACTGGGTCTAAAAATAAGCTGAGACTTCCAGGTCTGTCTGTGGTAATAAAATGAGACTACTCTAAAGTGATCTGTACAGCACTGTAGCGACACGTGACACCAGTAGATAGATAGCATCAATACAAGAGAATAGCAGCTCCCTGTCGAATGACCTTTTCAAAGGTTACAGTGATGTTTCACCTTCATATCAAGGGGACAAAATTTGTCTCTTGGCGTCTATGTCCATGAGTCTTGCGGTAAAGCATGACACTAAATGCTCATAAGAACAGCCCAGGCAATATGGAAGCCCCCATAATGTACAAAAAGTGAAATAAAAAAAATCAAAGTTAGAAAATAGAAACCGTATTAGAATAAAAGAATAAGTTTTAGTATCTGACTCTAATAAGTAAAAGAAAATTGCTTTAATAAAGTTATATTACAAAGTTATAAAACATAATAAAATAATTGAAAAAAAAATATATTATTTTTATTTGCTGGAATAGCCCTCTAACATTGCTGCTTTTATTTTATTGCAACAATTCTTTAGATATTAGAAATGATATATAACGAATGTAGTTTAAAAGAATAGGATATAACACAGTAGCATGTATGACCTCGGTCAGCGTCATTAATACATTAACAGGCGGACTTGTGTCAGGAAATTAGCTGATGTTCTATTTAATAGAAAGATTAGGAGAGAAGATAACAAGTGGCAAAGAGTCAGGAATTTTAATGTAGATAGAATGTGAGAGTACATAGCGGTCTACCTAGGACTAAAGTAATGGTGGACTATTATGAAGAGCACTTTATTTCTTCATTTTGATATAAAAATTCTAATTCGTTTTAAAGTTAAGGACAATAACAACAAAATGTATTTTGTTCAGTTCAACTGGTACCAGAAAGTTATACAGATTTGTAAATTGCTTCTGTTCAAAAATCTCAAGTCTTCCAGTACTTATCAGATACTGTATGTCCTGCAGGAAGTGGTATATTCTCTCCAGTTTGACACTGTGCTCTCTGCAGCCACCTCTGTCCATGTCAGGAACCGTCCAGAGCAGTAACAAATCCCTATAGAAAACCTCTGCTGCTATGAACAGTTTGAGGAACTGGCGGCGCAGGAACGCAGCCGTGCCATGATGTCAGACTTCTGGTCTCAGAGCTGCTCAGGAAGGACACCGGGAAGCATGGACAGGTATATATGAAGTTTGTTTTTGTTAACACAGTCATCAGCATCACATAGAGATGTGCGCCCGGTGGCCAATGATTTTTAGGCTGGATTAAACTAAAATGATTAGTTGAGGATTGTTTCATTTATTACACGGAGCGATAATCTGCCGAATCAATTCGGCAGATTATCACTCTGTGTAATAGGGCACAGGTTTAATCGTCTACCAATGTGTGAGGTAATCGTGCTACCAATGTGTGAGGTAATCGTGCTACTAATGTGTGAGGTATGTAAAACAAGCTGAAGAATGATAATGATGTTCATGAGGAAGAAAGGTGTCAGCAATCACCTTCCTGCCGACTTTCAGACTATAGTGCTGATGAGACAGTCAGAGGAAGAACAAACTGTTATATCAAGTGATTCCCAGGTTGCGTCTTCTCTGATCGGAGTCATTAATTTTTACCTTCTTTTCCATCCGGCCCAGGACGACATGAAGACTTCTCCCAACTATGCAGTTTGCTGCCCAGGTGTCTTTGGATCCTTAACCTCTATTCTAGCTCCTACTATTGTCATACACTGCTCCATGTGTCATCCCTATAAAATAAGTAATATGCAAACACTTTTACATACCTCCAAACTTTTTGGATGGCCAAAGAGGGACACTTGTGGTTTACGCTAGGAAAAGGGTTCATGCATGCAATCACACATACAGGATCTGCTGCAGATTGATGCATTTAGTTACATTGATATCTGCAAATCTGCAGCAGATCCTGTATGTGTGACTGCATCCTTAGGTCCCATTCACACATCAGTAACCCTGTCTGTAATTACCACTAGGGAGAAACACAGGGTGATACACCACTCTACTGGCTTTTCCACCTTTCTATGCTCTCTAGCTCTCGACAAAGTGGGATCCCCTACTGCTGCTACCACACTGACTGCGTCCAGTTTGTCAAGGGAAATTCTGTGACACACTTTATCAGCAGTAACATTTTAGCACAGGTTTCCAAAAATAGGGTAAAGTCTTTTCCCAGTATTGTTCATTAACACCCACCCCATGACACACTACACCACAGGAGGTCTCAATTGTAACCATAGCAGTAGGGTACTTTCTAGTGTTCAGGACCTCAAAAGTATGTCCACTGTATGTCACTAAGGGCCGTATTACACAAAAAGATGTCTGACAGATTGTCTTACAGATTTTTTCAGCCAAAGCCAGGAGTGGATTTGAAAAGAGAAGAAATCTCAGTCTTATCTTTACAACCTGTTCTCTGTTTATACTTTGTTCCTGGCCTTGGCTGAAAAAATCTGTCAGATAATCTGTCAGACATCTATAGGCCCTTAGGCCCTAGACGACCCTGGACGTACAGTTACGCCATGGAAGTCTGTCACCAGACGACCCTGGACGTAACTATACGTCCTGGGTGTTTCTCCCGCTATGAAGCGCGCTCCGGAGCGGATTGCGCTTCATAGCAGGTGGGGACCGGCTGCAATCAGCAGCCGACACCTCACCGTTAATGACAGGCTGCAGCGATCGCGCTGCAGCGTGTCATTAACTCCTGTCACTTACCGATCGGGCCCCCCGCAGTATGACTGCGGGGGTCCCGATCGTTGAAACGGACCGCTGGAGGTCTCTCACCTGCCTCCGTGCGGTCCGATCGGCGCTCTGGTTACTGAGCCTGCACAGGCAGACTCAATGAGCAGATCGCCTATCACACTGATCAATGCTATGCCTATGGCATGGCAGTGATCAGTGTAAAAATCAAACAAATGTATGTAAAAGTCCCTCAAAGGGACTTCAAATGTGTATGAAAAAAAAGTTAAAAACACTATTACAGTACCCCCAAAGCCCCTCCCCCAATAAAAGTTGAAATCACCCCCCATCCCATTATATAAATAAAACATATAAAAATAAATAAATAAATAAACATATAATATACCGTAGCGTGCGTAATTGTCCGATCTATTAAAATATAACAAGCGTCATTGTGAACGGTGAACGGCGTACACGAAAAGAGGGAAAAAAGTGCGCCGATTACCGATTTTATGTTACATTATATATAAAAAAAAAAATAATAAAAAGTGATCAAAACGTCCTATCTTCACAAATATGGTATTAATAAAAACTAGAGATCATGGCGGAAAAAATTACTCCCCATACAGCCCCGTAGGTGAAAAAATAAAACCGTTATAAGTGTCACAATAGGCCCATTTTATTAATAATTAATTGCCAAAAAAAAAGGATTTCATTAAAAAAAATATATATATATATATATAACATTAGAGAATCTGTGTAAACCTGCATATGGTTGTGTTCGGACTGACCTATAGAATAATAGTATCATGTCGCTGTTACCATATAGTGCATTACGTAGACACAGGAACCCCCCAAACGTTACCATATTGCATTCTTTTTTACGATTTCACCAATTTATATCTTCATAAATAATATATTTGGGATTCCGTCATCCATGTTATGGTAAAATGAATGACGCCATTACACAGTACAACTATTCCTGTAACAAACAAGCACTTACATGGCTTGTAGATAGAAAACTGAAAGTGCTGGAGCTCTTAGAAGGGGAGGAGGGAAAAACAAAAACACTAAGATCAAAATTTGCAGAAATCAATAGTCCAGGCGATTTTAAGAAACTTTGTAATTGGGTTTGTTAGGCAAATATGCCATTATCTGCATTCAAAAAATACTTTTCCCAGCCCCCCCCCCTCCCTCCTCTTTTCTATTGACTGCAAAATATCAGGAAATTGTGACTTGTTGCATCAGACACAACCCTCTCTGTTCTATAGAGAGGGGAGGGGGGAGGAGGGAGATTAGTCGGCAGCAGAGAGCAGAGAACAAAGGATAACTCAAAACGGAGGTGGGTGACAGCAGTATTCAGAGGTCAGAGAGGTCAGTGCTGACTGTCAGAGGAGATAGCCGGGTGATTAACTGTAGATTAACTCTTTGTTGTTCTGTTTTGGTGCCTCATCTCTCTCCACCCCTACCGTCTCCATATGCAAGCCATGAAGACAGGGGGGGAGAGCTTCAAACTGCTTTTTCATAATACAAATGCATTTTTCGGCTAATAAACCCAATTACAAAGTTTCTTAATATCGCCTGGACTATTGATTTCTGGAAAAAAAAAATCAAATGACAGTGACACTTTAACCTCCCAGAGTCCAGCAGATCAAGCACTGCACAACCTTTAATTGACACAGTAGACACTTGCGGTTCCGTCTTAGGGCCCTATTCCACCAACAGATTACTGTTGGTGTAATACAAGGAGTGGACTATAAACAGAGAACAGGTAACAATAGAAAGACTGAGATTCCTCATCTTTTCAAATCCACTTCTGGCTCTGGCTTACAAAAATGTGTCAGATAATCTGTTGGTGTAATAGGGCCCTTAAGGCCCTATTCCACCCACAGATCTGATGACAGATTATCTGCCAAAGATTTGAAGCCAAACCCAGGAGTGGATTTGAAAAGAGGAGAAATCCAGTCTTTCCTCTATGACCTCTTCCCTGTTAATAGTTTGTTCCTGGGTTTGGCTTCAAATCTTTGGCAGATAATCTGTCGTCAGATCTGTTGGTGGAATAGGGCCTTTAGTCATGGTTTCTGCAGAAAAAACAGGGAGCAATGAGAGAGACATGACTGTAGGTGTTGCATTCCATTAGTTTAGTCGTGAGTGACCAATTTCCAGCTATATGCTCAAGTTCATGACCCCATGACTCCATCTTGAGAAACAGGTTGGGATCTATCTGCTAGATCAGTGCTCATTTACTAAAATGATCGAGCAGTAGTTGGCCCATGTAATAGGACCCTTAGACCCTGAACAACTGGGACATATAGATTCCAACCTGTTTCTCAAGATGGAGTCATGGTGTCATGAACTTTAGCATATAGTTGGCAATTGGGCACTCACGACTGAGCTAATGACATGCAACACCTACAGTCATGTCTCCCTCATCTTCTCTCCTGAGCTCCGCAGCTTCTCGGTACTAGCGGCAGCAGCATCTGAGCGGCCTGTCAGCTGGCAGACTGCTCAGCCAATCACAGGCCAGAAAGCTGGGGAGCACAGGAGAGAAAATTGGGAGCGGGAAGAGGTAAATTATCAGGTAATTGGGCAATCGTCAGCCGTCGGCCACGCATCGCTAAGTTGGTGTTTGATGATTTAAGGTCCAGACCTAAACCAATGATCAGCCAATGATCATTTCATCGGCTGATTGTTGTCTCGTGTAATAGGGCCCTACCTGTTGGTTCTGCTGTTCCTGTCTCTGTCTCATGTTGACATGCCCCAGGGGCGTTGCTAGGGTCCTAAAACATCCGGGGCCCGGGCCCTCTGAGTTTCTCTCCCCCATGCTTTTCTCCCCTTTCTCTCCCCCATGCTTTTCTCCCATTTCTCTCCCCCATGCTTTTCTCCCCTGTTTATCTCCCCCAAGCTTTTCTCCCCTGTTTCTCTCCCCCATGCTTATCTCCCCTGTTTCTCTCCCCCATGCTTATCTCCCCTGTTTCTCTCCCCCATTTTTCTCTCTACCATGCTTTCTCCCCTGTTTCTCTCCCCCATGCTTTCTCCCCTGTTTCTCTCCCCCATGCTTTCTCCCCTGTTTCTCTCCCCCATGCTTTCTCCCCTGTTTCTCTCCCCCATGCTTTCTCCCCTGTTTCTCTCCTCCATGCTTATCTCCCCTGTTTCTCTCCCCCATGCTTTTCTCCCCTGTTTCTCTCCCCCATGTTTCTCTCCCCATGGTTATCTCTCCTGTTTCTCTCCCCCATTTCTCTCCTCTGTTACTTTCTCCCCTGTTTCTCTCCCCCATGCTTTTCTCCCCTGTTTCTCTCCCCCATGCTTTTCTCCCCTGTTTCTCTCCCCCATGCTTTTCTCCTCCATACTTTTCTCCCCTGTTTCTCTCCCCCATGTTTCTCCCCTGTTTCTCTCCCCCATGCTTTTCTCCCCTGTTTCTCTCCCCCATGCTTTCTCCCCTGTTTATCTCCCCCATGCTTTCTCCCGTTTCTCTCCCCCATGCTTTTCTCCCCTGTTTCTCTCCCCATGGTTATCTCTCCTGTTTCTCTCCTCCATTTCTCTCCTCTGTTACTTTCTCCCCTGTTTCTCTCCCCCATGCTTTCTCCCCTGTTACTCTCCTCTGTTACTTTCTCCCCTGTTTCTCTCCTCTGTTACTTTCTCCCCTGTTTCTCTCCCCCATGCTTTTCTCCTCTCTTTCTCTCCCCCATGCTTTTCTCCCCTGTTTCTCTCCCCCATGCTTTTCTCCCCTGTTTCTCTCCTCCATGCTTTTCTCCTCTCTTTCTCTCCCCCATGCTTTTCTCCCCTTTCTCTCCCCCATGCTTTTCTCCCCTGTTTCTCCCCCCCATGCTTTTCTCCCCTGTTTCTCCCCCCCCCCATGCTTTTCTCCCCTGTTTCTCTCCTCCATGCTTTTCTCCCCTGTTTCTCTCCTCCATGCTTTTCTCCCGTTTCTCTCCCCCATGCTTTTCTCCCCTGTTTCTCCCCCCCATGCTTTTCTCCCCTGTTTCTCTCCTCCATGCTTTTCTCCCCTGTTTCTCTCCTCCATGCTTTTCTCCTCTCTTTCTCTCCCCCATGCTTTTCTCCCCTTTCTCTCCCCCATGCTTTTCTCCCCTGTTTCTCCCCCCCATGCTTTTCTCCCCTGTTTCTCCCCCCCCCATGCTTTTCTCCCCTGTTTCTCTCCTCCATGCTTTTCTCCCCTGTTTCTCTCCTCCATGCTTTTCTCCCCTGTTTCTCTCCCCCATGCTTTTCTCCCCTGTTTCTCCCCCCCATGCTTTTCTCCCCTGTTTCTCCCCCCCCATGCTTTTCTCCCATTTCTCTCCCCCATGCTTTTCTCCCCTGTTTCTCTCCTCCATGCTTTTCTCCTCTCTTTCTCTCCCCCATGCTTTTCTCCCCTTTCTCTCCCCCATGCTTTTCTCCCCTGTTTCTCCCCCCATGCTTTTCTCCCCTGTTTATCTCCCCCATGCTTTTCTCCCCTGTTTCTCTCCCCCATGCTTTTCTCCCCTGTTTCTCTCCCCCATGCTTTTCTCCTCCATGCTTTTCTCCCCTGTTTCTCTCCGCCATGCTTTTCTCCCCTGTTTCTCTCCCCCATGCTTTTCTCCCCTGTTTCTCTCCCCCATGCTTTTCTCCTCCATGCTTTTCTCCCCTGTTTCTCTCCGCCATGCTTTTCTCCCCTGTTTCTCCCCCCCATGCTTTTCTCCCCTGTTTCTCCCCCCCATGCTTTTCTCCCATTTCTCTCCCCCATGCTTTTTCTCCCGTTTCTCTCCCCATGCTTTTCTCCTCTCTTTCTCTCCCCCATGCTTTTCTCCCGTTTCTCTCCCCCATGCTTTTCTCCCCTGTTTCTCTCCGCCATGCTTTTCTCCCCTGTTTCTCCCCCCCATGCTTTTCTCCCCTGTTTCTCCCCCCCATGCTTTTCTCCCATTTCTCTCCCCCATGCTTTTCTCCCGTTTCTCTCCCCCATGCTTTTCTCCTCTCTTTCTCTCCCCCATGCTTTTCTCCCCTTTCTCTCCCCCATGCTTTTCTCCCCTCTTTCTCTCCCCCATGCTTTTCTCCCCTGTTTCTCCCCCCCATGCTTTTCTCCCCTGTTTCTCTCCCCCATGCTTTTCTCCCCTGTTTCTCTCCCCCATGCTTTTCTCCCCTGTTTCTCTCCCCCATGCTTTTCTCCTCCATGCTTTTCTCCCCTGTTTCTCTCCCCCATGCTTTTCTCCCCTGTTTCTCTCCCCCATGCTTTTCTCCTCCATGCTTTTCTCCCCTCTTTCTCTCCCCCATGCTTTTCTCCCCTCTTTCTCTCCCCCATGCTTTTCTCCCCTTTCTCTCCTCCATGCTTTTCTCCCCTCTTTCTCTCCCCCATGCTTTTCTCCCCTCTTTCTCTCCCCCATGCTTTTCTCCCCTTTCTCTCCTCCATGCTTTTCTCCCCTCTTTCTCTCCCCCATGCTTTTCTCCCCTCTTTCTCTCCCCCATGCTTTTCTCCCGTTTCTTTCCCCCTGTGCTTCTCGCCCGTTTCTCTCCCCCCGTGCCTGCTCACCTCCTTCTAGATCGCGGCTGCTGCTGTCCGCCTCACCTACCGTAGCGGCCGGAGGTGCTCCTACAACTCAATCAGCTCAGAGCGGGAGCGCAGGGCCGCTGCGGTGGGCCGTGGCGCACGCGTTAATTGGATGCGTGCACCACGGCCCACCGCAGCGGCCCCACACTCCCGGTTTCCGCTGATTGGATGGAGGAGCATGTCCGGGCGCTGCGGGCGGCCAGTAGGTAAGGAGGACAGCAGCAGCTGCAATCTGGCTCGCAAGAGCGGGGCAGAAGAGATCTGGGGCAGCAGGCATTTTATTCGGGGCATGAGCCCCGAATAAAACTGCCTAGCGACGCCACTGACATGCCCCTTTGATAAGTTGCTGACATATATCACAGGGGACTGAGTAAATGCTGTGTGACTAGTCGGCTTCTAGTTAGTAGGTAAGAAGGACATACAGAAAGTAATACAGGGTTTGTTGTATGAGGTTTGTTATTGTCTGTTACTATGGATCCATATAGGTCTGTATAAGAAAGCCATTAGAAGCCTTTTATTCCATAAGCAAAAGTGCAGATGTTGAACTGTTTACTTCCTATGACATATTATGCGTCATTAACAAGGTAAGTATGTGTCCTTGTAAATTGGATGCACAGTTCACGAAGGATAACAAGTATCCTAAATTAGCTCTTCCATACAGTTGTCCAGTGTAGGCTTTCTGATTCTCCCTTGAGAGTCCATGGAAAGTATGGTGGTGGTATTTGACACTGACACCTTTTTTTCCTGTTGGTTTTTTTTTTTTTTTTGCTTGTAAATACACCATGAATGTTAAGAGTTTATCTTACTTTTACAAGCAATTTTAGTGTTTTTATTGGAGGAAAAAAAAAATTAATTTGTTGTATATTTTTTTTCCATTGATTCCAGTAGGTAAGAAAGAATTATCTGAAATAAAAACTAAAAAACAACAGTATACTAAGTTTACTGGTTACTTCCCCTCCAATGTCCAGTGTTGAATTAAGTGTCATATTTACTGAACCCATCATTAAAGCGACTCTGTACCCACAATCTGCCCCCCCCCCCAAACCCCTTGTACCTTCGGATAACTCCTTTTAATCCAAGACCTGTCCTGGGGTCCGTTCGGCAGGGGATGCAGTTATTGTCCTAAAAACAACTTTTAATCCTGCAGCGCCGTGTCTAACGGCCGGGGCTTACATTTGAATATGCATTAGGCAGGCACTACCTCTTGTCCCTCCTCCCCACCCTCCTCAGCATTAGGAATGATCCAGGAACATTTACTGTTGTTTGAGCTTTGCACAGGTGTCTTAACGATCCAGCCCATGTTCATTATACAAACAGGTGGGAAATAGGAAGCAATCTGCCTGGAGCATTCCTAATGATGAGTAGGGTGGGGAGGAAGGACAGAGAGGGTGTGCCAGCCTAATGCATATACAAATGTAAGCCCCGGCTGTTAGACACAGCACTGCAGGATTAAAAGTTGTTTTTAGGACAATAACTGCATCACCTGCCTAACGGACCCCAGGACAGATCTTGGATTAATAGCAGCTATCTGAAGGTACAAGTGGTTTGGGGGGGACAGATTGTGGGTACAGAGTCGCTTTAAACCTATAATTACAAGGACTGGCCGAGGGACCAGGGAAGCCTCAGATCACTGTTCAAATTATCTGTAGAAAATGAACACACACAAAAAACCAGCATGATTTTTTTGTTTGTTTTTAAACTTAGGGGGAGAATTATCAAACATGGTGTAAAGTTAAACTGGCTCAGTTGCCCCTAGCAACCAATCAGATTCCACCTTTCATTTGACCAGATTCATTTTGATTTGATTGGTTGCCAAGGGCAACTGAGCCAGTTTCACTTTACACCATGTTTGATAAATCTTACCTTTCGTCGCTATATTTTACTTTTATTCTTTTTGCTTTTTTCTTTATTGATATTTTCCAAGTTCATACATTTAAGAAAGATAATTAGTAAAATGAAATATATATCACAAATAAAGCATAAATCATAAGCAAAATAGTCGATTCTTGAACTTGACAGAAGATACAAGTATGTGATAAGTGATAGCTTACAAATGACAACATAGGCTATGTTCACATATGACGTTTAATTAGCATTTTTGCCAGTATCTTACTGCAGTTGTGCAATTTGCAACAAAATTGCGACAAAAGCACTAAATAAAGGTCATGTGTGAGCATAATCCGACTCCCCTCTCATTATACACCATATGGCCTGAAGAAGGTCCAGGAAGGACCGATACGTCACGTTGCCATATGCCATATAGAATTTACGGTCTCATAACTTATTTTTTTGTATACATTGCTGGAACAAAGACTTTGTTTTTCGCTTTGGATTATGAATAAAACTTATCTTCACTTGCTCAACTGAAGTGTGCTGTGGTTTACCTACATTCCCCTATCCTCACCCTGACCTGGCAGTGGAGGTTCACCAACATCCCAGACCTTGAGTAGAGTTGTGCCTGCTCAGCAGCACAACCTGAACAGGTTAGTGTGTATTAGCATTGGTTTTCATTTTGAATGTGACATCCATTAGTACTGCACCATAGAACCATCCTGTTTTGTCTGTCTTTATTTTTCTCGTATTGGTAAAAGTGAGGGCATAGGCATCAATTTCACCATGAGAGCTGTCTCAGCTATATGTTTTGGGACAGGGAGAACAATACTAAATGGGGCAAGGCTTTAAGTGTATGAAGAAAAGGATCTGATTACAATGCTGAACAATAAGGGCCAATGGTGGGGACTGCAGCGATGCAGTAATGCCGAGCTGAATCAGCCTGGCTTTGCTGTGTCTCCCAGTGATGTTACACATGTCTCCATGGACAATCCAAGCCCTAGAGAAATGTGTGACCTCAAGGTCCCGACTACCTGGCATATCAGCCCAGCCACCGACCTCATAACTGGAAGCGCCGATTGAGAACCTAGCCAACGAGCTAGCAACACTACAGAAACAAACTTAAAGGGAAACTAAGCTGTTGACAGCTCCCTGCACCAATCTTCTTTCCTTAGTCAGTCCCGCCGTTATTGATAAACAAACGAAAATATGTAAATTAGCGCATTAGAAGCACCATACAGCCCGCCCACCACCTTCAATTACGTCTACCTAAAGACTGGCCCGCTTATGTAAAACTGAATATGCATAGGTAGCCATGACCGAAGGAGTTGGCGTGTGGAATGAGTGGTGCTGGGGGGGCTGAGGAACGCCTCCAGTGCACCTAACACACTAAGTGCTGCGGAATCTGTTGGCGCTATACAAATAAATATTATTGTTATTATTATTATTATTATTAATTTACATATTTTAAGAAAGAAACCGGTACCAGAAAAATGAGGTAAGTGGCTGCAGGAAGCTGTCAGCAGGTTAATTTGCACAAACCTGCTGATAGTTTCCCTTCAAACAGGGAGCAATTTTGCTATTGCTATGTATTGCAAAATTTTATTTTATTTTGCTTTCCTTATAACCTAACAAAAGTTTAGGTGATGAGAATACCCCTTTAAGCTTGTGATGAATATATGTTTCATAGTGGCCAAAGTCAGACTTTGCACAGCACCAGGTCTGATGTTCATGCTGTTCTATGCAATCAATCATATCCTTCAAGTCTTTGGTAGGGACAAACTGCAAACCATTATGCCTCTAAGAGGTATCTGAAAAGGCACTGAAAGGCACTGTGCATCTGCGGAGTAGCCGCTGACTCATGGAGCTGACAGGCAAGACAGTAACAAACAAGGCAATGATTAGGATTCGGCTAATTTGTACAGAGAGCCAAGCTTACAGATTGGCTGCACTATTACCCAGCCACTTATCCAGCCTGCTGATGGACTGGACAGCTAGAACTTCAGCAAAAATCAATACGGGCAGGGGGTGGGGGGCGAGATGAAAAAAGACACTAAGTTTACCTGTCCCCATGCCCGCATTGTGCCGCATGACCAGGCTCCCATACCCTACTGGGTGTCATCTTCTCCTGGGTTCCGAGTATGTCATGTCGCGGTTGAAATTTCACAAGTGGGTGGGATTTAGCCTGCTTAGCCAATCGGTGACTGCAGCGGTGTCCTGCCCCAGTCATTGACTGGCTGAGCAGGGCATCCATCAGCCGGTTTGTGATGTAGCCAAAAAGGAGTCAAGAGTCAAGCCTGCTGGGGTCCAGGAGCGGGATGCGGCACTGGGCGGGTGCCAGTACAGTTGAATATAACCTCAATGTTTCCCCACCCCCCAAAGCGAAATACATTTTTTTGCCTCCCTCCAGACACAGGCGATGTTTTTTTTCTGCTTCTGTTTTTCTACCTGCAGTAAACCATTTAATACACTATGGGGGAGATTTATCAAATTGGTGTAAAGTGAAACTGGCTCTGTTGCCCCTAGCAACCAATCAGATTCCACCTTTCATTTTCCAAAGAGTCTGTGAGGAATGAAAGGTGGAATCTGATTGGTCGCTAGGGGCAACTGAGCCAGTCTCACTTTACACCATGTTTGATAAATCCCCCTCTGTATACGCTTGTTTTACATCTATTTCTCTGAATTCTATTTTACACATTTAGGCTATGTTCACACTACGTAAAACAACGACCGTAGTCCTCGCCATAAAACTACGGCCGTTGTTTTGAGGTTCCCTATTATGACTGCACTGCAATGTAACTACGGCCGTTGAATGCACACTACGTATCAAATAACGGACGTTGTATATACGTCCCCGTGAAAAATGAACATGTCAATTATTTCCGGCCGGTAATGCTGCAACAACGACCGTGGATTTTAATGCGGCCGCAAATGTAAAACTTATATCTGCCGAATTAAACTTGATTTTAATGTAAAAAAAATTCTGAGTGGTTTCTCAGGCTGGGCGCAGTATTTAAAGTAAATGATCTGTTTCATTCCACTTATAAACAAGCTAAGAAGCAAAAGTAAACAACGGCCGTAGTTTCACGACTAGCCCGTACACTCGTAATTCTACGGCCGTAGTTTTGGTCGCAAAAGTCCGGCTGGTGAAAACAAGGGCCATTCTTTTACGTAGTGTGAACATAGCCTTAGTCAGACAAACAATATAACACATATTCAAATCTTGTATTCTAAACACTATACCCCGATATACAAGAAGCTGATAAAAAAGACTGAGACGTCTCAGATCACCCACTTGAAGAAATAGCATGACAAGGATCAGAAGTCAACTGGCCAGCACAGAACGCTATGCCAAAGTATAATTGTCTTTACAAATAGAGTAGGATCTGATATATGAGACATAGCACCTGCTCTCCCAACCACAAGCAGGCTGTGCAGAAGGTTATGGGAGTTCTGCAATCTCAGCATATTTTATGGAGCTGCTAAGGACAGTGTTTACTGTCCAACCGAGTGCATGTCGCTCAGTCTAGTGAAATAAGGACAAGGAAGCACTAAGTGAAATAGGATTGTTACTGTAAACTCAAAGTACAAGCGTATAGTCCCAAGCCTAATGTAATGCAACAGTGTATTAGTAATGGTATTATAATTAATCCTCTTCATGTAATATCCAGTAAAAACTTAAAGACTTAGGGTTGGGTTCACACTACGGTTTTTGCAATCCGTTTTTTTCATCCATTTTTGCAACAAAAAAAAAAGAATGGAAAACCGCATGCATCTGTTTTGATCGTTTTTTCCATTTACTTCCATTATTAAAATAGGATGAAAGTGCATCCGTTTTTTTAACATACACAAAAATGTGGTGGACCAAACTTTTGTGTAGGTTAAAAAAAAAAAACAAACGGATGCGTTATTACCCGATTTTTTTTTATAATGGAAGTCAATGGAAAAATTGATCAAAATGGATACACACAAATGCATCTCTTTTTCAATCCGTTTTTTTTTCATCTTTTTTTTGCAAAAACAGATGAAAAAAAATTGGATCGCAAAAACCTAATGTGAACCCAGCTTTACTATGGGAATATACACAGAAGATATCCCCTAGATTTTTATATACTTTCACTAAAACGTGTTCTATTTTTTTCTAATCTGTTTCAAATTTTTTGGTATATTATGGGGGCTGCCATCTTGCCTAGCTGTTTTTTTTTTTTTTAACAGCACAGTGATATGCTTTACTTGAGCAAGTCCAATGGACAAGACCTGTCCCATTGACATGAATGGTAAACATTACTGAGCATGCTCTGTGACCTTTTGAAGAGTACACCTGTTTTTTGTTAATGCTTCAGTGATAGCACTTTTTAGATAATATTATCATTGGCAGTGCAAAAGTTGGTATTATTGGTGCAATGCTTGTTGCATCTGCCTAGAACAGATTACAGTGACAGGGCCGAACATTTTTCAGAACTTTATATCCCTGTTGTGCATTATTGCATCAATTTACTGTATTAATATGCACCTGCTGCAACAAGCATTGCACCAACAATACAAACTCTTGCATTACCAATGACAACTTTCACATCTTTAAGGGGGCACTCTGGCACTTTTTAGATAGTGCTGCCCATATATAAAACATAATAAAAATCTTATTCTTACCTTTCCACACTCCCCTAGTGTCCTCCTGTGGCGTCTCCGGGTCCCCTGCTGAACATAGCCATCTCTTCTTCTGAGAAAACCTGTCTCAGCAGTGACAGCCCACTCAGCCAATCACTGGCCATGGCGCTGTCCCTACTGCCATCAGTCATTGGTGGCGGCTGCTTAGGTATTCTTGTTATATAACACAGTGCCCTTTAAGTAGCTGAGCAGTATTGTCAGCGGGCGAGTTACAAAAACTGAAACCTGTAACTTCACATACGGATAAGGCTTCAGAAAATTCAATTTTTCTTTCAAATCAACTGGTTTCAGATATATAGATTTGTATTTTACTTCTATTTAAAAATCTCAAATCTTCCCATACTTATCAGCTGCTGAATGTCCTGCAGGAAGTCGTGTATTCTTTTCAGTCTGACACCGTGCTCTCTGCTGCCACCTCTGTCCGAGACAGAAACTGTCCAGAGCAGGAGAGGTTTTCTATGGGGATTTGCTGCTGCTCTGGACAATTACTGTCTCACTGTGTCAGACTGGAGGTTTTTAAATTGAAGTCAATTACAAATCTATTTAACTTTCTGAAACCAGTTGATTTGAAAGAAAAAAAAAAATGCTGGATAACCCCTTTAATACCACTGCATTTTAGGTTTTAACCCTGTTCCTGAATTGTTGGCGATTTAATTAAAGGAAACAGCTCTGTGTAATGAAATTCTAGTGCAGTATTAAACCAGCGTCTCTTTCTGAATATTGTGCTATATTTAGCTGTTCAAGTCTGAACGAGGCTTTGCATTAAAAGCAGTTTGATCCGGCCTTTCATCGCCATGTGTTTAAAAGCACTTGGCCAGGACTCTATGCAGGGCAAAGAGGAAAGTATCCACACTATTCTATTGACCAAACATAGGCTCTAGAAGATCACAAATGGTCTCATGTTAAACAAGGCACAAGTGTCACGTGATCTGCCCCACCTTGTCCAAATGCAATAATTGTTGGTCTGCGTCCAGGAACTAACAACTACATACAGTACATATAGATACTGCTCTCTCAGGGTTTTCTGTAGGGATTCTCTAGGGTTCCATGTTTCTCTCTCTATCTACACAGATGCTGTTGGTTTAATCATGAGGAGATTTAGGGTACTATTACACGGGCCGAGGAGGGCCCGATAAGAACTGTAAACTAGATCGGTGCTCGTTTACTGGGCCTATTACACAGCACGATAATCGTTTAACAAGGGCTGCATGGACATCGTTACCGATGTCCTTGCAGCCCTTGCCTAAACTGTATACATTGCCTATCCATGCTGCAGGGCTCCTCTCGCGCTCTGCTTCTCCCCAGGTCCCGCGTGCTCCAGCCCTGCAGCATGGATAGGTAATGTATACAGTTTGGAAATCGTCAGCCGCTGGCTGCGCACCGCTATTACACGTAGAGATGCGCGGTCGGCTGCCATCATTTATAGGTCCAAACCTATATCAACGATCAGCCAATGGTCATTGTCATCGGCTGATCATGAGCGATAATCAGCCGGATAGGGCCGATTATCGTTCCGTGTAATAGGGCCCTTAGTTACATTTAGTTAGTTACATTTTAATCTCAGCCAGCCATTTACTCTCAGCCAGTGCAACTGAGTAAGCCGTGGGTGGGGGAGAAGTGCTGGACCAAGGCAAAAAATGGAGAGGGGACAGAATCTACACTATGGCTGCACATCCTCAATGCTTCTGTCTGACCATCTAATTCTCAGCACTAGGGATGGTCCGAACCTGCCGAGGTTTGGGTTCGTACGAACCTGGACTCTCGGCAATGATTCCCGCTGTCTTAAACCTCCGTGGAGAGGGTGGATAAAGCGGGAAGATCACCTGGAAAACTGGGATACAGCCTATGGCTGTGGCTGTATCCCGGTTTTCCAGGCGGTCCTCCCGCTGCATCCACCCTCTCCACGGAGGTTTAAGACAGCGGGAATCATTGCCGAGAGTCCAGGTTCGTGCTAGTTACATTTAGATCAAAAGGCATAAGCCCACACACCATGTCAAGGTTTCTGATAAAGTAAGTGTGTCTATAACTTTAAAATGGCGCAGTTCCACATGGGGACTACCACCGCAACTACAACTGCGCCCCTTAACTTATTCATCTTGCACTATTGGTTGTACATCAAATTCTCATTGTAATTCAATAACTAAGATCAATGACGCTATCGTGTCTAGACGTTCTCATCCTGATTACTGTAACTTACTTAGAATGAAGCAGATGCTGCAAAGAACACCCTGCCCACAGCGAAGCATGTTGTGCCTGCTGTGAGGAAGCTAAAGGATTGGCCCTTCCAACAGGACAATGATTCCAAGAATATCTCAAAGTCCAACAAGGCTTGGTTTAAGAAGTAGTCTGAACTGCTATGAGTTTCTAAATTTTGAGAATCAACCTAATTTGCAAGAGGATAACCCATTTTGATTGTAACAGAGTGGATGTGAATCCCCAAAATCCTACATTATTACTGTGTCTCTGTCCTGTTCCCAGTAATGAATTAAAAGGGGTACTCCCGCATGAGAAAATTGCATTAAATGAAACTATCACCCCAAGATATAGAACTTTGAATATGGTGTTATCATTAATAGTACTGGCTTTAGCAGGTTTTCTGTGCTTCACTACTAACATATAGTGGAAAATAGGAGTACAAAATTTGTGTTGCTCAAAGTTCCTCCCTTTCTCCCATGACAACTCGTCATCCTTTGATCTCACGGGAGGCTTGGCTTGATCTCCCCCCCCCCCCCCCCCCCCCTGAGTGATTCACCATCTTTGACCAACATTGTCTCCTACTCCAATAGCCATACTGAAGCATTACATTTAAAAGTTTAATGATTACCCCTTTTCCAAATATTCACCCATAAAGTGTACCTGTCTTTATCATTTTCAAAATCTAAATCCACAGTAGATGGGATATGAAGCATGTGTGCAATTTCCATTATTTTGGGGTTTTTTTCAGTTATCATGCTGTAAAACAAAGTTATACTTACTTGTATCCAGGCCCAGTCTCCTAAAAGCAGATTTTTAGTCTTGTGCTGGTGGGAAAAAAGAGAGACTAAACGCAGGAAGTCCTGATCATTAGAGATGAGCGAATCTGCCTAAGTTCGGGTTCGTTTGAATCTGAACTATCAGCTTCTGATTGCCGCTGTCTGCAGGCTCTGTGAACAGGGTGGATACAGCGTAAGGACCGCCTGGAATCCACCCTGTTCATGGAGCGGGCAGACAGCGGAAATCAGAAGCCAAGAGTCCAGGTTCATATGAACCTGAACTTCGACAAATTCGCTCATCTCTACTGATCATCTGCACTCACAGAGAAGGCACTCATTTTTTTGATGGACACATTGAGCCATGACGTTCTGTACTGGCCGGGATTTCCTACATTTGGTCTCTTTTCTTCCACCAAGACTAAAGAGCTGCCTTTAGGAGACTGGACCTGGATACAAGTAAGTATAGCTTTGTTTTAAAGCACAACAACAAAAAAATATATAATGAATGTAAATTGCAAACTTGCTTCATATCACATCTACTGCTGATTTATATTTTGAAAGTTTATGATGACAGTGACACTTTAACTTAACTTTAACTTACTTTCAACAATTGCAGAGTAACAGCACACTATCCTTCCCTTCCTGCAAGAAGCTTATGTCCTGCTCCTGCACTCAGATTCCTGCTCAGAGAACTGCAAAAGGAGCACATGGCAGCTGTCAATGCAAAAACCCATTCCATGCAAAAACCATCTGGCAAGCTGCTACGGCTGGCAAGGATGCAGGGTTTTGCTGTATACTATAAATTCTCCTATGAGCGTCTGCATACACTCTCACATGATTGTTGCCCCTCCCCGCTGATAGACGGTATAACATAAGGGCCATATTACAGAGCATGATATTGAGGGGGAAGCGAGCACTGACCTGCCAGATCAGCACTCGCTTCCCCTTCACTTCCCGCTCACTGTCTGTGCTATTACATGCACGGACAGCGAGTGGGAGCAACAGGAGGAGCCACGGGGAGTAGCGGGATAGCGGGAGGGGCTGTGCGGACGATCCTTAGGTTGTCCAGGCTGCTCATTGATGTCAGCGGCAGTAGACTGCCGCCCCTCCTATTGCGCATGACGACAAGCAGCAGACCATCATTGAGTTTGCATGTCGACTGATCGTGGTCTTTTTACATGTCCTATAACAACAAATGATTATCATCCGGAACAGCCGGTAATCAGCCGAGTACAGCCAATAATCGTTTGGTGTAATAGGGCCTTAAGAAACACAAGATTAGAATTTTTAACAACTTTTCTACTCAAAATTTGTACTTGCTGATTTTTTTTATTTATTATTTAGGTGGAGGTACTTATTAATATGAGAGGAGATGTAAAGAAGTCGAGCCAGATGCATTTTTTAAGCAAGTGCTGGGGAGGATAAAAGAAATAACATGCTTTTACCTCCCCCGCTCCAACGCTGATGGCCACATACTGCTGATCCGGTCCCTGGGTCCCCAGCCACTTACTTGTCCGAGCGAGGACCTGGGTCATGACATGTGACGTCTGCTCAGCCAGTCAGTGGACGAGGCAGGACCCCACTACAGCAACTGACTGGCTGAGCGGACCTCACACGTCATGACCGGGCCCCTGTTCAGACCAGGACCCTGGGATTGGGGACCTGGGGACCAGAGCGGCAGTATGCAATCACCAGTGCTGGAGCGGGGGAGGTAAGAGCATGTTATTTCTTTTATCCTCCCCCTCCCCAGCACTTGCTGGCCAGAATTCCGCTTTAAAAGACTTTGAAAACATTTCTTGTTCTTGTTACTTGTGCAAAGTTCAGATGTTGGACGTCGAGGTAAAAAACACTTCTTGCTCTCAACAGTAACAATTCCATTTACATATACAGTACATATTTATTATTTTCTATTGTAACTGGAGACTCCTGCTCAGCTCCTCACAACCTAACATAAGACCCATACACCTAATTTTTTTCCTGCAAAAAGTTGGAAGGGGAATCTGTCAAACAATTCTTCCTGGAGCTGTAGACAGTATCTGTCCCCACTTATAGAGGCCTTCTTTTATAAATGTATTCATTTCCTTCACTTTCAACTCATCTGGTATATGACCAGTAAAAGAACTGTTACCTATGGATCAGTGTGAACATTTCCAGGTCACTACAGTATAAGTGGATATAAGGCTTAGTAAGCGTTCTCGTTCTCCTGTAGTGTTGATCAAGATGCATTTCATTCCATTGGTATAAATGACTCTCATTCTAAGTTTAGCTTCCCGGATGTTACCTGAAACTAATGTGAAGTGAAATCCATTAACCCATTAAACAGAGGAACTGAAGCCTTTAAAATTCACAGTTTGTTTTTTTTAAACCAATAAATTATGATATGCAGAACATATCCCATTATAATAACTGTTCTTCTACATATTCAAATAAACTATTGCTTATGTACTGATGTACTGTTGGCCAAATGACTTTCCAGTTAAAATACAGAGTTTGGGATATACTCGCCATATAAGACTACCCCTCTTCCAACACACACCAAATAAAAATTAATGAAAAACTTCAGACAGCAGCGAGATCTGAGAGGCAGAGAGGGAGGTACAGTAATACCGGTAGGATACAAGGGCAGGCCAGACGGGTGAAAGAGTGCCACTCTACCATATGTCTCTTTTCCATACCCCGGATGCTTGCAGCTTGCTCTGCCCTTCATACGGTCGTTGCATATAGTGGGGATGTGCCAGTTCCAGTTCCAGTCCAGTTCCAGTATATACTAAACTATGGCTATTCCTGAATACAAAGCTGGGTTTTCAACCAAACATATGTTGGGGATTGGTGCTACATTTTCTGCAGGTAGGAACCAATAGCGGGGTCACACCCCCGGACAGTGCCAAAAGATTAACGTCATATAACCAACTTACACAACACAGTAAGCATAGTGTCAAGTAGCGTTGAGATGCTGTGCAATTCTGTAACGGAAACCGACGTTGCATGTGAAAAAGAGAAAAAGAAAGGGGAAAACCGCACCAGAAAGTGAGGCCCCACCCGGCTCCGCTGCTTTTCCAAACACATACAAGAAAGGATCCAAGGGGCAGAGAGTGCCCACAGGAAGCAGACTACAAGAAGAGGGGGTCAGATGGTGAGAGCAGAGGGGGGAGGGAGAATAATTGCATCCATTTTTTGCATCCGTTTTTTCCATTAAACGGATTGCAAAAACGCATTGTGAACCTAGCCTTACCGAATGTTCAGGTTCGTCCAAACCTAAACACTCGACATTTGACTCCTGATAGCTGGAGAAGTTGGATGAAACCCTAGGGAGTCCTTAAAAACATGGATACAACCATAGGCCACGGGCTGTATCAATGTTTTCCTGGCAGCCCTAGGGCTGCGTCCAATTTCTCCAGCCGCCGGGAGTCAAATGCTGAGAATTCGGGTTCGAATGAACCCAAACATTCGGCAAGTTCGCTCATCACTAGTTCCAACAATAATTATTTGCATGCATATACTGTACTTTTGCAACAATTTTGTATCTACTTTTTGGAGTTATGATCCAACAACTGCAGAGTTCCAAACTTCATCTGGCATTAAAATTAGCACAAAAAAGTGGAGTGATGGATCTCACTTCTCTATCTGGCAGTCTTATGGACAAGTCTGGATTTGGGCAATGCCAGGAGAGCATTTCCTGCCTGACTGCTTTGTGCCAAGTATGGAGGAAAAGGACTACTGCTATGGGTTTGTTTTCTATGGTTTAGTATAGATTAAGGGATCTATACTAAACTATAGAAAACAAACCCACTGAAGGGAAATCTTAATGCTGCAGCATATCAAAACAGGGTCCATAAAGACATTGTTGGGTGCGTTCGTTGTGGAAGACTGGCCCACACAGAGACCCAACCTCAACCCCATCAAATACCTTTGGAGTGAAGTAAAGCAGATTGTGAGCCAGACCTTGTTGTCCACCATCGGTGTCTGACAAATGTTTTTGGGAGCTTTTGGGATATCCTAAAAGCTAATGTATGTGTAATGTACAGGTGTCCCAATACCTTTCCCCATATACTTTATTTGACCTATATTCAAAGAGGATAAAAAATTAAATAAACTAAGGCTGTGTTCACATCTGCATGGAACATTCTGTTAGGAGCCTGCACTGCAGATTAAAAATGTCTGTGTCAGTTGTACTTGTGATTGCATATAAAAATACTGATCAAATATTCACCCACCCTTACTAATGCGATTAAATCATTGTCATGGTGCAAGGTCCACTTTTTGAGTTGAACTTCAATGTACATGTTCCGTCCTTGAGCAGAGAGCAGACACGCAAGAGAAATTCCATTGAAGCAATAGGACAGGCAAAATGACAAGCGTGATCTGCCGAGTGGACTCCGCTTGTAAATTCCGCCTCTTTTACTCAGTGTGCAAGGGCCCTAAGGGTATCTGCACACTACGGAAATGACGCGGATAACTTGCCACAGATTCCGTGTGCGCTACTGCTTGACTTTCCACCTGTCCCATAGACTCCATTCTATGCTCTCCGCTGTGACATGACATGTCAATTCTTTGGGCGGATGGTGGAATCTGCCTAGAATGGAGTCTATGGGACCGGTGGAGACTCAAACAGGAGCGCGTGGGGGCGAGAAGCGGAATCCGTGGGATGTTCTCCATGCGGATTCCTCAGTGTGAACGCACCCCTAAATGGTAAACTGCCAAGTCCCTGCTGCAGCAGAATAATCCTAGATAATAACAGCTCCCCCACAACGCTTTACCGTCAGTATCAGTTTTTTCTGTTCAAATGCTATTTGCCACCAAATGTCTTTTGGCCCTATGACCAAATAACTATATCTGATTTGTTTGTGCAGAATACACAGTGTTTGGCTACATGTTAAAGCATCAAGAGCTACTACTATGTGATTATATTTTTACATGTTTAAAGTCACCCTAGAAGACATTTATTAGTGTCATTAGATTCTTTATTCTAATCAATCCTATACTTTTGCATTACATTGATCGATGTAATTGGATCGATGCAACTGCATCCCATGAGTGTGTCGCAAGGGTGCCAGTGGAACTTCTAATGGTTGTGACACCGGTCAGTTTACTCTCCACATACTCCTAATGAGTGCCTACAGTTAAATGCGGCACAATGACAGAGTAAGGAGCCATTGGCTGCCTGTCCTGCCAATCGGTCTTGTAGCCACAGGCAGTCTTTTAACTGCAGTCACAAGAGACTCTCCCACTGAGCTTTATCACTTGTGTGATGCCACTTGCAGAGTATGGTTGTTTGTTTGTTTTATTTTATAAAAGGGGATGTCTACATGATGGGGATTACCAACATCAGGGGATACTATTTAATAATGGGGATTACTACCAGGGCCAAGTGAGGGGAAATACTTACAGTGGGATTACCTACATGGGGTATACAATTTACTGGAGGACTACCTACAGGCAATGTACAGACTAAATGGATGCACAGGGGAGCCTAACTACCATGTAGTGGCACAGTGGGGTCCTTATATTATATGGGGGTACAGAAAGGACCTATCTATAATATGGGAAAACAGTGAGACGTAACTATTATACGTGGGCACAGAGGGGACTACCATATAGTGGTACAGAGAAAGTCTAACTACTATATGGGGGAACAAAGGAGGCCTAATACTATCTGTGCTGGAGCAAGGAACCTAATATGTTTTTCTGGAAGATTCTTCAGAGAGAAATCGTGGCCCAGGCTGTATGGAAAAGAAAAAGAAAAGTAAGTGAAGACATTCCCTGTGACTCACTGGATATAAGTGCACTGTTATTATTTGTATGGCCTGCAGAGCCTATGCACTGGTTACTGTATGCGGGGATAGTGGTCTTAGCATAGTATATGATTATATTGAGTAACAGTATGGTGGTAATCACAGTGGTAATTGTTTGACAGAATTATTTCTCCCTTGTATACTGGTACTATTGGTAATACTGGTCTTGGTATACTGCATTTGACAGTAATTCACTCACTGTAATCTAAAGTAGCAATGTTGTAATAGATAGTGAGTGTGGACTCAACCGGTTTGACTTTGGCCACACCAGGGAGCAAAGTTTGAGTGCCCTATAGGTTCCCACCCTTTATGCGGCTAGAAGACACCAGGTTGTTCCACAAGTATTGACCTAGTGTGAATAGCAGCTGTCCCCAAGGACGGACAAAGTCAGCGTGAAGCACCTGGGGATAGGATGAGTAATGCCTGAAAGGCAAAGCATCAGGGCAGGTGGCTTAAAGGACAACTCCGACGCTGATAAAAAAAAAAACTGAACTGAAGCTCCAGTTGGTGTCTTCATTTTTTCTTCATATCCTGGTTTGGGCTTTCCCATGATGCACTTTGTCTCCTGTGATGTCTAAATGACTCTGTAGAACTGTTAGATAGCTTACAGCTTGCTTAGCCAATCAGAGCTGAGCAACCTGAGTCATCTGACAAAGGGAGGCTGGCTTAATAGGGCTTAGACCCGCCTCCTCCTTGATGATGTCATTGTCACAAAATGGCTGCCACAGAATAGCCTGGGATCAACAGTCATTAGGTAAGAATGAGTTTACCTCACTTTCTGGTGGGTGATGGAGGGGGAAAAGACAGGGAAGGGAGGCAGATAGGTGATTGAAGCATATTACAGAGTTATGTAACTTTGTAATGTGTTTCAATTACTGGGAAAAAAGCTTTTCACCAGAGTTGTTCTTTAAGAAGCAGGTCAGGCTAACTGTACAGGCAGGGGTCAGGCAGGAAGTGTCAACCAAAGACCAGGCACAGGTCAGTATAGATGGGACATCAGCAGAATCTCAGGAACACACCCTTATTAGGAATGTAAACATGACTGTATCTATTTGCTATCTTGTATTACAAAGGTTTGCTCGTATACTGAGTAACAATTTTTAAATTTTTTTTAATAATGTAAGCTTGTCTTGGAAATTGCTCGCAAACCATGTTACTTGTAATCTGAATTTTGACTATTTGACACCTGATTTTGTTGTGTTTAGAGATGAGCGAACCTGGAGCATGCTCGAGTTCATCTGAACCCGCTTGTTCGGCATTTGATTAGCGGTGGCTGCTGAAGTTGGATAAAGCCCTAAGGCTATGTGGAAATCATGGATATAGTCATTGGCTGTATCCATGTTTTCCAGACAACCTTAGAGCTTTATCCAAGTTCAGCAGCCCCAGCTAATCAAATCTATGGCACAAAGGTGAAGTGACACTGTGGGTCCCGGTGCATGCAAGAACTTGGAGGCTTCATCAGGAGTCATGGTATCATGGAGTCATAACGCTGGACATCTGTTCACCAAAGTAATCCTACTTTGCTCTATATTCGGCTGGGGTATGGTTGATATATCCCTCTATAAGTTCACCATGAAAATTATAAATCAGGGAAATGTTTGGGGCTTATAGCCCACAGAATTCAATACCTGCATAGACAGTGCCCCCTGGAGGAGGCTGTTTAAGACACCACACCTTTATCTGTATGTGTGTACGTGCTCTATGTAGTATTAGTGTAACTTCCTCCAGGACATACAGCAGGTGATAAGTACTGGAAGACTTGACATTTTTTTTAATAGAAGTAAATTACAAATCTCTGGTACTTTCTTTTTTGTGAACTACCCCTTTATGTCTGTGCATTTGTACTTCAAATACTGGGCGTAGTTGGGGGGGTCCCTAGGTGCACTGTACACTAGGTTCAATGCTTTCTGGGGGCTCTGTGTGTGGAAGCACAGCACAAATAGGGGGTATAACAAGATATATATTGTGGCCATATTCTTACCATACTGTACATACCACAATACCATCACAGATCTAAGGGCCCTATTCCACCGGACGATTATCGTTCAGATTATCGTTAAATCGTTTGAATCTAAACGATAATAGTTCGGTTGAAATGCAGTTAACGATTAACAACCGAACGAGAAATCGTTGATCGCTTTATAAGACCTGGACCTATTTTTATCGTTGCTCGTTCGCAAAATGTTCGCAAATCGTTCGCGTTGAATAAGATGTCGTTCGGTCGTTCGCAATAGATATGAATGCAATAGCGAATAAATAGCGAAGAAAAACGATCGCAATTACGATCATAAGTAACGATTATCGTTCCATGAAAATGAGTGAACGTTTTCAGGTCTTTCGCAATAGCGGTCGTTTGAGATCGTTAATCACTTACGATTATGCAAACGATAATCGTCCGGTGGAATAGGGCCCTAACAAGTACAGTATCTGCAGATTTTATGCTTTGTTCCTCATTAAGATACATTAAAGGAGACCTTTCACCCCGACTCCTGGGGCAGAGCCCGTGCGACCCCTGGGAAGAACCCCGGATACTTACCCTATCCTGCAAGTCCCACTCCAGAAGCCAGTCCCACCACGGAGTCCAGTGATTTCCTATGGACATCAGACTCATCTCTGGTCGTTTACATATTGCTCCGTGGTGGGACCGGCTTCTGGAGCGGGATAAGTATCCAGGGGTCAGGTGGGCTCTGCCCCGGGCGCCGGGGTAAAAGTTCTCCTATAATATTTTTTTACTTCAATTATTTTTTACTTCAATTATCCATTATGTGAATGGAACCTTACTAGATGCAGTAGGCCAAGACCAATTTTACCAATAATACCAGTATATAAGAAACAAATATCACCACACAGGGACCAATACCACCAGAACATTACTAAAATCCAGTATACTGCACCAATCCCAATAATACGAGCAACAAGACCAAAAGAAACATATAAGAAGCAAATGTTATTATCACATCTTCACCACATAGTGACTAATACCACCAAACCATTACTAAATAAAATCCACTACAAAGACCAGTTTCTCCCTATACACTGGCCCATATATAGGTAGATACAATGGATACACAGGCTTTGATCACCAAATAAGTGATTACTGTATTCCCCCCATAGTAGCTATCCTTCCTGTGCAGCCCCACATTGTAGCTACCACACAAAAACACAGAAAAATTCAACAACTCACCGCAATGGCGAGATACAGACCCACTACAGACATGAAAATAGTTAAAAGCAGCACCCCCCCCCCCCCCCCCAACTGCCAAAAAAAACCTTCCACAAAGATAATGAGGCTCTTGGTTACCATTTGCAAACGGTGTAAACCAACCCACCACGATTAGGTGGCCTCATATTCGGGAGAGAACCTACACTGTACTATGGCCTCTCCATGGCATGAAATACGCCTATGCTGTGGGCATCATATAACGGCATTGTAGCTACCCCCCTGTGCAGCCCCACATTGTAACTGCCCCCCCGTGCAGCCCCACATTGTAGCTGCCCCCCCTGTGTAGCCCCACATTGTAGCTGCCCCCCCTGTGCAACCCCACATTGTAACTGCCCCCCCTGTGCAGCCCCACATTGAAGCTGCGCCCCTGTGCAGCCCCACATTGTAGTTGCCACGCTGTGCAGCCTCCCATAGTTGCTATCCTTCCTGTGCAGCCCTACATTGTAGCTGCCTCCCTGTGAAGCCCCCCATTGAAGGTATCCTTTCTGTGCAGCCCCCCCATAGTAGGTATCCCTCCTGTGCAGCCCCACATTGTAGCTGCCACACTGTGCAGCTCCCTAATGTAGATGGCTCTCTCATGTGCAGTCCTTTATAGTAACTAGCCTATTACTGCTGCTCCCCCATGTGCAGTCGCCTATACTAACTAGCCCCCTATTGTAGCTGCCCCCGTGTAGACCCCAATTGTAGCTGCCCCCTCTGTGTAGCCCCCTATTATAGCTGGCCCCCATATGCAGCATACTATTGTAGCTAGCCCCCATGTGCAGACCCCTATAGTACATGGTCCTCATAACTAGATTAAATAAAAAAATAAAAAAAACCTCACCTCCCTCACTCTCCCCCGTTGCTCTCCCGGTGCGGCTCTGCTCTCCTGCGCTCTTCCGGTACAGGCAGCAGTACGTCACTCCCGCTGCCTGTCAGTACTCACTTAACTGCCTGTGTGTATTAAAGGCGCACACACAATTAAATGGTGCCCTGTTGTAGTGATGTTTGTTTATTTTTTATTATTATTTATTTACAAATACAGATTATTGCTGGAATGTTCAGGTGAATCAAATGTCTCCATATAAACCAGTCTCCTCTTCTCTTTTTTTTTCCCTTCCTCCCCTCGCCAGGGGCTTGTTTATCTCAATGGGAAATGACACCTAAATAAATATCTCCCGGTTGCTAACCACGGACCCGAAGTGTCAGGATTTTCTAGGAAAGTTGATCCTTGGAATTCTCCAGCATTTTATTAGGGTGAAGGCTGAACATGCCCAGAGGGCGGATGGAAAGTGATGCCCCCTCCTGTGCCAGTGGTGGGACAATGCTGCCCACTACAAAGGGATAAAGACATAAAGCCCATGGCAGCCCCCCTCCTGTGTCACACTCAATGTCACTTAAACCCCTCTCAGGGTGACGTATGAATCCCATTCAGGAAAAGAGGAATTTCCCATCTGCATTGCCTTCATTTGTCGGGGCTGCAGCTCTCCTCCGCCGGTGCCACTCAGACTGACAGCCAGGCGGCTGGCACAGACAAGCGGCAGCCATGCAGCAGGCGGTCAGCGACTACACAGAGGGCTCCGAGAGGCTGGAGAAGTGGGCACAGCCGGGGTACGTGGATATAGCGATCACCCCGGAGAGAAGAGCGGCCGGGACCGTCACCGTCACCCTGAGTGCTGTGGGAAGGGCGCAGGGCATGCGGGAAGGGCACAAGTTCTGCTGGAGTCCAGAGCAGCTCCCTCCATATCAGACAGAAGTAGCAGCTGGCGAGTTACCAGCTCCAGAGGGCAGATGCCAGGGCACCGTGTTCTACCCCCCCTCCTCCAGTAACTCGCCATCCCCACTCACCATGCCCCAACAGGGCTGTACTAACGACGAGGCGCACTACATCACCACCCACGAAATCCAGCTCTGTGAGGCTGACCAGGACCCGGACTACCCTGACTTTGGGCTGGCCCCATCGACTTGGAGTGATCCGGTGGACAGCGCCCCCTCCTGCAGCTTCTTGGAATACGCCTCGTTTGACAGCCAGACAGATGAAGAGGATTGCAGCTACTACTTGAGCACGGCCAGTGATCCCAACCCCACAGACAGCGTAGGGAGCACCGAGCTGGTCAGCACCTACTCAGAGGGAGAGACCTCCCCGAGCTTCAGCAGTAGCAGCAGTAGTAGTAGTAGCAGGAGCAGCACCAGGAGGAAGCTGGACGTGTCCAAAGCTGGGAGCGCCAAGGGACAGATCCACCTATCAATCAAAACCGCATCCAAGGCTATAAATGAGCCTAGCAACATCCAGAGCAACCAAAACAGCGCCCTTGCTGATGCCAAGCATGATCTAGACATGAACTACTGCCTGTCCACAGCCAGCAAGGCGCTGCAGCAGCATCACTGCCACCCTTACCCCCAGGCAGCCGATGCCCACAGGCTGGTGGCTATACCGGCCAGACTCCAAGCTCGCAGCGGAATTCATGCGGATATTTCCAGCGGCGCCTCCAGCGCAGTCAGCGAGCTGGATGATGCGGACAAAGAGGTGCGGAATCTGACCTCCAGGGCTTTCCGCAGCCTGGCTTACCCCTACTTTGAAGCCATCAACTTCAGCTCCAGCGAGTCCACCACCTCTCTGTCTGACCAGAACATCGGGATAAACAGCTGGTCCACCTACCTGGACTGGAAAGGAGGCTCCTTTCTCTCGCAGAAAGCAGAGAAGACCCAGCACCAACACTCATCTACTGCTTCCAACTTTGGAGTCAAGAAACTAGGCAAGGATGCAAGCAAGGAGAAGGAGAAGCAGCAGCAGCAGGTGTGTGTGCAAGCCAACAAGTCAGAGACTAAAGCCTTCGAGCTGGTGGTCAGCGAGGTGGCAGAGAAGAGGGAAAAGTCTAAGCGCATCCAGTCTGGATCCAGGGTGGTAACATTGACAGAGACCCTCAACTTCAGCAGTAATGTGAAAGCCAGTACTGACCATGCTCCAGGCTCAGCTTGCACAGATGGAGTTACAGAGACTTTGCCAAGAGACCGAGCTGCTCCCAGCATTGAGGTGACCAAGCAGACAAGCAGCACTGAAGCCATGGAGGGCACCCACAAATCCAAGTATGCCTCAAGTCTGCTGAAAAATATTATTTCCAAAAAGATGCAGCTGGAGCAAGAGTTTAAGATGGAACGAGGCGAGTTAAGTGACACGTCTCACCAAGCTTCCGTCTCCAAAGAGGGTGAAGGTGCCAAAGAGAAGGGGCTGCAGAGACAGAACTCCAAGTTCTCCGAGGCGGGATCAGACTTTACCCTGGTCAGCAGTGAGGATCTAGGGGAGTTTTTTGAGGGTAAATCAGCGACCCCTTCTCTGGAGAAGCGATTGTCCCCCTTTGAGAGCCACAGGGAAGAAACCATGTGCGAGATGAAGAAGAAGAGCGCGGCCGAGACCATGAAGGGGATCTTCCTCCGGAGCCAGAACAGCGCCTTCAGGTCATGGAAGGAGAAAGAGATCGAGAAGATGGAGAAGAAGATCGAGGAGAACGTTGCCAAAGCGAGGAGGATTAAGATCCCACTGGAAAGAGACTGGAGAGCAGAGCTGGGGGAGATCTCCTCGGTGCAGTCCACCAAGATGTCCCGACTTTTTGTCCCTGGCATACAGCAGCATGCTCCTAAGGAGAAGCAGGTGCAGAAGCAAGCTACCAAGTACTCGGTGTCCACCTATGCCCACCAGACCTGCTTCAGCCGCAATGAGAATGAGATCAAGAGTGAGAAGCTCCATATTCTGGAGACTTCAGTGAGCAGGATGACCCCCAGGATGACCCCCAAGCCGCAGGAGATTAAGCTAAAGCTGGGGTTAGCCACAGAGAATAAAGATAGCCCATTCAACATTGCCAAGCTGCTGACCCCCAACCTGGCCACCAGTGTTGCCAGCCTGTCCAAAGCTGCAGAAGACCTGAGAAACCAGGTGCCCTCCAGAGCTGAAGTTCTGGAGAAGATGCCCCAGTTTCTTGTGAGAGATGTGAGAGAAGCCAAGCCTAAAGCCCCGGGAGCTATTCACCAGGTGAGAGACGTCAGGAAGCTGCTGAAGAGTTCCTACAACCAGGACACAGGTGAGGGCAGCGACAGGGGCAGCGTCATGTCCGACCACAGTACCTCCGACTACAAGACCAAGCAGCCCAAGATCTCGTCGCCGATAGTAATTACCTGTCAGGCCGTCAAGAACAAGGAGGACGGGGACAAGGAGAGCCCTGGGGACGGTGCCCTGGAGAAGGGGCTATCCCCCGCAGACACGGTCCTGGTACACCGGGCATCTGGCAGGCTGCCGGTTGCCACCATTGCGCCCAATAAAACGGGACCCAGGATGCCGGTGGTGAAGATCGTGTCAGCGTCCAAGTGGAAACAGGAGAAGCCCAAAGAGCCGGAGCCAAAGCCCGAGCCTAAGTCTCCGCAGTCTAAGGTGGCCTTGGAGAAGCTGACCGCCGCCGTGAGGACCATGGAGCAGCTCTATGTCTTTGACAAGAAGGAATGGAAACGCAAGGAAGAACCGCAGCGGCTGAAAGGCAGCCACGTGCAGTCCATGATCGCCTGCCAGGAGGGCGCCCCCGACGGGAAGGAGAGAGAAGAGGCCAAGCCCATGGCGGAGATCAGCCGTAAAGCGTCAGTCCCTCTGCTCAGCAAGGCGCCCGAGCCGCTGCTCCGCCGCAATTCTCACCCAGGAGTGGAGAAGAGCGCCACCAAGCCCCCGCCGGCCGCAGAGAGCAAAGCGCCACCCAGGACCTTCCAGGTGTCCCGGTTCACGGAAGGGAAGAAACAGGAGCAGCAGGAGGCGACGACCCCATCCAGCAGAACCGGGACCGGTAACGTCAATGTATTCACTGTGAGCGCTGCCCCAGCAAAGAGCAAGCAGCAGAGCCTGGAGTCCACCCTCAATACCAAGAACAGCCGACCACAGCCCCCGACCACCCTCAGGATCCCCAGCATGGCCGTGGAGGAGCCCAAAGTGCAGCCTCCCTCTCTGGTCCGCAAAGCCAGCGCCGACTTCGAGAACTATCTCACCATCCCAGTGAAGTCGGCGACTACAGAGGGGAAACATCCGGTCAGCAGGGACACAGGGGCCCGGGAGAGCACAGGTAGCGGCAAAGAGGCCCCCCCGACCACCAGGGACAGCAGTATAATCCGGGAAGCTGCAGCCACAGTCCGGGAGACAGCAGCCCTCTGCACCCTCCCTCCATTCAGCACCAAGGCTCAGGCCAGCAGCCCCAAGAGCCCCATGAAAGCCCCCAGAGACTGGAGCAGCAAGGCCAAGGAGGGGGTCCAGCCCACCAGGGCATCCCCTGCAGCCTCTGAGCCCAAGACCCCCGACTCTGTGCCCCCAGCTGCCATCTACCATCACCCTCTGCCACCAATGGCCATGGCAATGCCCAGTGCCCAAGCTCCTATCTACTACTCCCCACCTTTGCCCTCTGCCCCTCCCCCAGAGATGTACCCCCAGACCCAGCGGAAGATGCTGGTAGACCTGGCCACAGGACAGTATTACCTGGTGGACACCCCTGTACAGCCTGTCAAAAGGAGACTCTTTGACCCCGAGACTGGACAGTATGTTGATGTTCCTGTGCCCCCTCCTCCAGTTACCCCAGTGCCCATCCATATGCCACAACTAGCCCTCAGCCCTGGTGCCTATGGACCTGCTTATATGTTTTATCCTGGGTTTTTACCCACTCCCCCGACAGCTGTTCTCCCTCCAACCCCCCTGCAGACACAGCTCTCTAACCCTGGCAGTGAACACTCCTATGATATGCCAGTGGTGGAGGGATCTCAGCCTGGGGATATGGGTATGGCGGATAGCCCCTATTATTTAGCCACAGGGTCTGTGACTGCTCCGTCCTCCATAGGACAAGCCACAAATATCAGAAGAGGCTCCATAGGCTGCCCAGATGGAAAGCAGATGATCAGCATGGTATCCCAGCCTGGGCCAAGGATTGTGGCTCCACCGTCCTTTGATGGCACCACCATGCGGTTTGTTGTGGAGCACAGATGAATGCCCAGGTAATTGGGTCATTTGTAGGGTGGGATGTTTGGGTCAATTGTAGGGTGGGATGTTTGGTCATTTGTAGGGTGGGATGTTTGGGTCATTTGTAGGGTGGGATGTTTGGGTCAATTGTAGGGTGGGATGTTTGGGTCATTTGTAGGGTGGGATGTTTGGGTCATTTGTAGGGTGGGATGTTTGGGTCATTTGTAGGGTGGGATGTTTGGGTCATTTGTAGGGTGGGATGTTTGGGTCATTTGTAGGGTGGGATGTTTGGGTCATTTGTAGGGTGGGATGTTGGGTCATTTGTAGGGTGGGATGTTGGGTCATTTGTAGGGTGGGATGTTGGGTCATTTGTAGGGTGGGATGTTGGGTCATTTGTAGGGTGGGATGTTGGGTCATTTGTAGGGTGGGATGTTGGGTCATTTGTAGGGTGGGATGTTTGGGTCATTTGTAGGGTGGGATGTTTGGGTCATTTGTAGGGTGGGATGTTGGGTCATTTGTAGGGTGGGATGTTTGGGTCATTTGTAGGGTGGGATGTTTGGGTCATTTGTAGGGTGGGATGTTGGGTCATTTGTAGGGTGGGATGTTTGGGTCATTTGTAGGGTGGGATGTTTGGGTCATTTGTAGGGTGGGATGTTTGGGTCATTTGTAGGGTGGGATGTTTGGGTCATTTGTAGGGTGGGATGTTGGGTCATTTGTAGGGTGGGATGTTTGGGTCATTTTTAGGGTGGGATGTTTGGGTCAAGGCTAGGAAAGCTGCAGGGTGCAAACCACTTTATTTCTATCAATCTAATACATTATAATAAGGTCCTTTAAAAACACTTTAAATATGCTGTCCAATCCACAGTGCATGCACTATGTTATGAGCAGATTATGAGCTGGTGTATAGATTCTGTATAATTTGTAATTCATTGATTGACATCCCTGCTCTCTCTATGCTTAGGAGTCCAGTGACATCCCTGCTCTCTCTATGCTCAGGAGTCCAGTGACATCCCTGCGCTCTCTATGCTCAGGAGTCCAGTGACATCCCTGCGCTCTCTATGCTCAGGAGTCCAGTGACATCCCTGCTCTCTGTGCTTAGGAGTCCAGTGACATCCCTGCTCTCTCTATGTTTAGGAGTCCAGTGACATCCTTGCTCTCTCGATGCTTAGGAGTCCAGTGACATCCCTGCTCTCTATGCTCAGGAGTCCAGTGACATCCCTGCTCTCTCTATGTTTAGGAGTCCAGTGACATCCTTGCTCTCTCTATGCTCAGGAGTCCAGTGACATCCTTGCTCTCTCTATGCTCAGGAGTCCAGTGACATGCCTGCTCTCTTTATGCTCAGAAATCCAGTGACATCCCTGCTCTCTCTATGCTCAGGAGTCCAGTGACATGCCTGCTCTCTTTATGCTCAGAAATCCAGTGACATCCCTGCTCTCTCTATGCTTAGGAGTCCAGTGACATCCCTGCTCTCTCTATGTCTAGGAGTCCAGTGACATCCCTGCTCTCTCTATGCTCAGGAGTCCAGTGACATGCCTGCTCTCTCTATGCTTAGGAGTCCAGTGACATCCCTGCTCTCAATGTTGGGAATCTCGCTCATTGACTGATAGCCATGCATTTGTGTGTATATACAGAGACAGCTGTCAGTCACTGAGTGCATCGTGCACTGTACTTATTTTGGTATAACAGAACATTGTCCCATAGATCTCAAAGGGGTTGTCCAGCGAAAATCAGTTTCTTTCAAATCAACTAGTTTCAGAAAGTTATATAGATTTGTAATTTACTTCTATTTAAAAATCTTTAGTCTTCCAGTACTTATCAGCTGCTGTATGTCATGCGGGAAATGTTTTCTTTTCAGTCTGGCACAGTGTTCTCTGCTGACATCTCTGGCCGAGACAGGAACTGTCCAGAGCAGGAGAGGTTTTCTATGGAGATTTACTACTGCTCTGGACAGTTCCTGTCTCTGACAGAGGTGGCAGCAGAGAGCACTGTGTCAGACTGGAAAGAAAACATTTCCTGCAAGACATACAGCAGCTGATAAGTATGGAAAGATTATAAATTGGAGATTGAGTAAAATTCACAGTGAAAGAGACAGAGCAGTCTGCAATGAATGTAAAAATATACAGACTACATAAGACATAAGAAAATAAGTGTAATGCTGCAATAATTGTTCAATAAATTTTCAAAGGTATCCATGTTTTCCAGGACATTTCTATTGATGGCTTATCCTTGTGATAGGCCATCAATATCTGCCAATGAATATTTGCTGTAGCTACCCCAAATATACAGTGACATAATCATAAGCATATAGCACCAGTCATTGTGTAGTGGCCATGTTAGGTACTGCAGCTCAGTTGCTATTAATTTCAGTGGGAGTTGATCTGCAGTTATCCAGCACAGCCACTGCACTATGTACAAAGTCTTTGCTTACTGCAGGGGTAGGGAACCTTGGCTCCCCAACTGTTGCAAAACTACAACTCCCATCATGCCTGCATAGCTTCAGCTGTCCAGGCATTATGGGAGTTGTAGTTTTGCAACAGCTGGAGAGCCAAGGTTCCCTACCCCTGGTTTACTGTGTATTGCGGGCACTGTGGCTGTGATAGTGGCTGTGCTGGATGTGGACACCCTTCTGAAAAAATTAACTTAGACTTTAATGAAAATTAACTCTTTAATGCATGTGATGTTATTAGACTCCCAAAAAAAGAAGACATTTTGGTTGTGTTTCCACATATCGGATATGCATACAGAACATGGTGGAAACCGCACCCCCATTTCTCCCCCAATAGCCATGAGATATGCAAACCCATATGTGGAAATACACCCTGCGAATTGTAATACAGTATTAGGCCAGGTTCACACTACGTATGACAACGGCCGTTCTGTGACCCGGCCGTGTCACAGAACGGCCGATGTCAGTGAATCATGTTATCTATTGAATTGGGATGCCGGTGCATCTGTTTGTGCCCAAATCCCAATTCACTATTGAACACAATGGCCAGAGCCGCACACTCCATTGTGTGACATGTCAGGCTTGTGTGGCTGCTATTCAAGGAATAGCGTCCGCACAAAACTGACATGTCACCTTTAAATGCGTCCTATAGCGATCCCGGCCGGAGTGTATAATATAGGGGAGATTTATCAAACATGGTGTAAAGTGAAACTGGCGCCGTTGCCCCTAGCAACCAATCAGATTACGATTTTCGCTGGGACAACCCCTTTAGTTCACTTGTGACTTTACTGTGACTGTTACCCTCTTGGCCTCACAGAGTGCAGAAACAGCTGACCAGGGACTTATGTATATGAGCCGTCTTGAAAGAGAGAGAGGAGGAAGTGAGATGGAGTGAACATCTCACAGTGTTTTGTGTCAGCTTGAAACAGCAGGCTCAGAACTGGGGGAAGGAGACAGAAAAAGTAATGACATATATGGAATGAATTGTTAGACTCCAGGAGGGGGGATAATTTATCAAGCATTTTACTTGAGGGTAATACCCCTTAATATATATGTCAGCTAGGTGTATTGTATGAAAGTTGGAGATTGGTATAACAACTATAGAGAGCCAAGTAACTTGTCTTACATAGTGTCCCTTTTCTCCTTACAGTGAATATGCCTGCTGATTTGGACCGAGTTCCACCTGATGTTACAGCACAAAGTTTAGTTGGCTTTCTGGAAGCCTACAAGATAAGCTTTGCACGCACGCTGCGACACAAAGCAGAGAGCCGCTGATATAACACAATTCAGAAGAGAACGCGGAGAAGAGAACAGTCACAGCTGTTGGATTGTGTGAGTTTGGATTCATAGACTATATAGCATAATTAGCCAAAAGTTAGAGTTCCACTGGAATCTAGAGGCGGACGTCTCACGGCTTCGTCATAAGCTCTTATGTGTATTTCTTTTCTCGTGTCATTTCGTGTCATTTTGAAGTATGGAGTATTGCAGGGTATGATGGCTCTGTTTTATGTCATGGCATTAATGCTTTCAGTGTATTACTGTCATTATTTGCCTTGTAGTTATAGAAACACTTTATACGTCCAAGTGATCTTTATACTGACATACAACACAATCTCTTTGCTACAGGCAGGAACCTCATTCTGTTACACACGGTGTTACTATGTTTAGTCATTCTTCATAGATGTAGAGAGGATGGCACTTCCGTGGGTCGGTGATGCTCAAAGCGGTAGTAGCCAGACAGGTTACAGAGAAGAAATAAACACCTATAAACCCATCCGGTGTGAATGTAAAAGAAATATTGAAAATTCACTGATATATAGAAAAGACTTTATTGAAAATCATCGCAACAATAAAAAGGAAAAGGGAAAAAAAGGAAAAAAAGGTTATAGAGAAGAGACGGCACTCACCAAGTATGTTCTGCTAATTTATCATAGTGCAGGTGGCATCAGGGACATCAACGGCTTAGTTGAAGTACCACCACCGGTATTACCACTGAGCTGATAAAGGCTATGCTTGGCCGAAATGCGTCCTGTATGTACATGATGTCGCCCGCACTATAATAAATTAGCAGAACATACTTGGTGAGTGCTGCCTCTTCTCTATTACCAGTCATTCTTGATGCCTCGGGTGAGTCACTGTGACTTCATTATGAATATATATATATATATATATAGATATATATATTTAGGTGACAAGCCAATTGTACAGCTATGATATATATATATATATATAGAGAGAGAGAGAGAGAGAGAGAGATACTGTATATAGTGTTGCTAAGCACTTTCATAAGTAAACAGGGTCTGATCTAATTGTGTACAATTAACACATCTCTTTTTATAAAAGATCTACTAAAATACATCTTGAAGTTTTTTTTTTAGGAGTATATCAATGCTGAAAACATGACGAATCTTACTTGTGTATGTGTGAACTACAGAACACATGCACATAATTTCTGCCATCATACATGAGATAACATTATCTTCTGATATGTCAGTGAAGGATTTTAGAGATAGGTTTTCATTTGAGACAAAATCTCAAGGTCCTGGCCCCCAATGAAAACCGTAGTATAGTAAAAGTCAGAAGGCAGCACAGGTATACAGAGAAGCTTCCTTTCTGTGCTGCCTGCAGATGAAAAGGAAAGTAAAAATTTTCTACTTACATAATTTTACTTTCCTTGAGTCTGAAGGCAGCACAGAAAGGAAGCTTCTCTGCATACCTGTGCTGCAAGAAGACGAAAAGGAAAATAACTATTACACATGATTCATAGTTCTGGTCTACTCATATAGGGCAGAGGGATCTTTGTGGCCCCTCCAGGACCAGGGTTCGGATGCACCATATAAGTTACATACCTATTTTCTGTGACCGCAGTGATGGGCTCACTCATCTGTAGGTAGTTCTCTTTGGTGGCATCCTGTTTCAGTTTACTTACAGTGTATCAGGAGAATTAACAAAGGAACAACACTACAAAAAATTCTAAGAAAATAGGTTTAATTTTGTTATTTTATGGGAAATACGAGTATTTACTACAATAGTAGTGCTCTTTATGCTGCAGAGGGAAAGATGATGTCAATGGTCTGTAATAGTTTTGGAGAACTCATAGTTTCATGGTTGCAGTGCAGTAACGCTGTGCTCACACACCCTCAAAATGACAGCTGTTTTTATTGGATGGACATCATTTAAAGGGAACCTGTCACCAAGACAATGCTATCTAATCTATAGCCATCATGTTATAGAGCAGGAAGAACTGAGCAGATTGATATATATCTTTATGGGAAATAATTCAGTATAACTTGTAATATTTTGATTGAAATCCCTGATCATTCTGTGTTTAGGAGTCCAGAGGGCGGTGTCACTCAATGGACTGGACTCTTTAGCAAGGAAACATCAGAGATTTCAACCAATAAATTACAAGTTATACTGAATCTTTCCCATAGAAATATATCAATCTGTTCAGCTCCTTCTTCTCTATAACATGATGCCAATAGCTTAGGTAGCATTTTTATCATGACAGGTTAATTAAACCAACGGCCATATACGAATAACACCTGTTATTTTCAAATAAATGCTGTTAAATGACGGGCATCCAATAAAAGCGTCCGTCATTTTGGCGATATGTGAACATAGCCTAAACATGTAATTAGGCAGGAGTACCATTCTTCTTAGATGTAAACTCACAATGTACTGCCAACTGGATAGATAGTCTGCATTGGATATGGATTCTACTTATAGGGCTGTAGCATCATGTTATATAACAATGTTAGTCTATGGCGTCCATGCTGCCTTTAATATGTCATATGTATATGGCGAAGAGTGTTACTACTAATGTATACATAGGATTTACCATGTCATTGATACAGCCAAGGACTGTATTCTGCTTTGTTATACTGCTGGGCAGTACACTACATGACTTCTGCAATACTTTATATTTTTACATCAGAATAACATCTTTTCCTAAGTATATTTTTATGGGTGCTCAATGGGTGCTCAGTGATAACCTGTGAAGGCAGACATCTCTCAGGGAGGGTCTTCTTAAAATTTTACATTTGCCATTTTAGTTCAGTATTTCTTAGGAAGGGGTAAAATGATTCTGGATGTTGTGCAGATGAAAGATGAGATATTTGTTATCATCCACAGGAAAAGTGCTGGAAATTAAAGGGGTACTCCAGTGATTTTTTTTTCTTTTCAAATTAATTGGTTATATAGATTTGTAATTTACTTCTATTTAATAAATCTCCAGTCTTCCAGTACTTATCAGCTGCTGTATGTCCTGCAAGTGGTGTTTTGTTTAGTTTTTTTCCAGTCTGACACAGTGCTCTCTGCTGCCACCTCTGGTCTAGACAGGAAATTTCCAGTGCAATAGCCAATTCCCATAGAAAACCTCTCTTTCTGTGGACAGTTTCTGTCTCGGACAGAGATGTCAGTAGAGAACACTATGTCAGGCTATGTTCACACAACGTATCTTTTCGTAAAAGTACAGCCGTTGTTGCCGTTTTTACAAAAAGATACCTTGCCTAGTCTTCTATGGAATCTCAGCCGGAGCGTATACACATCGTATACACTCCGGCTGGGATCTCTCGCGGTGCCGTAGAAAAATGACATGTCAGTTTTCTGCGGCCGCTATTCGGTGAATAGCGGCCGCAGAAAACTGTCAGTGCACACTATGGAGTGAGCGGCTCCGGCCGTATGCTCCATAGTGTGCAGTGGAAAAGTCCTGATGCAGGCGCGCACGGAATGCGCCCACATCAGAACTCTACGGCTGCAAAGATTATACTGCAGTACCGGCCGGGATGATCTTTTCAGAGACCGGCCGGGTCACGGAACAGCCGGTCTCTTACAATGTGTGAACATAGCCTCAGACTGGAAAGAATACACCACTTCTGCAAGGCATATCAGTATAGGAAAACACAAGATTTTTAAATAGAAGTAAATTACAAATCTATATAACTTTTTAAAACCAGTTGATTTGAAAGAACAAGATTTTAGCCAGAGTACCCCTTTAAGTTAATTCATTTTGTAAGGAAGAAAGTCACCATTTTCAAAATCTCCTCTGCTAGAGGATGGAAAGTTTATTGTTTACATCTAGAAGCCGTCCAGATCATGTTCTGCTGACACAGTTGCCCGATTTGTGACAGTGGACACACTCCGAGCTGCCTATCTGTGTCAGTTGAAAATGATCTGTATAAGCTTTCAGCCTCAGTATCTACACTGAATTAGTCCTGTCCAGTAAGGGTGGAGTCCTGCTTAAATCCCAGTTTACCTAAGGGTCCATTTACACAGGAAGATTATCTGACAGATTATCTGCCAAAGATTTGAAGCCAAAGCCAGGAATGGATTTGAAAAGAGGATAAATCTCAGGCTTTCCTTTATGACCTGATCTCTGTCTATAGTCTGTTCCTGGCTTTGGCTTCAGATCTTTGGCAGATAATCTGTCAGATAATCTTTTTGTGTAAATGGACCCTTAGGATTTCATATTTTGAGTCAGATGGCACTGGAATCCTCTAGTTTGTACAATTATGCAATATGTTATTTGCTGTTTAGGTTTGAAGCTTGCACATTAATTTCTGCTCCTAAGGCTATAGTCACATGTTATGGTTAAATAATCTTAAAGCTATGGGGGGCATACGTAACAATACTTTTTCCGTGCTGCACAAACATTGGTCCATGCTCAAAACGTATCATTAGGGAGACGGGCTTTCATAAATATTGCATAATTTTGAACTTTTGGGGGCTAAAAAATGGGTAACAAACTACACCAGGGTCTGACTGCTGCGCAATTATTTTATGCGTAAAATAAAAATTTTTTACATGATAAATCTGGCTTTAAAAAAAGCTGACGTAAACCATGCCCCCTTTACGCCACCTTCAAGCAAAAAAAAAAAAAATACCGCAGATGTACACAGCATATGTCACATTAACAGAAAGAAATGTTGTCCTATAGGTCTTCTATACCACAGGGGTATGATCTGCCCAGCAATCATAAATTATATAAACCATATAGAATAAATCATATAAATATATATATTCCTGTGCTACACACTTCTGTGGTATGTGTTCTAGTAATTTGACTTATACTGGACAGCAAATGTTGCATGGTAGTGTATTAAAGAGTACCTGTCATCAGAAATAACTTTTGACTTGTCATCAGACAGCTCACTGTTAAGACCCGCTGTGATCAGGAGATATAGCTGGGGAGAGGACATGGCAGCAGTGCAGTCTTCTATCTGGCCGCCAACTAATTCCGACAATGCGGTCTCATAAACCTACATGGTCGGAATAAGCCATTACGGAGATACGGCTGGTAGTTGAAAGGCATGGCTGCCACAGTCTCTGCCCAGCTACTGTACATCTCCTGATCACAGTGGGTTTCGGCGGTGAGATGCCTGATGTCATGTCATAAGTTATTTTTAAGTTATTTGTCTTAATTACACAGTGTACATTGGTTAAAAGAGTGGAGGGCCTGGTCTGTCTTCCATTACATAGACAGAATGTTGATTAAAGTGTGCATTGTGTAATGCATTATTTCTCCTGTGGGGGTGCTGCAGGGAAACTGAACATTCATACTGTGATATTTTCCCCCATACAGTTGATCAGGTATTACCAAAGGATCCTTTTAGTAAGTAGGGGTTGTCTAAGGTAAATAACCCTGCTTTTAAAAACAAAAGCTGAGTTGTAAATGGCTTCTGTTGGCAACAAGGCCAGTCTTCCAGTACTCATCAGCTGCTGTATGTCCTACAGGAAGTGTATTCTTTCCAGTCTGGAGAACAGGAGAGGTTTTCTAAAGGAATTTGCTACTGCTCTGGACAGTTCCTAACATGGACAGAGGTGGCAGCAGAGAGCACTGTGTCAGACTGAAAAGAATACACCACTTCCTGCAGGACATACAGCAGCTGATAAGTACCAGAAGACTGGAGATTTTTAAATAGAACTAAATTACAAATTTATATAACTTTATGAAATCAGTTGATTTGAAAGCAAAATAATTATGCTGGAAAACCCCTTTAAGAGATTAAAACTATTTCTACCAATGTATGTTATCAGCATTTGCTGTTTACCCTCAGTTTGCCAGTATATAATGTAGATCAGCAATGGACTCGCATGGACTTTAGTAATACTACACACGGAAATAGTACTTATGGAGAAATATACTCTTCTGAAAAGAAATAATTTTGTAACACAATGTTATATGCATAGTTATTATGCTGTCTTCTGCTTTAAAAACCTACATGAGGGTTTTACCTGTATTGTGATGTTTATAAGCTGCTATGTATTTCAACCTTCACGGAACCTGGAAATAGGAAGAGATTTGCAATGGCGGTATTTGTTTTGAACTTTTACGTTAAAAAGAGGATTTTCCCTTAGTAGAAGGTGATGGCATATAGCCTGGATATACTACCATCACTCGAGAGGTCCGACTTCTGAGACCCTCACTGACCCAGGATCACTTATCAAATAGTGCTGGTATATCCTAGTGATAAGGCATCACTTTATGTGACTGTAAAGCCATTTTAAGGGCTTCTTCATGCAGGGAGATTTTGATGCTTTTTTGTTGGCCCAAAACCAAGACTAGATCCAAAAATTCCCATTTGGTATTGGAAATAAAAATGCATAAAAACCTGCACCAACCGTACTATGTGAACCTGGTCTAAGTGTTAGTGTAATATGACACATCCTTTATGCTCTGAGGTGTGCACACGTACATGGGTAACCAGTGTTCAGGTTACACAATGTTGGTTTTATGTTTTGAATGATTAGCATGTTGTTTGAAGGACTAAGAAAGTAAAATGCATTTAAAGGGAACCTGTCACCAAGACATTGCTATCTAATCTGTCACCATCATGTTATAGAGCAGGAAGAGCTGAGCAGATTGATATATATCTTTGTGGAAAAATATTCAGTATAACTTATAACATGTTGATGGAAATCCCTGATCATAATAGGTTAAGGAGTCCTGTGGACAGTGTGACTCAATAGGCTGGACTCTTTAGCTTGGAAACTTCAGAGATATTAGTCAATAAATTACAGGTTATACTGATTATTTTCTCATAAAGATATATATCAATCCGCTCAGCTCCCTCTGCTCTATAACATGATGCCGATAGCTTAGGTAGTATTTTCATGGTGACATGTTCCCTTTAAGGGAAATGGAAAGCCAAATCATAAGTTGCTTTATACCAAAGATCTGTTAGTAACATTGACAGATGTTTACATATAGGAAATCAGAACCCATTCAACTTGCATTATGTGTTTACCAGTCTTCCATTTAGCATAGGTATTATATATATTGCACTGAACATAACAATAATGCATTGTACACTGCTTTCCACCCATACAGCTAACCTATGTGCACTCATTCTGTGTGGCGGCACAAGGTATTTATTATGGATAGGCATGCCACATGCCATTATAGGTGGTACTTCTATGAGCAGTGCTTTTAGGGGAGAATAATATACACTGTGGTCTAAAAGTGGGTGGACAGTATGTGTAATAGGGTTATGAAGGAGGAGATTTATCAAGCATGGTGTAAAGTAAAACTGGGTCAGTTGCCCCTAGCAACCAATCAGATTCCACCTTTCATTTTCCAAAGAGCCTGTGAGGAATGAAAGGTGGAATCTGATTGGTTGCTAGGGGCAACTGAGCCAGTTTCACTTTACACCATATTTGATAAATCTCCATCTTCATAACCCTATTACACATACTGTCCACCTACTTTTAGACCACCCTGTAGTATATTAGCAAGTCTGGACCAGTTTGGTTCTGGAATATGAGTAGGGGCCTTCTTACACATAGAGCGATAGTTGGCTGAATTGGCCCGATTTGGCCGATTATCGCTCTGTGTAATAGAAAATGATCATCGGCCGCCGACCTATGCCACCGATGCTGATGATTGCCCAAACCAATAATACTTTGTCTGTCCATGCTCCCGGTCTTCTCCTGTGGTCTGTATGCGTCCCAGCAGCGTGCGATGTGGCTTCAGAGCAGCCTCTCTGAGCTGACAGGCTGCTCAGCCAATCACTGGCCAGGACCTAAGCGGCCAGTGATTGGCTAAGCGGCCTGTCAGCCTAGAGAGGTTGCTCTGAAGCCACAGCGCATGTTGCCCGGACATATACAGGGGGCAGGAGAAGACTGGGAGCATGGACAGGTTAAATATTTACCCTTTGGACAAGGGCTGCACGGATATCGCAAACAATGTCCGTGCAGCCCTTGCTTAACGATTATTGGGCCATGTAATAGGCCCAGTAAAAGAGCAATGATTTAGCAGATTGGCGCTCATTTACAGGATTGATCGGGCCTTCATCGCCATGTAATAGGACCCTGTAGGCCGTGTAATAGGAGCCTAGGATAATGTTTTGGTTTTTGAACTATCTTGGAGATCAAGTTCTATCAGTATTTACCACTGGTGCAAGACAAAGGAGTTGTGAGAACTTCCTTCCAACTTCTGTCCTTTTCACCTTTTGTTTTCCATTTAAAGTGCAATATACTGTAGTCTTTGTCTTTTCGAAATGTATGTAAGGAAAAGTGACCGAAAATTGGTAAAAGATGAAGAATGAGGAATCCCAATTTTTTTAAAGTGATATATCTGAAATGCACTGCAATATTTTTGAGAATATGGACGTTTTATATATATAGTAAATGTGGATGTTTTATGCTTGAATTTTTTGAATATGTACGTTTTTATTATACTAAACATTTGTATTGCATATGAAACCGTGGAAATATATTTTTAATAAAAGACTGGAAAACCTTTGTGAGCCTTTGTATTGTTATTGTATTGTTCATGGACCCAAAATAATGTAATTTTTGTTGGTATGAAGAGCTTTCAATAAATTGAATTTAAAGGGGTCATCCAATGTTAAAAAAAAATATGGCCACTTTCTTACAGAGACAGCACCACTCTTGTCTCCAGTTCAAGTGTGTTTTGTAATTAAAGGGGGTATCCACCTAAGAGCAAAACAATCTTACTCACAAAGTCCCCCTGAGTATTTGAGCCGTCTCCTGTCTTTCTAGCTGCTGCCATTCCTGAGTTACAAGTTTTTCTAAAAGCCGATCTATAACCAAGATAGGAAACTACATTTCCCATCATGCATCTCCCAGATTAGTCCATTTGCGTACTCGCCCTCTTAGCTTTCTTCCCTGTTCACTGCTGTCATTACTATTGCACAATAATCCCAGGACTGTTCTTGCTTCACATCAACCCAGTATGTATTCCATACTAGCTGATGATGTAGCAGAGCTGACACATGCATGGTGTAGCTATATTCTGTTTACCAGTGGTGGGGGGGATAGTGTAGGTTTAGATCCCTGCTTGCTGACTGTAAATGAAAACATTCTAGTTCCTTCCACACTCTAAGAACGTCCATAACACTTACAATATACATAGCTGTGACACAAAAACAGGTACATGTGCCTGCATTCACTAACAGCAAGCAGAGATAGAACTATAATGTTTCATATTACAGAAACCTAGGCTCAGGGACACATGTAAGTCTATGGAAGCAGCACAGGTGCATGGAGATGATGCAGATAATGTCTCCTGGAGGTCGGGTTACCAAGTCAATAGACAAGTTAACCCGGCCCCCAGGGAGGGGATCACATGTCCTATGACTACAACGGGAGGCGGGAAGAGGGACCTATGCGAGGTCAGAGTGGACTGAGTATAGAGGATTTTAGACAACAGCCGATAAGAATGAGTAAAAATAGGGAAATGGTGCAGGATAGGTAACATATGTATATCAGACATAGGGTGGTATTGGCAAGGGGATTGCTTAGAATATGTTTTTGTTACCAGGATAACCCCTTTAAGCTCCTTTCACTTAAATAGAACTGAGTTGCAAACGCTGCACCCAAACTGGAAACAAGAGTGGTGATGTCTCTAATGCTGATAACCCCTTAGGCTAGGTTCACACAAGTTAAACAACAGACATTCTTTTCATACTGGAATGAAACAGGCGTTGTTTCACACAATATATTGAACAACGGCCGCTGTTTACTGCGGCCATCGAAATAATAAGCATGTGGCCGTTGTCAATAAATTTCAAGCCTTTATTTGGAGTACCAAATAACAGCCGTTGTTTATACCTTGTGTGAACATAGCCTTAAAGTGTCACTGTCTTTATAACTTTCAAAATCTAAATCAACAGTAAATGTGAAATAAAGCAAGTTTGCAAATGACATTCATTATTTATTTTTTAGTTATCATGGAAGACACGGCACTTCCTGGTTTCTGAATCTTTTTTTCTTAAAAAGCAGGAGACAGTCAGAAAACAGGAAGTGCAGTGTATCCCAGGCCATCTGAGAGCTCACAGAGAGAAGGCAGTCATGTGACTGATGGACACATTGAGCCGTGACTCTCTGTACTGGCCGGAATTCCTGTGTTTAAATCTGCCTTCAAGAGACTGGACCTGGATTTCTGGTAAGTATAACTTTGTTTTACAGCATGATAACTGAAAAAAAATCATGAATGTATATTGCAAACTTGCTTTATATCACATCTACTGCTGATTTAGAAAGGTATAATGGCAGGGACACTTTAAAAAGATGCTGCAGCTACTAAAGCTAAAAATGACAAGAGGAGCTGAAAGCATATATTTCTGACAGGCAAAAAAGGATCATTCTTCTTTACCGCCAAGACCCCAGAGAATGACAATGGAAGTTTCCAGCTTAACCTCTTTATAAGGACGCATGACGTACCGGTACGTCATGCTTCTGCAAGAGGTGTTCAGAGCAGGGCCGCGCGTCGACCCCGCTCTGAACTGCCGCGACCCCGGGTTCCGTGTGTAGCCCGGGACCGCGGCTATTAGCGGGCACGGCGATCGGACTGTGCCCGCTAATTCAGTAAACGGATGCAGCTGTCAAAGTTGACAGCTGCATCCGAGTACTGTATGCAGCACTTCCCTGGTGTCTAGTGGGGTGGATCTCTCCTCCGGGACATTGTCCCAGAGGAGCGATCCACATGTCTATGCTGGCCGGGTGTCAGCTCCAAAATGGCGCTGATCCGGCTCGGCACTCGGATGCTTTCGTCTGCAGCAGCCGAAAGCATCAGAGTGCCGTTCTCATTGATCTTTGCTGTATAACTATACAGCAAAGATCTCAATGAGAGATCAATGCACTTATACTATAAGTCCCCCAGGGGGAATAACTCTAACCCCAGGGGGGCTTCTAGTAGAAGTGTAAAAAAAAAAAAAAAAAAAAAGTGTTGTTATCAATAAAAAGCCCCCTCCCCTAATAAAAGTCTGAATCACCCCCCTTTTCCCATGTTTTAAATAAAAGTAAATAAATAAATAAATGTTTGCTATTGCCGCGTGCGTAATCGCCCGAACTATTAATTAATCACATTCCTGATCTCGCATCAAATGCAGGACAATGTAATAAAAATCGATCAAAAAGTCGTATATGCGCAAACAAGGTACCGATAGAAAGAACATATCATGGCGCAAAAAATGACACCTGACACAGCCCCATAGACCAAAGGATAAAAGCGCTATAAGCCTGGGAATGGAGCGATTTTAAGGAACATTTATTTGTTAACAATGGTTTGAATTTTTTACAGGCCATCACATAATATAAAAGTTATACATGTTACATATCGTTGTAATCATAACGACTTGAGGAACATGCATAACAAGTCAGTTTTACCCCAGGGCGAACAGCGTAAAAACAAATAACCCCCAAATAAAAGAAATGTGTTTTTTTGTTCAATTTCACCACATATTGAATTTTTTTTTGGTTTCGCAGTGTACTTTATGCAAAAATTCAGCCTATCATTGCAAAGTACAATTAGTGACGCAAAAAATAAGGGCTCATGTGGGTCTCTAGGTGGAAAAATGCAAGTGCTATGGCCTTTTCAAACAAAAGGAGGAAAAAATTAAAACGCAAAAACGAAGATTGGCTCAATTGGGTCGGGGGGGGGGGGGGGGGGAGCTTTGTGAATTGCTTTCCATACTCTGGAAGTCAACACAATAAAAAAATCTGACTTTTCCCTAAATTTCCCTACATTTTCAAAAGCAACCTGGAGAACTCTTTCTCCACTACACAACCATGTAAACGCTCCTCTCCTCACCTACTATAGCTATTCCCTTTCCTTCTAGTCTAGCAATTGCTATACTCATGAAAGGGGTAGGTACTCCAGTGAAAAAAATTGTTTTCAAATCAACTGTTGTCAGAGTGTGCCCTGCCACGTACTTTTTGTCTGGCATTTTTCAGGCCAAAAAAATTATGGGAGAAAAAAAAAAACTATAAAAATGCCAATGGCACATGATGTTTTTTTCACGTGTTTGCATTTTTTCTAATGCTTTTGACTTTATGTGTAAATGATCTTTTTGGGGATTTAGGCTTTTGTGGGCTGAACTTTCTTTGCCATCACATGACCTAGCTGCTGGACCACAAAGGGTGACAAAAACGCCAGGAAAAAAAACACCATACGCACAGCAAAAGTTTTTTGAGACAACCAGAACAATCTCATTGAAGTCTATGGTAGAAAAAACACCACAGTTTGCACAAAAAAATGCCACACCCTCCACATGCTTTATTTAGGGAAAAACTGCCAAAGAGCCTCAAAAATACCAGAGAGGAGAGAAAAACACCACACCCAAAAAACACCACGGAGGAGATTTATTAAACTGGTGTGAAGTGAAACTGGCTCAGTTGCCCCTAGCAACCAATCAGATTCCACCTTTCATTCCTCACAGACTCTTTGAAAAATAAAAGGTGGAATCTGATTGGTTGCTAGGGGCAACTGAGCCAGTTTCACTTTACACCATGTTTGATAAATCTCCCCCCATGTGTGTAAGGCAGATCATAAACTTCCATTGACTTCCAGCTAACATCTGACTACTGGCATTTTAATAGTCATTTTCCATGATTTTAAGGCAGTAAGAAGCCAGCCTCAAAAATACATACACATTTGTAAATTACTTCTATTTAAATATCTTCCAGCTCTTATCAGCTGCTGTATGTCCTGCAGTGTCTTCCAGTCTGACACAGTGCTCTCTGCTGCCACCTCTGTCCAAGACAGGAACGGTCCAGAGCAGGAGAGATTTTCTAAGGGGATTTGCTACTGTGCTGTAACATTCCTGACATGGACAGAGGTGGCAGAAGAGAGCATTGTGTCAGACTGGAAAGTATACACCACTTCCTGCAGAACATACAGCAGTTGATAAGTACTGGAAGACTTGAGATTTCTAATTTACAAATCTGTAGATCTTCCTGACACTAGTTGATTTAAAAACTTTTTTTTCCTCCAGAGTACCCCTTTAACCCCTAGACGACCCAGGACGTAGGGTTACGTCATGGAAGTCTGTCACCAGACGACCCTGGACGTAACTGTACGTCCTGGGTGGTTCTCCCGCTATGAAGCGCGCTCCGAAACGGAGCGCGCTTCATAGGAGGTGGGGGCCGGCTGCAGTGAGCAGCCGGGACCTCACCGGTAATGACACTCTGCAGCGATCGCGCTGCCGCGTGCCATTAACCCCTTAATGCCGCAACCGCCGCGTTTAAGTGTAAGTGACAGCCATATCCAGCCATATCAAGTGTAATCCTGACAGCCATATCCAAGCTCTTTAACATCGTGCTAAGGGCCGGCTCCTTCCCCCAGAGCTGGAACAACGGCCTAATAACCCCCATACACAAGAGTGGAGACAGGTACGACCCGGCCAACTACAGAGGGATATGCGTCAGCAGCAACCTGGGGAAACTCTTTAATAGTGTCCTAAATAAGAGGATCCTCAGCTTCCTCACTGAACACGACGTTCTCAGCAAGAGCCAAGCAGGGTTCATGCCAAATCACTGCACCACCGACCACATCTTCACCCTGCAACAACTCATCAAAAGCCACGTCCACCATACAAAGCACGGAAAGATCTACGCCTGCTTTGTAGACTTCAAAAAGGCCTTTGACTCAGTGTGGCACCCGGGCCTATTCCTGAAACTTCTGGAGAGTGGAATAGGAGGGAAGACATACGACGTCATCAGAAGCTCGTACACCGATAACAGATTCAGCGTGAGGGTGAATGGAAAGAGAACGGCTTATTTCCAGCAGAGCCGAGGAGTCAGACAGGGCTGCAGCCTCAGTCCTACTCTTTTTAACATTTACATCAATGAGCTGGCAGCAGCCCTAGAGTCCTCCTCAGCACCAGGCCTCACCCTCCACGACACCCAGGTGAGATTTCTCTTGTATGCAGACGACCTTCTCCTCCTCTCACCAACCGAGAAAGGTCTCCAAGACCAGCTGCTCATCCTGGAGAAATTTAGCACTACGTGGGCTCTGCCCATCCACCCAAAGAAAACCAATGTCATGGTGTTCCAGAAAAGAAAACAGAAACCAGCCGGGCCTCCTACCTTCCTGCTGAACAACCGCCCACTCGCAGAAACAGACCGGTACACTTACCTGGGCCTGGAAATCAGCCAATCAGGGAGCTTCAAACAAGCCACAGAAATCCTGAAGGACAAAGCCTGCCGAACCTTCTATGCCATAAGAAGGCGCTTCTACCATCTTAGACCACCAGTGACCGTGTGGCTGAAAATATTCGACACCATCATTGCCCCAATCCTTCTGTATGGTAGTGAAGTCTGGGGCCCCGAGATATACCCAGATTGGTCAAAATGGGACTCCGGACCCACAGAAGTCTTCCACCTAGAATTCTGTAAATACCTTCTCCAGGTCCATCGGAGCACTTCAAACAGCGCCTGTCGAGCAGAGCTGGGCAGGTTCCCACTACACTTTGCTGTCCACAAGAAGGCGCTATCATTCAGGGCCCACCTACACAGCAGCAGGCCCAGCTCCTACCATCACAAGGCCTTGCTGCATTAAGAAACCCCAGGAAAACAAAGCCCCCGGGAACAAGTCTCCCAAACCCAACCTGACCAAGCCGCCAACCAGCACATCATCACGAAAAGCCAAATCTGTAAGATGATAGACAAGAGGAAGGAGGATTACATCAGCGTCTGGAGGAACAACATCAGAGAATCCCAGAAACTGACCATATACCAGAGGCTACAGAGGGATTACAGACTGGCCCCATATCTGGAGAAACTACCCAACCAGAGCGGAAAACCCTGAGCCGCTACAGACTGAGCGCCTACAACCTGGCCATTGAAACAGGGCGTCACCGACAGACGTACAAGCCCAGGGAGAGCCGACTGTGCCAGCAGTGCGACCAGGAGGCCGTGGAGGATGAGGCCCACTTCCTGCTACACTGCCCCAAATACTCAGCAGTGAGGGACACTCACTTCAGGAGACTCTCCAATCTCCTTCCAGGCTTCTCCACCATGGAGGAGGAAGAGAAACTACCCATCCTGCTGGGGGAAGAAGAGACCACAGCGACTATAGCGGCACAATACGTCATTGCCTGCCATAAACTGAGAGGAGCGTGATACATCATGGACTCCAACTACCTGACCCCCGGTATCCCCCCCCCCCCCATCCCGCCACATACGATACCACAGACTTCCGTCCCTACCCCCCATCCCTACCCATCTTCCCCACCCATCCCCCAAATATCTCCTGTTTGCTTTGGCAATGCTAATATGTTATTTAGACTTGCCAATAAAGCTGATTTGATTTGATTTGATAGATAGATAGATAAATAGATAGGAGATAGATAGGAGATAGATAGATAGGAGATAGATAGATAGATAGATAGATAGATAGATAGATAGATAGATAGATAGATAGATAGGAGATAGATAGATAGATAGATAGATAGATAGATAGATAGATAGGAGATAGATAGATAGATAGATAGATAGATAGATAGATAGATAGATAGATAGGAGATAGATAGATAGATAGATAGATAGGAGATAGATAGATAGATAGATAGATAGATAGATAGATAGATAGATAGGAGATAGATAGATAGATAGATAGATAGATAGATAGATAGATAGATAGAAGATAGATAGATAGATAGATAGATAGATAGGAGATAGATAGATAGATAGATAGGAGATAGATAGATAGATAGATAGATAGATAGATAGATAGATAGATAGATAGATAGGAGATAGATAGATAGATAGATAGATAGGAGATAGATAGATAGATAGATAGATAGATAGATAGGAGATAGATAGATAGATAGATAGATAGATAGATAGATAGATAGATAGATCTCAGAAACCTCTCCTCATTTTGTGTCAGCTCTAGACTACTGCTCATGCAAGAAGGGGGCCCCCATTTTGGGGTCCCACATAGCAGTGACAATAGGACAGCTGCATTTAATGCCCTGCAGTGACAGACTGGTGTCAGAGACATGGAAGAAAACCATTTCCTTAGCTCAAGAAGAAAAATGTTCTAGAGGGTTCCCTTTCCTGGCAAAATATAACAATACTCCAACAATTGCGGGTAGAAACGATGACTTTTTAAGCTGTGTTCACACTGTGTTTTTGAAGTCAGTTTAACGGCTCAGTTTTTAAATGGTTACTTTTAACATACACAAAAAATATAGTCAACGTTTTTGTAAATGCTAAATGTAAAAAAAAAAGGATCCATTTTTACCCTTTTTTGGCTTATAATGGAAATTAGTGGAAAGATGGATCCAAACTGATGGCACACAATCGCATAAATTTTTTCCTATAAAATGAATACCTTAAACAGACTGCAAAAACGCAGCGCGAACCCAGCCTTACGCCCTATTCACACATCCTGTTCCTGTCCGCAATTGCGGATCCGCAGAAAAATAGGACCAATGTATTTCAATGGACCCATACACACTTCCGTGTTGTGTACTGGGCTGCAATCCGTTCTGCAAAAAAAAAAGGACAGGCCCTAGTACGGACAGTAACTGACACACCCAATACAACTCTATGGGATCCGTATTTTTTTACGGATGCAATACGGATGCAATACGGACTGAATTTGCGGATTGTTACTGACTGAAATTTGCGGATTGGAAAAATATACTGACGTGTGAATAAGGCATTACCTGTGTGACCGATTGTGCGGTAGACTCCATAAAGGACCCTAGGATATATGAGCCATTGTTGACAGCCTTTGTGAGACTATTTTTCCTATTGTGACTGTGCAAATGACAGGTGATGGCCCCTTCCTATATTCTGCAATGATCTAGAAGCCTGTTCTCAGCTCAGAAATAGCAATCTCCTACAGAAGCAACGTGAGAAAATATTACTTTACTGAAAGAGTAGTAAATACTTGGAACAAACTTCCAGCAGATGTGGTTGGTAAATCTACAATAACAGAATGTAAACCTGCCTAGAATAAACATACATCTATCCTAAGATAATAAGAATGGAAATACTATAAGGGCAGACTAGATGGACCCAGTGGTCTTTTTCTGCGGACAACCTTCTATTTTTTCTACATAGAGGGATAATGGCAAGTGACATTTTTATTGGAACTAACAAGATATTTCGATGTTACATTTGTTTTGTCATCTACTTCTTAGTTAATCTTACGACTTATTTTCAGGTCTGGGCTAATCCTTGATTTTTGTCTGCAAAGACATCTACTTTTGTTTACACAAGTGTGGGATCACATTGCTGTTGAAGCACACTTATTTATTTTTGGACTGTGAGACCCCTATTTGGCATGACCCTGTGAAACAGAAAACTACTGTATGTAAGATTTACGGTTCCACGCACAGATGGAAGATTAGTTCTGATGGAGTAAAATATCCCGGCACAGAGGAGGGCAATAATTAATGTAGACAATTTAAAGCTACTTTAATATTCTAAATATTTAGGCAAATGTATGTATGTACTGAAAACCGTATCTGTAATGTCTGCCCAGTCCATATGCTGAAATGTAGTGATCTCCGACATCAGCTAAAGCAAAGCATGCTATAACTATAGATGGAATTTTCCATATCTAACAGTCGGTGAACGATTACAACTTATAAACCTGTTCCTATTTTTCACTTCGGCTGGGTTCATATGGGTTCAATGGCATTTTTATGAATAAAAGCCATTCCTTGCTTTTTAAACTCATCTTCTTTCTGGAGAATTTCTTTGGCGGGGACAGGATTATATCCACATTTTTTATTTTCCTTCTTGAAAAAAATTGGTTGCTGGAACCTCGCTGGACACTGGGACAGGCAGCCAGAGATGCGGATACCCAAACAGAATGTTAAAGGGTGAAGCTCCAGAAGATTCCCCTGAATGGTTGTTGAAACAGATCTCTGCCCAGGGAAGGAGTTGCACCCAGTCATCACGGGATTTGGTTCTCCCATTCTACTTGGCCTATGGTCTAAGGAGGGTATCCACAGGAGTAGTCCAAGTCGATCTTAAGTAACAAGCAGAGCATCCTTCAGAACCTGGATGTGAACTGTACTCCAACTGAACTGATTTGTTCCACAAAAATGTGTCATAGATGGGTGGCGAATGGTAGTCCCGAAGGCCGAAAGAAGTAGGCCATTTTAGAGAAGCAGTCCACAACAACCCAGATGACAGTACAGCCAGCACAGAGAGGCAGGTCTGTGACAAAGACCCAGGCTATATGTATGCAGGGCAACTCTGGGATTTGAAATGGCTTCTAGAGACCTTGCTCCAGGAATATAGTCCCAAAAATCCTTGGCAATAGACGGCCACCAATAGTTCTGGGTTACCAAGTCTAGCGTCTTGCGGACCAAAGCATGACCAGCAAACTTACAGTTGTGCCCTCAGGCAAGGACATGTTTCCGCTTGGTAGTAGGCACAAACATTTTCCCTGGTTGGATATCCTTAATCAGGACTGGAGCCAACCAGGGTCAATAATATAATGTGGCTTCTCCATCTAATCTGCAGCAATGAAGGAGCACAAGAGAGCATCAGCTTTGCATACCATAAATGTAGATCAAATGTAGATCTACCTGGCGGACAAAGAAAAGCAGCTTGGTGAGGGTTTAGACACTGGGCTGACTGTAGATATGTAAGTTTCTTGTGATCAGTGTAAATGACCACTGGTTGTGCATCTCCCTTCAAAAGGAAGCGCCACTCCTCCAAGGTAAACGTAATAGTCAGCAGCTCTCTATCCCCAATACTGTAGTCCTCAGCAGTGGAAATTAGTTTTGAAGGCACAAGTCACCATCTTTCCCTTGGAACAGAAGAGGCATCAACATCCACAAAGAATTGTTAGGAGACCTCAGGGTGGTGCAGAACTGGAGCTTCTGCAAAACATTTCTTCAACTGGAGGAAGGCAGCCCCAGCCTCAAGCTTCCAGACCTTGGCATCCACCCCTTTCTTTGTCAGAGTCGAGATGGGAGCAGTGAGGAACAAGAAGTTCAAAACGAACTGTCTGTAGAAATGAGCAAAGCCAAGGAAGATCTGAAGAGCTCGGAGCACCTGGGGATGTGGAGAGTTCAGGACAATGGATTGCTTTTCCGGATCCATTTGTAGCCTTGCATCTGAGACTATGAAGCAGGCCCGGACTGGTAATCTGGCAAGCCGGGCAAATGCCCGCTGGGCTGGCCAGATTACCAGTCCGTGGGCCGCCCGGGCTGCATCAAAAAAAAAAAATCACCGCCGCGGCCCGTTTCTCTTCCCCGTCCGCTTCTGCCCGCTCCGGTCACCGCAGTCCGCTCGGCCCGCCTCCTGTCACCGCATCACAGCCTCTGCCCCCTCCGGTCACTGCAGCCCGCTCGGCCCGCCCCTGACGTGCGTCGCTAATCCAATCAACGTGGGGCCGCTGCGGCCGGCCGTGGAACGCGTGTTACGTGCACCGCAGCGGCCCCACGCTGCTCTACGTTGATTGGATTAGCGCGCACGTCAGGGGCGGGCCAAGCGGGCTGCGGTGACTGTAGCGGGCAGAGGCTGTGATCCGGTGACAGGAGGCGGGCCGAGCGGGCTGCGGTGACCGGAGCGGGCAGAGGCGGGCTCCGGTGACAGGATGCGGACCGAGCGGGCTGCGGTGACCGAGGCGGGCTCCGGTGACAGGAGGCGGACCGAGCGGGCTGTGGTGATAGGAGGTAACAGGAGCGGGCTGCAGAGACCGGGGACCATCTATAAAGGAGGGGGGAGAAGAGAGAGGGGGGCCATCTATAAAGGAGGGGGGAGAAGAGAGGGGCCATCTATAAAGTAGGGGGGAGAAGAGAGAGGGGGCTATCTATAAAGGAGGGGGGAGAAGAGAGGGGGCCATCTAATAAAGGAGGGGGGAGAAGAGAGGGGGCCATCTATAAAGGAGGGGGGAGAAGAGAGAGGGGGGCCATCTATAAAGGAGGGGGGAGAAGAGAGAGGGGGGCCATCTATAAAGGAGGGGGGGAGAAGAGAGAGGGGGGCCATCTATAAAGGAGGGGGGAGAAGAGAGAGGGGGCCATCTATAAAGGAGGGGGGAGAAGAGAGAGGGGGGCCATCTATAAAGGAGGGGGGAGAAGAGAGAGGGGGGCCATCTATAAAGGAGGGGGGAGAAGAGAGAGGGGGGCCATCTATAAAGGAGGGGGGAGAAGAGAGGGGGTCATCTATAAAGGAGGGGGGAGAAGAGAGAGGGGGCCATCTATAAAGTAGGGGGGAGAAGAGAGAGGGGGGCCATCTATAAAGGAGGGGGGAGAAGAGAGGGGGCCATCTATAAAGGAGGGGGGAGAAGGGAGAGGGCCATCTATAAAGGAGGGGGGAAAAGAGAGAGGGGGCCATCTATAAAGTAGGGGGGAGAAGAGAGAGGGGGGCCATCTATAAAGGAGGGGGGAGAAGAGAGAGGGGGCCATCTATAAAGTAGGGGGGAGAAGAGAGAGGGGGCCATCTATAAAGGAGGGGGGAGAAGAGAGAGGGGGCCATCTATAAAGGAGGGGGGAGAAGAGAGAGGGGGCCATCTATAAAGGAGGGGGGAGAAGAGAGAGGGGGGCATCTATAACAGAGGGGGGCATCTATAAGGGAGGGGGAGAAGAGAGAGGGGGGCATCTATAAAGGAGGGGGGAGAAGAGAGAGGGGGCCATCTATAAAGTAGGGGGGAGAAGAGAGAGGGGGGCCATCTATAAAGGAGGGGGGAGAAGAGAGAGGGGGCCATCTATAAAGTAGGGGGGAGAAGAGAGAGGGGGCCATCTATAAAGGAGGGGGGAGAAGAGAGAGGGGGCCATCTATAAAGGAGGGGGGAGAAGAGAGAGGGGGCCATCTATAAAGGAGGGGGGAGAAGAGAGAGGGGGCCATCTATAAAGGAGGGGGGAGAAGAGAGAGGGGGCCATCTATAAAGGAGGGGGGAGAAGAGAGAGGGGGGCATCTATAACAGAGGGGGGCATCTATAAGGGAGGGGGAGAAGAGAGAGGGGGCCATCTATAAAGGAGGGGGGAGAAGAGAGAGGGGGCCATCTATAAAGGAGGGGGGAGAAGAGAGAGGGGGCCATCTATAAAGGAGGGGGGAAAAGAGAGAGGGGGCATCTATAACAGAGGGGGCCATCTATAAGAGAGGGGGGATAAGAGAGGGGGCCATCTATAAGGGGGCTACATAGAGGGATGCATATACAATAAGGGGGTCACATAAAGTCAGCCTACCCACTAAATGAGGGTGTAAAGGGGACAGTACAGATGTGCAGTTAGTATAGAGATGAGGATGGTGTCAGAGTGAGGAGCCTAATATGTCTGTCTGCGGTGACATTAGTCAGTATGCGGTGGTATTAGTCAGTATGCGGTGGTATTAGTCAGTGTGTGGTGGTATTAGTATGTGGAGGTGTCAGTCAGTATGCTGTGATATTAGTTAGTATGTGGTGGTATTAGTTAGTATGCGGTGACATTAGTCAGTATGCGGTGGTATTAGTCAGTATGCAGTGGTATTAGTCAGTATGCGGTGGTATTAGTTAGTATGTGGTTGTATTAGTCAGTATGCGGTTGCATTAGTCAGTATGCGGTGGTATTAATCAGTATGTGGTGGTATTAGTCAGTGTGTGGTGGTATTAGTCAGTATGTGGTGGTGGTGTTAAACTGAGCACAGTGACCGGGCCAGAAGCAGTCTGTCTCTGTACACTGTGTAGTGGTGACGACCTGTAACTGCAGCTCAGCTACATAGTACAGAGACAGAAGCTTCTGACCCCATTTACTGTGTTATTATCTGTAATTCCAGTCATGGCCGTGATGATACATGTAGCCGTGCTGCACTCACAACATCCTCTCATAACTTATCACCGCACGGCGAGTGGGCCTGTGTGCTCGGAAATGCCAGGGCTGATTTTTAGTCCCAGTCCGGCCCTGCTATGAAGCCCAGAATTTGGGTCAAAGATGCAGTTCTCGAGATTCATATACTGCCTGTTTTCCTTCCACCACTGTAAGATTAGGCAAACATGTCCAGGTGAGGTTGTATCCAGGGAGTATTTTAGGATGCCATCTAGGTATATCACCACTAGAGCAGATCAGAAGACATCATTCACAAACTCCTGGAAGACTACTGGAGCATTGCAGAGGCCAAAAGGCAAGACAAGGTACTCATCGTGACCGTCACAGGTCCACTTGTCGCCCTCACGGATGCGGATCACGCCGGCGGCCAGATGTTAGCTGGAAGTCAATGGAAGTTTAAGATCTTTGCACCTTGGATCCAGTCAATTAGTTTGGAGATGAACCTTAAAGGGGTTGTCCGGCGATAAAAAATTATTCACAGAATAACACACATTACAAAGTTATACAACTTTGTAATGTATGTTATGTCTGTGAATGGCCCCCTTCCCCGTGTCCCACCACCCCCACCCGTGTACCCGGAAGTGTGGTGCGCTATACATTACCTGTCACGTGCCGACCACGGTCTCCGATCGTCAGCAGTGACGTCTTCTTCGGGAGGCCAGCGGATCTTCCCGAGTGCTGGCCGCCCTCTGCAGCGTCATCCGAAGCTCAGCCGCGATTGGCTGAGCATAACTGTGCTCAGCCAATCGCGGCTGAGCAGCTAATGACGTGGCCGCGTCATCAGCCGCTCAGCCGCGATTGGCTGAGCACAGTTATGCTCAGCCAATCGCGGCTGAGCTTCGGATGACGCTGCAGAGGGTGGCCGGCACTCGGGAAGATCCGCCAAGCTCCCGAAGAAGACGTCACTGCTGACGATCGGAGACCGTGGACGACACGAGATGCGGTGAGTATAATGCACCACACTTCCGGGTCTAGCGTGGGTGGGGGGATACACGGGGAAGGGGGCCATTCACAGACATAACATACATTACAAAGTTGTATAACTTTGTAATGTGTGTTATTCTGTGAATAATTTTTTATCGCCGGACAACCCCTTTAAGGCTGCCTTCACACTGCCTCTTTTTTTTTTAGTAAAAACACCAATAAAAATGCCATTGCTTTTTTTTTATTTTTGCAAAACCGCCAGCGTGTTTATGATTTGCCTTGCACACATGTTTTTTTTGGGCTAACGTTTTTATCTCCTTTCTGGCGTTTTTGAGGCTCTGTTTTAGTTTTTCCAAAACGCAGCATGCTGAGGTTTTGGCGTCTTTTCGGCAAACTGTGGCATTTTTTTCTTCCATAGACTTCAATGGGATTGTTTTGGTTGTCTCAAAAATGTCATTGCTGTGTGTATTGCTTTTTTTTCTGGTGTTCTTGTCACCTTTTGTAGACCAGCAGGAAAAAAAAAGTTCAGCACACAAAAACGCCTGAACCACTCAAAAATAAGTAAAAAACGCCAAGAAAAAAAATGCCAGAAGAAAACACAACCCCATGAAAAAAATGTGATGCTTCGCATTAGCGTTTTTTGTGGCCTTTTTTGTGGCATAAAAAACGCCACCCAAAACCTGTGTGTGAGGGCACCCTTAGGGTTATTTATTCTTGACCATGATCTTTTTACAATCACAATAATCTATACCGGGTCTCAGGGAACCACCCCTCTTCTGCACAAAGAAGAATCCAGCCCCAGCAGGGGACCAGGATGTCTGAATAAATAATAAAGACAAGTTTTATGTATTCAGACATCACCTAGGTCTTGGGGAGAGAGAGCAGGTAAACCCCCATACATTGTGGTTCCTGGTAGCAGGTCTATGGGGCAGTCGTAAGGGCGGTGTGGTGACAGGACGAGCATGATGCACAGCAGAGAAGTGAACAGGACGGTGCCGCCGCTAATGAGTCTTGTGAGTCTTACAACTAAACATACAGAAGTGAAATGGATGGAAAAACGCAGTGTGAACCTAGCCTAATAGATATCCTATTCTCTTTTTGCTCTTACTATAGTTCTGTTTTTTTATGGGTTGTTGGTGTCCATGTCTTCAATGGAATTGTCATCCAGCTTTGCAGATAACGTAAAGTATCCCAGTGATAATCCCCTGACTTTTTAAATCATTTGTAATCCAAAGGTGACTCGCGCCCGTTTTTTTTGCATGGTTGTCATAGTGCATTGTACAGTACACAGATTTGCAAGATATCATATTTTTGGAAGATTATCAGTTTTGTTGTTCTTGTAGTCATGGTGTCTCTGAGCTTTAAGCTGTTACCTCGGGTCTCACAGCTGTTCAGAATAAAGCCACAGGCACTCTCATTATGCTCAGCTGTCGGAGCAGCTAATAACCAGTGCACTGTCATGTTATCTGACCTCATGGATATTGTATGCATCATGGCTGAAATCAGCGCGCTTTACAGAGGACTCATTTACTCCACAAAAGATGTGGGTGACAAATGCACATTTATATTACTTATTACCTCATCCCTTATGTGAATTTTTTGTCCCGGCACATATTTCATGTGTGTTGTAATACGAGTATACACATTGAGGCTATGTTCACACTACGTATATATCTGGCCGCATATTTTCGCGGCCGGACATATACTTGTTAAACTCCGTCCGGGAATTTACGTAAGTTGCGGCCGGCTACGTACGGTCCGCGAACTTACGCCCGTAGTCTACTTACGCTTCCCGAGCGCCCTACGTAGCGATCTAACAGTGGTCTTTTATTTGGAAATCTTTGCCTAGCTCCGGACACCCCACAAAACCTTTTGGATCGGCAAAGAAAAGTGAAAAAATGAAGAAATCGCCACTACGTACGGGACCGCATGTTACGCTACGGGCGTAAGTTACGGCATTTTCGTCCTCAAACAATGGTCTGGTTCATTTTTTACGGCGTCGCATACGATCCGGGCGTAAGTTCGTACGTAGTGTGAACTGTGCAGCCGTACATCGTATACTTTCTATTGTACGCAAACTACGTAAATCTCCGGGCGCTTATACACGGAACGCGCTACGTCCGGAGACTTACGTAGTGTGAACATAGCCTAATATTTATAATGGTAGTCATTGTGCAACATATTGTAGTCTAGAGTTTGAGAATTATTTTGAAGATTTTTCTTTTCCCATAAAAGACTTAAGTGAATGAGTATCTGACCTCTAGGACTCCTCGCGTTTCTGACTTAAAGGAGAAGTCTGGCCATAAACTTTTGACAGGCGGCAGGGGAAAAAAATAACAATCATGGATTTCTTACCTCTCCCTGTGCCCGTGATGCGCCACCTGACCAACCCTGGGACCACCGCCGGAAGGCATTTCCCCCCCCCCCCCCCCCCCCCGAGTTGTGATGACGTCACGACTCGGGGGAAAAAGATGGACAATCCGCTCAGCCAATCAGTGACTGTAGACCCCCGACTGGCTGAGCGGGCTGTCAATCAGCCGGGTCATGAGGTCGGCTGGGAAGAAGATCCCGGAGCCCAGCGGGGTTCCCGGAGCCACGATCCTAGAGAGGCACAGGGAAAGGTGAGTTACCATAGTTCAATATGTTCCCCCTGTGCCCCTGCTGCTTGGAAAAAATGCTTGTGGCTGGACTACTCCTTTAATTAAAATTGGGAGAAGTCATGTCCTTTTTTTCGAAGCTTATTACATTACTGTGGCTTTCTCATCTGGGTATGTTGTCCCCTATCCACAGAATAGGGGATAATTAATAGGGTATAACTAGCTAATAGCTGGGGGTCCGACACAGCTGAATTCTGAATTCACAGAGAATGAATAGCGTGCTGCCACATTGGCTGCGCAGGCATGCTGAATGCTCCATTCACTATAGCGTGATTGCACCCCCGTTCTTGCTATCTGTAGGGGCCCGAGTATGAATACAGGATAACATGCCCAAATGAGAATACCCCTTTAAGGGTATGTTCACACTCACCGGATCTGCAGCTTATTTTCTGCTGCGGATCCATAGCGGATCTGCAGCAGATTTCATTTAAATAACTGAAGACAGCATCAAATCTGCACCATCAAATCTGCTGCGGATTCTGTAGGTTCTATTTGAAAACAATATTAAGACCATATTCACTCATGCTTTTTGAACTGTTTTTATTTTAGCTGTAAAGGCAAATGCAAATGCTGTGGCCTATGTCAGCGATGGACAGAATAACCACACTCGAGGACGCTCCAGTTGTGCTCGTCTCTAGTTGCTTTCTGTTTGAGACAACATAATGCGCAATGCCAGACAGAGCTCATGGGCTAGTGGTGAATGATATGCCTGATGCTTTTCCTTTAAATAATGACAAAAATGGTGAAAAAAAATTGTCTCTAGTTCCTATAATAAATACATAAAACAATAGAAAAGCCAGAAGTGCATTTCATGATATTTTATTTGAAAATTGTTCTTTTTACATTTCACAATAAATTTCACAGCAATTTCACAGTGTTCTAGGTGTATGATGACATGGGAGTATCATTTCCGTATGGCACATGGGGCATCAACAACTTAGAGGCCAGGGGCAGAGTGACAGTCGTGCCATTACCAGATCCTTCTATGTAATATGAATTATTTTATTCTAAGACCTCTTTCACACAACCATCAGTGCATTGTGGTCCACAAAAAAGAAATGGATCCAAAGTCCAATTTTCTTCCGTAATCTGCAAAAAAAGATCCATAATGCATACGCAAAAAAAAAAAAAAAAATGCTGTACAAGAAGGAGGAGCCTGGTCTTGGGTTGCCAGGAAACCAATCATAATACTGTCTGTACTTTTTACAGACCCATTGAAATTAAATTTTAATTTTTTTCAAAAATACATACATGTTTGTGTATGTGCAATATTTTTTTGCAGCAAAATATTCCTGCAAATATATAGACCATGGGACAATATACAACTGGAAAAATACAGTTGGGTGAATTAGGCCTTAAAAGTGTATTCTTCTCAGAATTTACTTCTAATATGTTGCTGCCCAGGTGCAGACTATGACAAACAGCCTATTCTTACCTTTCTGCTCTCCACCAGGTGTCTCCCTACATCATCAGTCCCCGGCTGAACAATTCCGCCTATTCTGGCAGTGACAGCCAATCACTGACTGAGATGGGACAGCTCCAGGGCCAGTGATTGGTTGAGCAGGCTGTCACTGTCGCACAAGTCTATCTCGGAAGTGGAGGATAGATCATTCAGCCGGGACCCAGAGATAACATAGGAGGACACCAAGGATCGCGGAGAGGTAAGAATAGGGTGTTTCCTATGATCTGCACCTAGGCAGCAAAATATTAAAATTTTATTCTAACCAGAATACCTCATTAATCTTAAAGTTTAATTACCCCCTTAGAAGAGGGGATTTCATTATTAAGTACAAAAACTGATATGTCTGATCAGTTTATAGAATATTCTCCAACTGGAATTATTTTATGGTGAAAAGTGTGAATAGATTTAAAGGGGTTTTCCAGCCAGAAACATCAGTAAAAATATTTATGGCTGAGTCATTCCTCTAAAGCATTAGTGACATTTGTAACAACTTTTGGCACGTGGTTCAGTCTACCTGAGACCCACTGTCATCTTAATAATTTACTCACTCAGGAACCAATATAAGAGGAACAACTAATCTGGTAATGTATTAGGCAGGGGCAGCACAGAAAGGGTTAACACAGACTTTTTTTTGTTTGTTTTTTTACAATATTAGTGCACGTCGTAACCACAATTTATTTATTTCCTAACACTTTACAAATGTCTTAAATAAGTGTAAAATATGTAAACTTTATGCATGCACCGCATAAATACAGTACACACACAACCTTCCAGTGATGCGCACTGGCGGAGGGCAGAGATATTATTCTTCAAAACCAGCTGTCTCCGGACTCTTGCTGCTCTCCAAAGGCTACTCTGCACATATTCGAGTTCTCCTGATGAAGAGGAAGCTCAGAACCGGACTTGAGTTGTTGCTTTCCTTTCCGGGAGACATACGATTTGCCACAGGGCAATGCCTCATACTTTGTCACGTATCGCCTGCAAAAAAAAAGCAGATTCTCAGGAGATTCTTTCAATGTCATACAATCGAGTATTTTGTTATGGGCTGTGTTCCCACAACGTTCTTCTTACGGGAAAAACATCCTTTTTGGATAAAGATGGCGTCTCTAACGATCATGATCGTTAAAGACATCTGTGTTTATCAAAAGACAGACATTTTTCACGTAAAAAAGAAGAGTGGAAACATGGCCGTGTATATCTACAGTCATGGCCAAAAGGTTTGAGAATAAACAAATATTAATTTTTACAAAGTCTACTGCTTCAGTTTTTAAAATGGCAATTTGCATATACTCCAGAATGTTATAAAGACTGATCAGCTTAACAGCAATTACTTGCAAAATCAATATTTGCCTAGAAAATGAACTTTATCCCCTAAAACATCATTGCAGCCCTGCCTTAAAAGGACCAGCTAACATTGTTTCAGTGATTGCTCCATTAACACAAGTTTGGGTGTTGATGAGGACAGGGCTGGAGATCAATCTGTCATGATTAAGTAAGAAAGACACCACTGGACACTTTAAAAGGAGGCTGGTGCTTGGCATCATTGTTTCTCTTCTGTAAACCATGGTTATCTCTAAAGAAACACGTGCATACATCATTGCACTGCACAAAAATGGCCTAACAGGGAAGAGTATCGCAGCTAGAAAGATTGCACTTCAGTCAACAATCTATCGCATCATCAAGAACTTTAAGGAGAGGTTCCATGGTTGCCAAAAAGGCTCCAGGGCGCCCAAGAAAGACCAGCAAGCGCCAGTCATTTTCTCTGATGAATCCACTTTCCGATTGTTTGGGACATCTGGAAAACAGCTTATTCGGAGAAGACGTGGTGAGCGCTACCACCAGTCTTGTCTCATGCCAACTGTAAAGCATCCTGAAATCATTCATGTGTGGGGTTGCTTCTCAGCCAAGGGAATCGGCTCTCTCACAGTCCTGCCTAAAAACACAGCCATGAATAAAGAATGGTACCAGAAGGTCCTCCAAGAGCAACTGCTCCCAACTGTCCAAGAGCAGTTTGGCGATCAACAATGCCTTTTCCAGCATGATGGAGCACCTTGCCATAAAGCAAAGGTGATAACTAAATTGCTCAGGGAACAAAACATAGAGATTTTGGGTCCGTGGCCTGGAAACTCCCCAGATCTTAATCCCATTGAGAACTTGTGGTCACTCATCAAGAGACAGGTGGACAAACAAAAACCAACAAATTCTGACAAAATGCAAGCATTGATTGTGCAAGAATGGACTGTTATGAGTCAGGATTTGGTCCAGAAGTTGATTGAGAGCAGCCAGGGAGAATTGCAGAGGTCCTGAAGAAGAAGGGTCAACACTGCAAATATTGACTTGCTGCATTAACTCAATCTTACTGTCAATATAAGCTTTTGTTACTCATAATATGATTGCAATTATATTTCTGTATGTGATAAAAACATCTGACAAACACACAAAAAAACAGAGGGCAGCAGATCATGTGAAAATATAATATTTGTGTCATTCTCAAAACTTTTGGTCATGACTGTGCATATACAGTATACTTATGTCAAACTTTTAAAAACAGCAGAATACATGATTAGCAGACATCTCTAAATAATGAAACAAATTTACTAACATGCCCCAACATACAGTGAATTTAGTGTGATATTATTACCACTCGGTAGCTGTAAAACCACAGGTAATAGTAAATTCTGTCCTATGTCTATGCAGGGAATTCAGTGCCACATCAGAAAAATAGAGCTCCGACCACTATAAAGAGGGGAGTGATACTGTAGTACCTTCACAAACAGTGGTGACCAGTAGCGGATTATAATAGGTCCTTTTCGGGCGGTAGCCCAGGGCCCTGACCTTCTGGGGGGCCCATGGCCACCCAAAAAGACTTATACTTTCCGTGGTGCAATGTCTCCTGGCTACAGTTCTGCCATGATTTGCAAAAAATCACTGCTTTTTTACCACAATTTGTTACCAAAAATCAATTCATCATGAAATTATCTATCCTGTACTTAGAATACCACGCTGGTGCTGCCATAGTAACAGTAGGGTGGGGGGCCTAGGTTTGGTGAATCCGCCACTGGTGGTGACTGAAAGCTGGATTGTCACTGTGAACATTTCACCCTACAACATCGATATATAAAGACACAGCAAGGCATAGTATAGACTACATCTGTCATTTTCACAAATAGCATCTATAAAATGTCTATGCTCATAGGGCTTATAGGCCTAGATGTACTTATATACTAGTTCTGTCTAACATCCGGCTTGGGGACTTTTCTCCACATTTATTTTTTGCTTTTGTCTCTTCAGAGACACTTCTATGCTGGGTCTGAAAAGGAGATGTGGTCTCTTTAAAAAAAAGGGGGGGGGGGGGCTAAGCTTCGATACCAAAAAATTAGCGCAATTTAAACAAACTAATAGTTGGACTAAACTGACAGCAGACAGGGTTCATAAAGTGTTCCCCTCATTTTAAATTATTGATACTTTACTGCCCTAGCAAAAAACATAACAGTCTATTCTTACCTCTACACACTCCCCCGGTGTCGTCCTCCGTCATCTTTGGGTTCCCAGCTGAACAATCCCACCTTCACTCACAAGATGGACTTTTCTTGGCAGTGATAGCCCCTCAGCCAATCAGTGACTAGGACAGGACAGTGCTGCGGCCAGTGATTGGCTGAGTGGGCAGTCATTGCTGAGGCATGGGTATCGCTTAGCCAGGGACCCGAAGATGACGGACACCAGGGGAGGTGGAGAGGTAAGAATAGCCGGTTTGTTAAGTTCTCTGCCAGAGCAGCAATATATTAAAAGTTTATAAAGAGCAGAATGCAAGCCATACACCATGTTTACCATGTCATCAATGATGTGTCATCATAGAAGAAATGGGAGCTCAAATCAGGCCTATCATAAATGAATTATAGACAAGCACAGGATTTACAAAGGAGAAATCAAAAAAGTGCTTCTCTTTTTAAGGCTAGATATATTGTTTTATATATTTTTAATGGCCGGAAAACCCAGTTACCACATCTAACTTATACAGCTAAAAAAGTGTTACCTGAATGGAAATGTTCCTTTATCCATCTGCATGCATACCAAAAATGGATACGATGAGAACTTCACAGTTGTCAAAAAGTTTAAGGAGGACTCTGTTTCGAAGCGGGTTTCCATTCCAGCATTAGCAAATTCTGAATCAATAGTTATGTTGCCTATAACAACCATAGCTCCACTGTAAAGAAGTCACCATATATAAATCCATGAGTATACATGTAGGGACAAATGTGTGAGCTAACCGTGACTAAAGTACTCTGTCACCTTTTTTCTAATTAATATTACAATATATAAAATGGGTTGGAATATTTGGAAGATCCAAAAGGTATGGCCTTAATTTTCTATTCCCAATCTTAATTTGGATGCAACATATTAAAGGGAATCTGTCACTCGGTTTTTGGTGCCTTAAATGAGGGGAGCATAAACTAGTAACAGAAATACTAAGCAGATTGGCTTATTACTTACATCATTCTGTTCAGCCGTTCTCCTAATATGCAGGAGAATGGGATTCATGCCACACCCCTGCCCCAACTTCCAGCTGCTGATTGATAGTTGACTGCCTATACACAGCATGGATAGATAACTGCCAATCAGCAGCTGGTGGGCGGAGTTTACTGGAGCTCATAAATATTCAGGACTACTGAGCATATGCACATAATGGAGAGGACTACTTATTGTCCATGGTATTCAGGAGGATATCTCTGAACCAGCTGCATAAAACAATTTAAGTGATACATCATCCTGCTCAACTTTTCTGTCACTAGTTTATGCTACCCTCAGATAGGACAGCCTAAACCTACTGACAGTTTCTTTAAAGGGGTACTCCAGCGGGGGGGGGGCACTTTTTCGCTGGGACCGGGGGGGGGGGTGGCTGAGGGAAAAGAGGTCCACTCACCTCCCCGGTCCTAGCGGCAGGTCCTGCATCGCGGCACTCTGGTCCCCGGCCGCTTCCTGGAGTCTGACGCGTGCCCGAGATGATACATTGAAATGGATCCCGCCTCTGTCACTGACTGGCTGAGCAGACCTGAGACATCAGGTCTCGGGCCCACGTCAGACACCAGGAAGCGGCCGGAAACGGGGCACCGGAGCGCCGCGATGCGGGGCACGCCGCTGGAACCTGGGAGGTGAGTGGACGTCTTTTCCCTCAGCCACCTCCTCCCCGTTCCCAGCGAAAAAGTGCCCTCCCCCCGCTGGAGTACCCCTTTAAGCAGACACCCAAGCCTTAATATATTTTTTTTTCCATTGCTCTCTTTTCCCACTCTGTCATTTTGGTAATGCTAATTTTCCCCAATAAAAAATGGGATGATGATTTGGTGAATTAAAGTATTGACACCGTGTTAGGTTGTGTTCTTTTCAACTTTGGTATTCCATTTATTATTTTACTAATAATATACAGATCCTAAACTGCCATTCTGTACTGTAGTCAGAGCTGAAATCTGCTAAATGTCTGCACAAAACTTGGTGTTTAAAGCTAGTGTATGCTAGTTAAGGTTATGCACACCCAAAAAAAACACAGCTGTACCCCCAAAAATGTATTAAAACCCAAAATAAAATAAAAAAATATTATATATATATATATTTATCCAACAAACTGATCAACACAACAATCAAGAGAAACAATTCATCTTTATTGCACAAATATAATAAAATTATAAGAAAAGTATTAGATTACATAGTACTCTGGCTCCATCTGCTGGCTACACACAATAATGCATATAGAGTAATTGAAGTGCTTCATGCATTTCTGTGACTATCTATAGCCTTAACGCCAACATCACAGAAAAAAGCAGAAAAAAAGCACCAAAAAAAAAAAAAAAGCCTGGAAAAAACCCAAAGAGAGAGACCAGAATTTTTTTTTATTATTTATTTATTTTTTTATTTTTTTGCAAAAAAGAAAATATTTAAGAAAAACACATTATCACTGTTGCCTTACTTCACCAGTATCCCTGGGCAGTCCCAGGGGTCCCAGGGATAATTTTGAAGTAGGGCAACAGTGATAATGTGTTTTCCTTATTTTTTTTAATGTACTGGTCTCTCTTTACCTTTTGGATTTTTTTCCTGGCTTTTTTAGTGCTTCTTTTGCTTTTTTCGCTACAGGTAGTCACAGAAATGCATGAAGCACTTCAATTACTCTATATGCATTATTGTGTGTAGCCACCAGATGGAGCCACAGTGTTATGTAATCTAATACTTTTCTAAGTTATCACACTGCCAGTATGTAACTACTGTGGCCGTGGTTTTTTTTTATTTACCAGTACCCTTTACTCTCCTGGTTGTTGTTTCTTTGTCTGTATAGTAACCAGTAACCAGTAATGTATGTGATTTTATTTAAATAATTTTATTACATTTGTGCAATAACGATGAATTCTTTCTCTACTTGATTGTGGTGTTGATCAATTTGTAGGATACATATAGTTAAGGTTATGGTTAAAGTATCCAATCAGATTTAAGTTCTTACTTTTCATGTAGAGAACAACAGCAGATCACTTGCCATGCGCCTCCCTCTGTAAGAATTTTGTCGGTAATTTATTGTTCTTGCAAATGACAAGTGTAGAATAGGTTTTCTTACCGATTATTAACACTGGTTTTGGATTCTCTATACCAAAGGCTGAAGTCCATTCCTCCAGAGATATCAATGGCCAGTCCGCCCTGGAACTCCGCACTGGCTTGCAGCCCAGATTGCAGCTGAATAGTCTAGGAAAGTTATAGCACGGTGTCATTATCAGCCCCAGGGGTGGGCAATCTGAAACCAGTTTTTATTTTATTATTGCACAATATTACTTATATCACCAAGGTAAATGTTGGCAAGGATCTCTATTTATTGATACATCCAGGAAAATAATATTGTGTCTATATATGCAGACTATAGAGTTACATTGGGGCACTATATAATAAGATTATTAGTGTATTATTACACCAATGGAGAGCCGGTCATAATATAGTACAAGCCACTCACCTCTGCTGGCCCCCTATACCTCAGGTTAATCATCATTTGTGAACCTGTTTTCTAAGGTTGCTTAAAACTAGTAAGTTGCAATGCCAACTTTGACAGCTGGTGCTGCTCTAGGCAATTCTTGGCGTATCAGCAGTTAAACTACATTCATGCTGGTTATTTAGGCCAAGTTTACACATGGTACTGTACTTCAGTAGTACTTTCTGAGTATCTAGAAGTTAAAGGAGTATTCCAGTGTGGGCCAAAAATGAATATAGTGCTGGGGTTGTGGTAAAATGAGGATTGTAAGAAGAAGAAACAGTAACTGTAGGAGTTTAGCGGAGGATCAGTGGTAGGTAAGTATAATTTTTTTTTTCCAAATGCCAAGCACTATATAAAATTTTGGTCTACACTGGAATACTCCTTTAACTGTGATGGGAATGGGAAAAAGTAATAATCACAGCAAAAATAGCATATTAAAGGATATGCAGAAATCAAGTAAAAAATAAAAAATATGCTATTCATTGCAGTCTTCCCACCCTGCCTACTATTCCTCCCCCAGCTTTCCTGCCAGTTCCCTGTCTAAAGCTGTTGCAGAACATCTCATTTTACTTCCAGCTATTACACAATAAGTTACGTTGCAGCACCTGCTGCATTCACGCCCTGTCTACTCTGTGGCATCATTCATCACAAGGCAGCATGCTATAATCACCTCTCACTCTCCCTAAATGTCCTAATAAAGATTATATATATATATATATATATATATATATATATATATATATATATATATGGTGATGACATTACTCAGGGGACTGGGGCCAGAGCTCAGAGACAAGATCCAGCCAGCCTCCAGTGACATCTGCGAATGATGCATTGTCATTGGGGAAGATTGATCAAACATGGTGTAAAGTGAATCTGGCTCAGTTGCCCCTAGCAACCAATCAGCTTCCACCTTTCATTCCTCACAGACTCTTTTGGAAATGAAAGGTGAAATCTGATTGGTTGCTAGGGGCAACTGAGCCAGTTTCACTTTACACCATGTTTGATAAATCTCCCCCATAGGGTCTAGTCGTTGAGCTTTAGACAATACACGTTTTGACTTCTTGTTGGGTGAATGACAAGTCAGCTAGAGCCAATACTATTAGTGATAACACTATATTAGTAAGTTACCTAATATATTCTTACTGATGGAAAGTTTTATGCGCAGATCAAAGTTTGTAAAACAGAAACTGGTGTAAAGCTTTCAGTTCTGGTAAAATGAAAGCTGAGCTTCCTGAGCTGTAATTGGTTGTTGTGGCCAGTCTACACCTGTCTACAATTACAGTCTATGAGGAAATGACCCTGAGCGCCCACCAATGAAGAACCAGTGAGAAACAACATGTCAGTCAGTGTTATGCAGATTCTAAAGCTGGGGGCCCACCGGAGGATTCTCCGTTACTCTCGTGGGCCAGTCCGACACTGCTAAAGCCCTGAACCCCCCTCCAACGTACACTCCCCCTTTTTATCTTTCCCCTTCAAATTGACCTCCTCCTCGCTGACCTACCTAGGGTTCCAACTCACTCTCCGTATTTCCCAACTCTTCCCAGCTCTCAAGGCAATTTTTTCCCAATCCTGCGGACCATCTCAAATGATTTGACAAGGTGGTGTACAGGAACTGCCTGGGATATACTCTATATTTTAAAAAAACATCCTGCTCGGTCTATTGTTTCTATCCAAGCCCAATTCACATTACTATCTCTTACTCTCTTCATTGCTTGCCAAATGTATATGGTCACCTGCCAGACATGCCAAAACCAACCTTTTTACTGTACAGAACAATTCAGAGGCGTCGGCTTCCCCAACATTCACCTGTACTATGTGGCTCCTCCTCTCACCTCTGCACCATGGATATCCTCCTCTCACGCCATGGACCTTTCCCACCCAATGTTTACACCTACCCGCAAACCATGTAACCTTTCTCTCCAAGGAACATTTCTTCCCCCATCTCTCTCGCTTTTTCCCAGTGCTTCAAAACCCCTCTTTTTTTGACCCAACAAGGATCACCCTACGTTTCATACATCCACCACCTCAAACAAGGGCTATCAATTTGCCTTTCTACAAGAACACAAAGGAGCATGCCCCTAGGCCTCTGGAGGAGCCTCCAATTTTACCACTTCTTATCTTCCCTACCTGTTCCCTCATTTTTCTCCTGTCCCATTCGAATTTTTTGGTCTGGAATTCTGCATTTCCGATACTCTTCCTTTTTTCTTTATGCCATGTTTGGCTCCCCACCAGAAATACCCCCACCCCCCTTATTTTAGGAGTGACATCTTGGTGGTTTGCATTTTCCAAACCTGTACTCTTCAATCTTTGAATTATACATTTTATGGCTATGTTCACACAACTTTTTTTGGCCGTTTCACAGATGTTTTTAGGTCATTTTCAATCCAAATGTCTGTTATTTGTTAACCCCTTCCGTCAGTAACATGTATATATATACGTTCCTACTGCACATACCCTGTGCAGTAGGAATGTATATATACGTTCCTGTACTGATGGGGCTTGCTGATGTGAGCGGGAGCGCTGCAGTGAGAGCGATACCACTCACATCAGTGTCTGGGGCCGGAGGTAATGAGAGTCAGCTGCGATCCCACAGCTGACTCTCATTAACCCCTTAAATGCTGTGATCTACAGCGATCACGGCGTTTAAGGTACTCAGTGACAGATCAAGCATCTGTCACTAAGTAATCAGGACCCCCGCACCCCCCAGGACCAACCCAATCGCATGCGCTGACAGGCAGGGGTAATCTCCTTACCTCCGTCCTGTTGGATCCCCGATCTATGTGTAGAGTCTGCTCTCAGGCAGGCTCTATACATAGATCGCCGATAACAATGATCTATGCTATGCTATGGCGTAGCATAGATCAGTATATGCAATCTAATGGTTGCATATTGTACAGTAAATAAAAGTGTTGAAAAAAGTGTAATAAAAAAGTTTTATAAAAGTATTAAAAAAAACTCTTATAACCCCCCCATAAAAGTTTAAAAGACCCCCTTGCCCATTATAAAAATAAAAATATAAAAAATAAATAAACATATTACATATCGTAGCGTGTGGAATTGTCAGATCTATTAAAATATAACATTATTGTTCCCGCACGGTGAACGGCGTAAACAGAAGGAAAAAAAACGCACCAGGATTGCTGATTTTATTAAATTTTATATCACAAAAAAATTAATAAAAAGCAATCAAAATTTTTGTGTTACACCAATATGATACTAATAAAAACTAGAGATCATAGCGCAAAAAATGACACCAACCAGCCGTGTAGGTGGAAAAATAAAAGCGCTATGGCTCTTAGAAGGCGAGGAGGAACATTGTATTAATCTGACCCGGACTTTTGTGCATCAAAGGGCTCTGTCTTGAAGGGGTTAATGATGGCCGTCATATTGAAATAAAGACCATTTTTTGGCCAATTTGTGTACTCCAGTCCGTACTCTTAGTTCTATGTATTATGCATCTATACAACAGATAAGCAATTGTACGAGCTGATGTAAAATATAGAGTGAAAACATGTATGCTTGCAAAACGTAAGCCTGTGTGAGCACTACGAAATGCAATATGAGATAGAGTTCAATGAGGTGCTAGAAATGTATATATCAGTGTGTCTTCTGTCGCAGGTATAGTACAGAACATTAAAGGGGTTGTTCACAAAAAAAATTCTTTTAAATCAACTGGTCCCAGCAAGTGCCAGAGATGTGTAAATTACTTCTGTTTAAAAAATCTCAATTCTTTCAGTACTTATCAGCTGCTGTAAGTCCTGCAGGAAATGGTGTATTTTTTTCAGGTTTGACACAGTGCTCTCTGCTGCCACCTCTGTCCATGTCAGGAACTTATAGAATACCTCTCCTGCTCTCCAGACTGGAAAAAATACATCACTTCCTGCAGGACATGCAGCAGCTGACGTCAATTACAAATCTCTGGCATTTTCTGACACCAGTTGATTAGAAAGATTTTTATATTTTTTTGTATTTGCCAAATTTATATGAACACTTCAACCTTGTCTCAAATACAACGCCTAAGTAAATGCATAAAATATATAAGATACGTAAGGTTTTGTGCTATTTACCTCAGAATGATCTGTTAGGAGCACCAAACCTTTCACCACACTTATTGGGTCCCCGGTTGCTGAGAACATTTTTGACATCAAATCACTGTATCCTTGGAAGAAGGTTACAGGCCGAAGCTGAACATCAAACAAGATGGCTGACATCCCAGCAAAGGACTCCAAGTCTTCTTCTCCTTCATCAGCAGTAGCAGCTATTAAACTTTCAAGACCTTGAGCTTCAATCACAACCTAAAATCATAAAATCATGAGCATTTTCACTATACTAAGTTTATTGTAACTGAGCCAGTTTCACTTTACACCATGTTTGATAAATCTCCCCCAATGTTTATAAATCAACTAGTGTCAGAAAGTTATACAGATCTGTAAATTACTTCTAGTAATTAAGCTTTCAAGTACATATCAGCTGATGTATGCCCTGCACAAAGTGAAGGTTTCTTTCCTGTGTCTGACAGGAACTGTCCCTAGCAATCTCCATAAAAAAACTGTCCTGCTTTGGACAATTCCTGTCACGGACAGAAGTGGCAGCAGAGAGCAATGTGTCAGAAAGGACATAATATATCACTTCCCCCAGAACATTCAGCAGCTGATAAATACTGGAAGACTTAAGATTTTAAATAGAAGTAATTTCCAAATCTACTTAACTTTTTGACGCCAGTTAATTAAAAAAAAAGTCATACCCCTTTAAACTTTCTTAGGCTTTCTTAGGCTCTGTAAATTTGCAACAATTGGTATTGCGCTTCATACCTGCACCATTATAAATATGTACTGCAAAGGTTTTAAATTCCTACACAGTAGCCCGAGCGAGAGTCTGCGGAGACCATGAGGACTCTGAAGCAGTAAAACATTGTTGTCTTTAGAGAAGAGCAAATTAACAGTAAAAACTAAATAAATCGCTTTGATAGCTCAGCATTCGGCTTATCAGCCTACAGCCTACTGCCTATGCTCAATGTGCTGGGAAAAGCTTGATCCAGTCCTGGGAAACTGGGAGAAGTTGCCCAGGACTAGATCCAGCTTTTCCAGGTAGCCAGGGAGGAGTGGTACAGACTTTAAAGGCAGCAAACCGATAAGCCTAATGCCAAGATAAAAAAGCGATTTAAGCATATATGCACATATGCATATTTTACATTTAAATGACCAAAATAAAATTTCCTTCTTTTTAACACTTTTTTAGTGTGGACTTGCATATTAAAAACATTAAAGCAACTTAAGACAGGGCAACTCCAGCGGAAAAAAAAAATCTTTAAAATCAACTGGTATCAGAAAGTGCCAGAGATTTCTTATTTACTTCTATTTAAAAATCTCAAGTCTTCCAGTACTTATCAGCCGCTGTATGTCATAGACCTAGACATAGATATGTAGGACATAAAGTGGCTGATAAGTATAGGAAGACTTGAGATTTTTTTTAATAGAAGTAAATTACAAATCTCTGGCACCATTTGAAAAAAAAACTGCTGAAGTTCCCCTTTAAGTAATAAATCTTACTTTTAGGATAAAAGAAATACAAAAAAAAAAATGTTGGCATCCCAGCAAATTTAAAAAGTTATATAGATGTCTCTACATAATGTACTACCAAGTCTGCACAGTTCTGCTACACTGGTAGTTGATTGAAATCCAGGAAGTGAAGAAAACTGGCATCACTGCAATCCACTCTGTCTCCTGCTCCCTCTGCTGCCCCTCCCCTTTCCCTTTTTAGGAGACAGAGATCATGTGACCACTGTCTCACATTCATTTTGTTTGCTGAGCATAGACCGAGGATGTAGACATTACAGGGGGTGGAGAGGGGGTAAGAGGGTGTGGGGCATGGGCAGAATGGGCTGAGGTTATGGGTGTGGGAGAAACAGGATGTTCTGAGTGTGCAACACAAAGACTACTGGGTACTATAGTGTGATAGCAGTGGAAGAGGAACAGCAAGAGACGAAAACTGCATCAGAGGAGCAGGAGGTATCAAGGAGGAGCAAAGGGTATTTTATTTTTTTAAAAGGCTGCCCCTTGTTCCCCTTTAAGGGATGAAAAGCCTTTATTCAGGTCAGGCATTATCAGTTGCTGGAGGTTGTTGGTATCATATGGTACTACAAATCACAGAGGACATGACAATCTAATACTTTGCTATAATAACTAACTCTCAGGAGCAAGAATACGCAAAGAGAAACAGTGTACTGCATATTCATAGAACAACATATTTACTAGTCCACAAGGTGGATTTCAGAAATAGACAGCTGTTGAGCTACTAATTTAGCGTGAAATACAACATGTCAGGCTACAGATCTTGGCGGAAGTTCTCGGTGCGCAGAACAGGGGCCTAAAGGACAAGTCTAGCAAGGGTAAGTTGCAGGCTGTTTGGATAATTAAGTTGGATCCGTATCTGATTACCTGAATGGCATGTAGCTCTGTGTTTTTGGAATAGACAAAGGTATCCATGTTGCTTCTTCTGAGGATGCCAGATCCAGAGTATAGGATGTCAAGACTGTATGTAGCTGAGGAATCAGGGCCCCCTAAAGGAGGGAAACATTCATTTAACTTATCACCTTTGAGTACTAGGGAGTAATAGGAATAGCAAATACTCCTGGCACAAATTATAGATTCAATACAATTAGACAATTGGAGGATTTCACGAATCACAGATATGGAACAAAACATTGTTTAATATTAGAACATTCTGGCTTCATGAAAAATCCCTCTAATAAAAGATAAATAAGTTTAATTAATATATGTTTCTCCAGGTTGGATAAAAAATTATGAAACTACCTGCCTGCTGTGGATGATGTATACTGTTCCTGAAAGGTAAATCAAGGCTTCCATGTAATTTCTCACTACCCATAAAGCTCAGGGAAGCTGTCTATTGTGTAAATACCAGTGTTCCAACTGCTGTATGTTTACAGTGCTGCCATAAAATCTCACCCCTTCCTTTAGCATCTCTGCAACAGTTCAGTGCTTAAAGGGGTAGTGCGGCACTAAGAAATTATTCACAAAATAACACACATTACAAAGTTATACAACTGTGTAATGTATGTTATGTATGTGAATGGTCCCCTTCCCCGTGTTCCCCGACCCCCGCCCATGGACCCGGAAGTGTAGTGAATTATACATACCTGATACGTGTCGACCCCCGTCCGCTGTCTTCTGACAGTGATGTAATCTTCGGGAGGCCGTCCGACCCGCTCCTGCCGTCCCTCATGCCGGCCCCCCTCTGCCGCGTCATAACCGTGCTCAGCCGCGATTGGCTGAGCATAACTGTGCTCAGCTGATCGCGGCTGAGCAGCTGATGACGTGTGCCAATCGCGGCTGAGCACATAAATAAATAAAACCATGCAGGTTTTTTAAACACCTTTTGAAATGATAGTTCCCCTTTAAGCATATGTGCTTGGCACAAATTGACGAAAGTCACAAAACAAGGCTAAAATGTTGACACATCCATTGATAAATCTGCTCCCATACGTGCAGACCCTTTCCCTATCCATAAAGAACCGTATCCATTAGAGGTGCATACATACTGATTGCTTAAAGGGGTATTCCACTCAAACACAACTTTTGATATGTTGCTGGCGATGGTGAGACTAACTATTCATTTCATACTTGTTATTTCCTATTCAGTCTCCCCCTGTTCTGATCCTGCTGCTTTCTGCTGAAAACACAAAAATCTGTGAGCTTTTCTCTCTGTCCCCCCTCCCTTCTGAGACGGCTGATGTAAACAAGTCTCTGACAGGCTGTATCTGCAACATTGTAGCTTCTTTGTAATGGTGGGAGGGTTATTCTGAGGTCAAGTTGCTGATAATCTCACAGTGATTAACCCTCCCAGCATTACAAAGAAGCTACAATGTTGTAGATTAAAACTGCCAGGGACTTGTTTACATCAGCTGTCTGAGTAGGGAGGAGCTACAATGTTGCAGATAAAGCCTGCCTCAGTAGGGAGGGGGATGAGGGGAAGACAGAAAGGCTCACACACAGATTATTGTGTTTTCAGCAGAAATCAGCAGCTCAGAACTGGGGGAAGGAGACTGAAAAGATAATAACAAGTATGGAATGAATTGTTAGCTTCACCATGGGCAGCAACATATCAAAAGTTATGTATTGTGGGATATCCCTTTAAACAGCATTTTGATGCCTATAAGATATTTGGACGTGTAATATCTATAATGCACTACAATCTCTTACTATTACAGCTGATATCTGGTATATTAGATTTAGTGGTCTATTTATACTACATCTATGACAGACATACTAAATACAATCATTAGCAATGGATATACCTTCAACTGTGCTTTTTGGACACTGTACACCCCTATAGGAACTAGACTATAGGCTTGTGTTTATCCTTGAGATTGTAGATGTAAAGGGATAGGAAAACAGAGAATGTGCAACTTACGTATCATATATCCTGAGTAAGCAGATGAGGATCCAGGCTTTGAAAAGCGATCATAGTTATGAACCCTCATATCCTTCAACACTTGCCGAATGAGCTTACTAAAGTACAGAACAGACATGTGCGTATTACTGGCAGCAAACAGACTGTAAAACTGGACATCCATATCCAAGTCCTATTAAACTTTGTGAAATTAATACATTTTACAGGCAGCTTCCCGTGGATATGTTCAGTTTTATATATTTAAAGGGGTTATCCGGTGAAAAGATTTTTCAAAGCAACTGGTTTCAAAAAGTTATATACTATAGATTTGTAATTCACTTCTATAAAAAAAAAAAAAATCTCAAGTCTTCCTATACTTATGAGCTGCTGTACGTCCTGCAGGGTGTGTTGTTTTCTTTTCAGTCTGACACAGTGCTCTCTGCTGCCATCTCTGGAACTGTCCAGAGCTGCAGCAAATCCCCATAGAAAACCTCTCCTGCTATGGACAGTGCAGAGAGCACTGTCTCAGAATGGAAAGAAAACAACCTTTCCTGCAGGACATACAGCAGCTGATAAGTATGGGAAGACTTGAGATTTTTAAATAGAAGTAATTTACAAATCTATATAACTTTCTGAAACCAGTTGCTTTGAAAGAAAACGTTTTTTGCTGGACAACCCCTTTAATGCATTGAAGCTATACAGACAGTATTGTATAAACGGTTTTTAGTCAGCTTCTTCTATCTGGAAGGAAAACATGCATTAACGCAATGAAAATGCTATGAGAACGCTTAGCATTTTAATTGCAGAAATTGATCAATTCATTGCAGCGTTGCATCACTTCATTACATTAATTAATCATTTGCCGTCCAGCCGTAGTTCATTGTGTTAACGCAATGAAACTCTAATGGTGCGTTTACACAGAAAGATTATCTGACAGATTATCTGCCAAAGATTTGAAGCCAAAACCAGGAACAGACTATAAACAGAGATCAGGTCATAAAGGAAATCCTGAGATTTCTCCTCTTTTCAAATCCACTCCTGGCTTTGGCTTCAAATCTTTGGCAGGTAATCTTTCTGTGTAAACGCACCATTAGGGTCCATTTACACAGAAAGATTATCTGCCAAATATTTAAAGCCAAAGCCAGGAATGGACTTGAAAAGAGGAGAAATCTCAGTCTTTTGTTTATGACCTGATCTCTGTTTATACTCTGTTTCTGGCTTTGGCTTCAAATCTTTAGCAGGTAATCTGTCAGACAATCTTTCTGTGTAAATGGACCCTGGCTTATGCGAATAGAGATGAGCGAACCTGGAGCATGCCCGAGTCCATCCGAACCCGAACTTTCGGCATTTGATTAGCGGGGGCTGCTGAACTTGGATAAAGCACTAAGGCTATGTGGAAATCATGGATATAGTCATTGGCTGTATCAATGTTCTCCAGACAACCTTAGAGCTTTATCCAAGTTCAGCAGCCACCGCTAATCAAATGCCGAACGTTTGGGTTCGGATCAACTCGAACCCGAACCCGGTTCGCTCATCTCTATATGTGAAAGTACCCTTAGGGCAATTAGGGCATCTGGAAGGCAATTAAAGGGTTAAATAATGTAATAAAGTGATGCAGTAATGTAATGAAAGGATCAATCGCTGCAATTAAATAATGAACTCACATTCATAACAATAAGGCTGCATTCCCACGTTCCGTGATCCTGACAGATCACGGACGTGGAATGCATGTACGGGAGTCCCCCCGCGCCCGGACAGCATCTGTAATTAGATGCTGGGAGCGGGGGAGACTGTATTCATAAGCATCTAATTACAGATGCTGTCCGGGCGCGGGGGGGACTCCCGTACATGCATTCCACGTCCGTGATCCGTCAGGATCACGGAACGTGGGAATGCAGCCTAATGCTGTTATTTGTATAGCACACACTGATTCACATTGCCAATTCAGTCATGTTAAAATCTTAAAGTGCTGTACCTGATAGTACATTTGGTTTAATATGAATTATATGAGCATCCTCTAATCCCCTTATCAGCATTGCTAACAATACATTCACGTACCTGGCTGGCATCTCGAATTGAAGAATATCCTGGAAAACAGACAGCATGTACTTGCTCATCTCCAGTGGGAGCTCACCAATAGAGAGAAGCAGATTTTTCACCTCCATGTAGGTAGGCTGGCTATTTAGTATAATATCTGCTGCTGCCGTTCTCACTGTCTTCTCGTGTATTTTATGATTCTGGTGGTAGATTCTATTCATGACCTTTTTTACCTAGTTCAATAAAAATTAAAATATTTTGGTAGTGGCATAAAAATGAAGTGTTCCACTTTACATATAATTGGCCATTTTCTGTGGCGCAGTAATGGGGTCACCATAGAGGTGCATTATGTATGACTCCAGTTTTATACACTCTTTTCCTTTTTATATAAATCTGACGATAAACAAAAATGTCAAGTGTTGCATCAGAATGAGTGCCTGTCAGTAAATCCAGCGTGGCACATCAACATTATAGTTCTATATCCACCAGCCAGAACAGAGTGGTGGTCGGTAACCTGGACCAGGGACGGATTAAGGTTAGTGGAGGCCCCGGGTGACAATTTTGTTGGAGGCCCCCCAAGCTGGGCAGAAGGGCAGGGAGAAGCTGGGGGGCAGGGGGATCGGTCGAGGGGCTGGAGGGGCAGGCTGGGTAGGCTGGCCAGGTGAGCCTCCATCAGACAGCCTGTTACACACAGGCACGGAGGCTCACAGCAGCAGCCCGCGGTGCCCGAACTTCTCCCCTGCTCAGCGCGATGACATCACTGTGCACCGCTGCCGAGCAGGAAGTCCGGGCATCACGGGCTGCTGCTGTGAGCTTCCGTGCCTGTGTGTAACAGGCTGTCTGATGGAAGCTCACCTTACCTGGCTGACACCGCACCCCCCCCGGACATTACCGGTGGGGGGCGGCAGAGGGGGGGTTGAAAAGAAAATAATAAAAATGCACCAGCCTGAACCCAGAACCCTGCTTCCGAGTTTGGGTTGGTGGGGGCCCCTTTGTGGTGGGGGCCCCGGGGCACGTGCCCCTGGTGCCCATTCCTCAATCCGGCCCTGACCTGGACAAAGAGCTGTAAACAATAGGAGGGAAAGAGCAACGTATCAGGGAAAGGAGACAAGTTTGCTAAATTATTATATTCGTGAAAATATTTAGCCTGATGAGCCCTACATGTATAACTATATAAGTTAGGATGGGGATACCCCTTTCATATCCTCTTTCTGTCCCAAAACAGTAATAACATACTTTGTGTCTCAACACAATAAGATGCCCAAGGGGGGTCCTACCTGCTCTCCAGTGCTCGCTCCCTCTGGGCGTCTCAGACAGGCAATTTTTTTTTTCGACTATAATTTTGGGGATTTTTTTTCAGGTGTGTAGTATTATTATTTGTATTTATTTTTTTTATTTGTTTTTTTTTGGGGGGGGGGCACCATAATGACACCATTATTTCTAAGTACAGTTTTAAGGGGCAAAGTTGAACACAGCAGGTCCAGTAGTGCTGTAATCCGTTCTAATGTACCTCATCACTGATGTGGGAGATGTGATATTTCTGGAGAGCGCTGATAGCAATGCTGCTGACAGGACCCTCCCCAGACTCTGAATATTTCAACAGCAATGGAATTCCTTCTGGCAGATTGGCATTTTTCAGGGCTAGGAGATACATCTTAACATCAGAAGGTTTGCCCGCCTTTTGTAAACCATCCAATATTAACTTCTTGGCTTCCAAAACTGCCTGTAAAGCAAACAATGCAGATGAAATAATATCCAAGTTTCCGCCACGTTAACTCATTTAAATTTTTAGCTGTCCGCACCTCATACCTGACACATGCTGCATATCATGAAGGCATTCACTCAGTGTGGTATATAATGGCTAAAACTATTGTGGATTTCTTGTATAAGGGCCGTATTACACGGGACAATTATCGTTTTAAAAATCGTTAGATCATTCGGATTTAAACGATAATCGTTTTGTGTAATAGCAGCCAACGATTTAACAACCAATGAGAAATCATTTATCGGTTGATAGAATCTGGACCTACTTTTATTGTTAATTGTTCACAAATCGTTTGAACATTGTTGGGTGTAATAACACGTCGTTGGTTCGTTCCCTGGTCTATCAGCCAGGAAAGGACGAGCACAAAAATGTGTAATAGGGTGAACAATTTAGGATTGTTTGAGATTGTTTATCGTTAATCGCTGAAAAATCGTCCCATGTAATACTACCCTAAGGCTATGTTCCCACACAGTATTTTTGCTCAGTATTTTGCAACCAAAACCAAGAGTGGATTGAAAACACAGAAAGGCTCTGTTCACACACTGTTGAAATTGAAGGGATGGCTGCCATTTAATGGCGAATAACTGTCGTCAATATATGACAAAAGAAGAGCCCGTGGAGCCTCATCAAAAAGTCTCAAAACACAGGACTAGCCAGTTATCCCTCCAGGAAGGACCCAGCCAAGGGGTGGCTCCTGTAATGAAACCACCAAAACCTACATATTAAGTGACCCTATAAGTCAATGTAATGACAATGGAAAAACCAAGGCCAGGTATCCATCCACAGACAGCTGTTTTGGGGTGTTGCTCCTCATCAGTGTGAGATAAAAAAGAGAGAAAGCGAGGTGGCCTCCTGGTGCAATAAGAGGTGGTAAAGGGTATGCAGGGGGGGGGGATGAGTGACACTCACCTATTAGAGTTGTGCTAAGTGATAGGCACAACTCTATGTAGAACATAAACAGTAGAAAAGCACCGCAGCTCCTACCGGGGTACGTCAAAAGAGTCGTACGGAAGATAAGGTAGTGAAGGTCCGTGGAAATCCCGGCTTGTAACGGGCGCTGGTGCAGAGTAAACCACAGATTGGCATGGTATAGTCCATAAAACAGATTTATTTTATAAATCGCAACGCGTTTCGGCCACCATGTGAAAGGGGGCCTTTTTCAAGCTGGAAAAAGGCCCCCTTTCACATGGTGGCCGAAACACGTTGCGATTTATAAAATAAATCTGTTTTATGGACTATACCACGTCAATCTGTGGTTTACTCTGCACCAGCGCCCGTTACAAGCCGGGATTTCCACGGTCCTTCACTACCTTATCCTCATCAGTGTGGAGCAGGATTCTGGCTAGGTGGGAGCAATGCCTAGTAGAGCCATAAGGGAAACAGATCACTGATTTCAGGGAGACCAGCCAAACGACAACACTGCCGGCTGCCAGTGAAAGCGTTCAATGCAGTGAAGTCCTAGGTGCATTGCCCCCTGGGAAACATGAATATGCAAAAGAAGAGCCTCATCAAAGAGTCTTGAAACACAGGACTAGCCAGTTATCTCTCCAGGAAGGACCCAATATATAACAACAGCCATTATTTGGCATTAAATAACGGCCGTCCACAAAATTTCAGCAGTGTGTGAACATAGCCTTTTTGTGTTTTCAATAAACTTCTGTTGGTTGAAAAATATTTAGCAAAAGTACTGTATAGAAACATATTCCTAAGGAGATAATTATGTCCTTTTATCCACAAAAGTAATTCTACACTTTCTATTATAATAAACAAATTTTAAAAAAATGTTTGTAGTCTTTGTTTTTTCCAGTGGAGCCTAAAGGTCTGTACAAATGACAATGATCTATGGGAATTCCAATTAACAAATACTAATGTTCCAATTCCAAGCATGTTTTTCATGTGACATAGAGCACACCCACAAGCACACACCCCCACACACACGTACACATAAATGGAATGCACTATTTACCGGTAATTCGGGGCCTGAAGCTTGGTGAAGTTTCTTGACGAGGGCTCCGATAATTATAACCACAGTTTCTCTGATCTCACCATTTGCTATTTTGCCTTTATACTTTCCCTACAATTAAATATGAAATGAGCATAAAAAGTATAAATAAGTATAAAATATTTTGGTAGTTGTATGATTGTTGGGTATTTTTAATAAAGCATAAAGTAATGAATATCATAACAAAAGGAATATACAGTCACTAAGGTTGAAAAAAAATTCCATACCATATTCTTTGTACAGGCCTTTTACATACTTAAAAAGTTAATCATATCTACCCTTAAAGGGAATCTGTCACTAGGTTTATTCCATCTTAAATGAAGACAGCATAAACTAGTGACAGAAATGCTGAACAGATAGTGTATTACTTGTATAATTCTGGCCAGCCGTTCTCCTAATATGCAGGAGAATAGGATTCTTGCCACACTCCTTTCCCGCCCTCCAGCTGTTGACTGACAGCTGACTTCCTATACACAGGATAGATAGATAACTGCCAATCAGCAGTACTGGGCTCATGCTTATAACGGAGAGGACTAGTTCCTGTCCGTGTTATTTAGAAGGGATATCTCTGAATCAGCTGCACAGAACACTATAAGAGATACATTTTCCTGTTCAGCTTCTCTGTTACTAGTTTATGCTACCCTGAGTCAGGACGGCATAAAACTGCGGACAGAGTCTCTTTAAGCATCTCTTCTAAAGACTAAACAAATTAGAAACATAGAAGATTGTCGGCAGAAAAAGACCACTGGGTCCATCTAGTCTGCCATTTTAGTATTTCCCTTATTATCTTAGGATTTACATTCTGTTTTTGTAAATTTACCAACCACATCTGCTGGAAATGAAATTCTTTTAATCTTTTCCCCAAAATTGAACATACTCCAGATGAGGTCGCACCAAAGCTTTATGAAACAGTAATATTATATCCCTGTCTGCCTGTAATAATGCATAACAATATCCTGCTTGCCTTAAAAGCAGCAGATTGACATTACATGCTGTTCTGTAGTCTATCATCTACTCCTGCTCTACCAGTTAGTGTATGATACAATATAGAATTGTTATACTTGCCTGAAGTGAAGCTCTACCACCAAATGTTAAAGTACTTTATTTGAAGCATTGATTATTGCTGTTAAGGCCCTATTCCACCAACAGATCTGACGACAGATTATCTGCCGAAGATTTGAAGCCAAACCCAGGAACAGACTATAAACAGAGAACAGGTCATAAAGGAAAGACTGGATTTCTCCTCTTTTCAAATTCACTCCTGGGTTTGGCTTCAAATCTTTGGCAGATAATCTGCCGTCAGATCTGTGGGTGGAATAGGGCCTTTACTCATTATGGTGATAAAAAGCCCTTTTTCTATTGTTTTCTTAGTTTCTCTTCTACAGCCTCTACAGTTTGCAGCCCATGTAATTATATCCTGCAAACTGCCTTTTGAGTGCTCTTCTCTCTATGTCCAGACTGTGAAGCTGCCCTCCAAGCATTCTCCCCCCTATCCACAATCTGGACTGGTGTATAGGTCACTCATCCCCCTCCCTGTTTTTATCTCTTACAATGAGAGTGTAAAAAGTTTGTCTTTTGTATTTCTCTTATATTTCTCTCAGCACAAGCTAAATGGTAGCTTAATTTTAATAAAGACTTAAATGTTGATGCATTTTGCATTCAGGAAATAAATGAACAATAAAAAAAAAATAGTGCAAATTTGTCCAATATCCTTAAAGTACTTTCATCCCATTTGGCCATGAACGGAAACCCTTTAACCCTTTGGTCTGAGTATAACTGTTACATCTACACTGCTCACAGCTACCCTACTGATGCTAATAGATGAAACATGTCATAAAATGCTTTGAATATGATTGATGGTCAGTTATATTCTATCCACACCCTTGATATTGTAGTATGTAAGCATAATTGAAAACTTTTTCACCCTGTTGCATATTTCTGTTTGCATATTGAAAGTCAAGTAAACTTACAAGTAGAGCTTTCAGCATGCTTTCATTGGGATGTGAGGCGAGGCCACTTGCATATAAGAACCTCTCCTGCAACAAAGGTCTAGATCCATTGACAAAGTCCAAAAACTCCAAAAGTGCCTCTAGAGAGTCAGGTGTTTGAGAAAAGGTTACAGCATCGACCAGCTGAGGTCTGCGGGAAAAGTTCGAATAGTTACAAAGTTACAGTATAAGGCCGGGTTCACACCACGTAAAAAACATGATTACGGCTGCCTTGTTACTCAGCTGACTACTGCTGGCGGCAGGACCGGCATCAGCACAGGGCTTACCCGGGCAGGTGACGGGGCCCCAACACCTCCAGGAACCCAGAGGGGGGCCCGGTGTTCTGATGTGCAGCCCTATTATTATAGTGCGGGGTGAGGGGCTGAACATCAGAAGACAGAGACAGATGAGGACCTGTGAGTGTGATCACATGACCTACAGGTCCTCAATGCTACAGTGAGGGAGAAGACTGAGCTGTAAGTGCTGTGTGTATGTATGTGTGTCAGTTAGTCAGTAAGTGTGTGTGTCAGTAATACGTTTTTGTATGTTAGTGGTGTCTCAAGTGATTGTGCATAGTGTGTGGATGATGGGTGCAGAGTGGATGGATGAGGGCCCAATGAGAATCTGTCACCCAAGGGCCTACAAAAACCTGGAGCCGGCCCTGGCTGGCAGAATACCATTTGATCCTAGTTGCTTAGTCAGCATTTGTTCCTGTATTGTTCTTGTTCCCTCCTCATTGTTTGAGAAACAAATCGCTGATCTCAGGGAGACCAGTCAAACGATAACACTGCCGGCTGCCGGTTAAAGCGATCAATGCAGTGAAATCCTAGGTTCATTGCTCCCTGGAAAACATGAATATGCAAAAGAATAGCCCATGGAGTTTAATTTTAAAGTCTTGAAACACAGGACTAGCCAGATATCCCTCTGGGAAGGACCCAGCCAAGGGATAGCTCCAGTGGGGAAACCACCAAAACCACCATATTAAGTGGCCCTATAAGTCAATGTAATGACAAGGGAAAAGCCAAGGCCAGGTATCCATCCACAGACAGCTGTTTCAGGGTGTTGCCCCTCATCAGTGTGGAGCAGGATTCTGGCCAGGTGGGCCAGATCGCTGACCTCAGGGAGACCAGCCAAACTATAACACTGCCGGATGCTGGTTAAAGGACTCAATGCAATGAAATCCTAGGCATTGCTCCCACCTAGCCCGAATCCTGCTCCACACTGATGAGGGGCAACACCCTAAAACAGCTGTATGTGGATGGATACCTGACCTTGGCTTTTCCCTTGTCATTACATTGACTTAAAGGGCCACTTAATATGGTGGTTTTGGTGGTTTCCCTACTGGAGCCACCCCTTGGCTGGGTCCTTCCCGGAGGGATATCTGGTTAGTCCTGTGTTTTGAGACTCTTAAATGAGGCTCCACGGGCTCTTCATTTGCATCATCATTGTTTGGTCCAGCTGTAAATTAGTGACTATTGTGAGGACTGTGACCTGGTTATTCTGCAACTATGAATTTGCAGAAATAGGCTATGTTCACTTATAGTATTCCCATCAGTCTTTTGGTCAGTATTTTTCTGCCAAAATCAGCAGTGAAGGGAAAAATTATAATGGAAAGATTTTCTGAGTTTCTGTGTTTTGAACCCACTCTTAGTTTTGGATGAAAAAAGACTGACCAAAAGAGTGACAGAAATATTATGTGTGAACATAGCCCTAAAGTGAAAAACCACCACTTGCCACCTGAAAACATGTGTACATTACCAGAAAACTATAAAAGGTCACTAAAACTCACAGAACATCTTCCTTTTCAGACTTCAGCAGTGTCACAATGTCTGATTTTTTGGCTCTTCGAAGACTTTGAATCAGTTGTAAAAAGCTATGTGCTGCACTGGCTTTTGAAAGATTTTCAGGCTCCAGGTTCTTACGAATAGTCTTCCAATGCTGTAACAGCTGAAAAATATACATTTGACAAATTATCTAAATTATTAGATATAGTAGTACATTTTAGTCTCGGTTCACACAACTAAATACGCCTGTAATTTTAAGTGAAAATAAAATGTGTCAACAATTGAAAAAAACCTCCGTATTATGCAAAAGCAGGTGGTAAAATATTTCGAATGTTCATTATTTGGACGGTCATAGTCAATTACGACTTTTAACCTATACAGGGTGTGCACTGCCAGCTAATTTCCCATTGACTTCAATGGGTGTGCATTATTATATTGAAAAATTACAGATTTGATGCTCTGATCCATCACTGCATTGAGATCTGCAACATCTGCAGCAGATCCTAAATGTGTGAATGGACCCTTATAATGTTTTTTTGGGATCACAAAATGGGGTCACCAGCAATGCTACTGTTGATGTATAATCCCTGAAACCCGATGACCCCCCCTTAAATAAGTATTGGTACAGGGGCTTTACTCCTCAAATGGGAAAGATACTTTTATGGCAGATAGTCAAAAGGAGCCAGGGGGGCAGTAAGGTTGGGTTCATACTGCGTTTTTACAGTCTGTTTAATGTATACGTTTTATGGGGGGAAAAACGGATGCAACTGTGTGCATCAGTTTGGATCTGTTTTTTCATTGACTTCCATTATGTAAAAAAAAAAAAAAAGATCAAAACGAATGCTTTTTTTCTTTCACGTGGTTAACCACATTTTTGTGTGCGTTTAAAGTCAGGCTGAGTTCACCCTACGTTTTTGCAATCCATTTTTTCCATCTGTTTTTTGCAAAAATCCGTTCATCCTTTGAATTCCATTATAAAAAAAAGGGATCAAACCTGATCAATTTTTTTTTTACATAAAAAAAAAAAACAGATACTTTTTGATCTGTTTTTTTAAATAATTGAATTCAATGGAAAAACGGATCAAAACAGATGCACGCACATGCATCTGTATTTTGCAAAAAACGGATGAATAAAAACGTAGTGTGAACCCAGCCTAACCATTTAAAATGGATATGTTAAACGGAATGCAAAAACGCAGTGTTCGCAATCCACTTCTAATGCGCAACAAACGTGCCTGGTTGGACTTATTCATTGTGAGTCTATGGTAGCAAATAGAGATCGCCCATCTAAGCGAAGTGAAACGCTTTGTTTGATCTGCGCTCTGCTCATCAAGCCGCTGGCCTTTGAGCGCTGCTCCGCTCTCTGCCACTACAGCCCAGGTGCTGGGGAAAAGCTGAATCCAATACTGGGAAACTAGGAGAAGTTTCCAAGGATTAGATCCACCTTTTCCTAGCATCCTGGGAGGAGCGGCAGGAAGTGGAGCAGCGCTGGAGGGCCGGCAGCTTGATGAGCAGAGCGCAGATCAAACAAAGTGCTTTGCTTGGTTTAAATCTGCGATTTGCTCATCTCTACTAGCAAACTTACAAATGGATTCACTTATGAGGGATCCCCCATATGTGTTTGGAATGATACCTGAACACTGTGTGAATCAAGTCCCGCATTCTTCCCAATAGCCCAGCAATGTTGGAGGGTATATTGGCAACATCACGAGGCTACTGGTAAGGACACTTGGGGGGAGGGGTGATTTCCAAAGTTTTTGGATTACATTCCAGACACATAAGTGGAGACCCCGCCTTACAGTATTTCAATTTGTATAGTAAACCAGGTGACTTGTACTCACCAAGGGACAGCTTTTACAGTCTGATTTCACCTGATCAGCCATGAGAGGAGTAGGTACATATTTCGGGTTTACCGCCTTTACCACATTAGGCAGCTGCTTTCCAGCAACTTCTTTAGGTCCAGCTTTAATGGACTTTAGCTCTAGTTTTTGTCTACATGCAGAACAAATCAAAAGGGATCAATTTAAAATGAAATAAAAATATATTTATTTGTTCACTCAGATCACAAAACTGTACACTACCATACTGTATACATATACTCAAACTTTGCTGCCCACCTGTTCCTCCAAAATGTAATGTTTCAGCAATTCCCCCAATTCTTTGGGCGGATGGCGGTGTGCGTGTCGGACATCCTATTGAATCAATGGGACAGGCGGAACTTCAAGCGGAGTCCGCGGCATGGACTCTGCTTGAAATTCTGCCCTGATTCTGCCCCATAGAGTGAAGGGACCCTAAGATGGGTGAAAGACAAGACTAAAGGCCACTATACACCTTCAATAACTGAGGGCCCACTAATCAGTCAGTTACATCTCCCGCCTGCCTGCCTGTCCCCTTCATACATGGGTGAGTGTCCCTTTGTTTTCTTTGGGTAGGGGTTAAGGCCACAGTGAGAGCATTCTTGCCGCAGCCAATCTCTTTCTGAACAAAGGGGTTGGCCGTGAATTTCCATCATGGCCAACCCCCATCTCCACCGACATCTTCTGCCGTTGTTGTTGACAGCCCCATACACCTTATACTGGCAGCCGAATCCACCACGAGTGGACATAAGTCTGAGGTGTATGGAGACCTGAAGAGGAGAACTTACTAAGCCACTTACTAAGTTCTTTGTTGTTTGTGCCCTGCATACCCCATTTTGGTATGTGGACAGGACTTAACAGGAGGGGGACAGATTTACTATCATTTTTTTAATTGTCGTAGATTTCATTCTGTCAGGCACGCACAGCCACAGCGGCATAAATGTGACACATTGATTCAATTTCTATAAACTTAATTCAAAATGTATAATTTATCTAAGTCGTTGGGGTCCATTGATCCCTAGCGGTATTTGCTGTGGTCTCGCCATGTTCCCACGTAGTAAGACAATGGCTGTTCCGCTGCACACAATGGAGCATGTGGCCAAAGCTGCATGCTCCATTGTGTGGACTGACATGTCTCCTGCGGCCGCTATTCAATGAATAGCAGCCACAGAAAACTGACATGTCAGTTTTCTACGGCGTCGCTAGGGATCTAGATCGGAGTGTATACTATGTGTATACACTCCGGCGGGGATTCCCTAAGGTGCAGCAAATCGGCAGCAACGGCGGTGATTACTACGGTACTAACGTAGTGTGAACATAGCCTTAATGTGTACATACAGCACTTTATTGATTTTTTTTATAGGAAACTTACCTGCAAGTAACTTTTGCCGCGATAGTTTCATATATGTTAAGCGTCAGCACATGGTTTTCTTCTGCCAACACAGATTTTATATTGTCATCTTCAATACGGTAAGCTGTACTGGATGTTTGTTTTTTAGAGATGCCTAAGACCTGTTTAAGAAATAAGTTACTAGTATGCCCTCTGACACAAAGTAACATGAATGTAGAATGTATATATTTGCTGGCCTTGGACTGTATAGACAACAATGATAGGCTATGTTTACACAACATCAAAAAAAAGAGAAAAGGAGTCAGTTTTTTCAATTTAAAAAGACGTCCGTTATTGCTGCAATTTAAAGGGGTTGTCTAGCAAAAAAAAAATTGATGTCAGAAACTTATATAGACTTGTAATTTACTTCTATTTAAAAATCTCAAGTCTTCCCATACTTATCAGCTACTGTAAATCCTGCAAGAAGTGTAGACAATGTCAGACTGGGAGTTTATTGTATTCGTCATAAAGACCACATGATCATTACAGGAAACATTTTCTTCCCCATGGATCCTTGATAATCCATGACCCAGACAGCCACTTTCTACCAGAGCTGGTTACGTCACTCCTCCGACACTTTTTATTGAGGGCCTTGTACTATGAGCATTGCTTTTCTACTGACCAGTTTTGGAACTAGTTTTCGTAATAACTTGGTTACTTTGGGGGAGATTTATCAAACATGGTGTAAAGTGAAACCGGCTCAGTTGCCCCTAGCAACCAATCAGATTCCACCTTTCATTCCTCACAGACACTTTGGAAAATGAAAGGTGGAATCTGATTGGTTGCTAGGGGCAACTGAGCCAGTTTAACTTTACACCATGTTGGATAAATCTCCCCCTATACGTCATACAGTAAAACCTTCACAATACATTGTCATACCTTGTTAGAGTTAGTGAACCCCGTTTTGGAAATTTTGCAGGTGTCAAGATCTTTGATTTTGGTCACTTGGTTCTGTTGTGTCCGATAGGTAACTTTACAATTTCCAGAAACATCAACCTAAAATGGATAGTCCAGTTATGAAGAACAAACTAAGCAAGAAATTACGTATATTTTACATGGATTCAGAAAGAAAAAGCTTCCATGTGCCCGTATGAAACCTGCGACATTGAGAGGTACAGCAAGGCCCACAGTTTAGGGAGTTACTGAAAATAAAGTATTGGCATGATATTTTTATGATTAAAAGGGGTACTCCGGAGCATTTTTTGTTAATCAACTGGTGTCAGAAAGTTATAAAGATTTGTAATTTACTTCTATTCAAAATTCTCAAGTCTTCCCATACTTATCAGCTGCTGTATGTCCTGCAGGAAGTGATATATTCTGACACAGTGCTCTCTGCTGCCCCCTCTGTCTGTGACAAGAACAGGAGACAATTTCTATGATGATTTGCAGTAGTTCCTGTCATGAACAGAGGTGGCAGCAGAGAGCACTGTGTGAGACTGGAAAGAGAACACCACTTCCTGCAGGACATACAGCAGCTATTAAGTACTGGAAGATTTTTTACACAGAAGTAAATTACGTATCTGTATAACTTTCTGACACCAGCTAACTTAAAAGAAAAATTTTTTTTCACTAAAGTGCCCCTTTAAAGATGATGGATACATTTCTGCTAAGGGTATGTAGATATATGAACAATTCATATTCTTGTGGCCAGCATCTACTGTCGCTGACCATTTCGATACGTATTTATAACTTGTGGTTACATAGTTTAAAAAAAAAAAAAAAAAACAACCTTGTCCAAATACGCGTGCATCCTACTGCCATTCCTATGGTAAGTGCTGAGTATGTGTGACAGCTACACATTCCATTATGTCTTTTCTACCCACCCCAAGAACATGATTCTACTCCTAGGTTTTACTTCCTACATATCCGGCCCCGGAGATGACCTATGCTGGAATATAAAATCCAAAGACTTTTATGGCCGAACCAGCTTCCTGCTGGGTCACAAGCTGCCACTTGTGTTGGCTGCCCACATCTCGCAGAACTCTTACCTCAGTCACTGTACCGGGGGTCAGCTGGATCTGGAATAGGCTTGTCAAGCCCCTCTTGATATTACTGAGGACGGTGGGTTCATTCTGGTACAGATACAGAGTTTTCACCTAAGGAAACAAACAAACATTTTGTAACTATATAATAGAACACGTCCTTGTAAAGATACAGACACCAGCACTACTACCACCATGCGGCTTAGATGGTATGCAGGATAGGAGGAGTATACAGACTTCTATGTAATGGTGCTGCTCTCTTGCTCGAATTGCACTAATGCAGTCACATAGTCACCAAAAAAAAGAAAAAAAGAATAATGCAAGGGCACTCACCAGTTCGTGCTGTGTACTTTATTGTTGTAGAAACTTCTTATAACTTGATTTTTTAGCAGGCGGCGAGGACTGCACTTGCTGGAAGGGTTTGGCGTCCTTGCCGCCTGCTAAAAAATCATGTTATAAGAAGTTTCTTCAACAATAAAGAAAACAGCACAAACTGGTGAGTGCCCTTGCATTGTTCTTTTTTTTTTTTTTTTTGGTGACTATATACTGTAATAGAATAAGCATTAGCCACAAAAGAGATACACGTTTATGTATTTATTTATATATTTTTTTTTTGTTATAGCACCAACAAATACCGCAGTACAGTACAGAAACTGTTATCATTCATATCAGCCCTAATAGAATCTATTTCATAGGAAGCCAGGTAACCTTCCAGTGTGTTATCTGGCATGTGGAAGGAAAGCCACAAAAATGCAAGAGGAACATAAAAACTTGCTGTTGGAGTCAAACAAATTAGCAAAAGTGACAAAAAGGAAAAATAAAACACTATGCTAATAAGTATTAGGGTGCCTTCACACCTAGCGACTCGCAGCGTAAATTACGCTGCGAGTCGGGTAGGTCCTGGCAGATCACTTTCACTACATACACGCAGCGGTCTGAACGACCGCTGCATGTATGTAGTGAAAGTGATCTGCCAGGACCTACCCGACTCGCAGCGTAATTTACGCTGCGAGTCGCTAGGTGTGAAGGCACCCTTATAGTGAAATATATCACCACTGCAAGAGAGCAGGAGAAGGAGCGCCATTTTGCAAACAACAACCCTCAAAGTATTCATCTATGGATGTAGTGAGCATCTGTAGCATTTACCTTTGGGCCGAGAAAGTGAAAGTTTACATTTTGTGGGAGATTTATCAAACATGGTCTAAAGTGAAACTGGCTCAGTTGCCCCCGGCAGCCAATCAGATTCCACCTTTCGTTTTTCTAATAATCTGTGAGGAATGAAAGGAGGAATCTGATTGGTTGCTAGGGGTAACTGAGCCAGTTCTACGTCACACCATGTTTGATAAATCCCCCCCCCCCTTTGTTTCCAGTAAAATAATGGCTACACATTTTTTTGGCTACACATTTCTCATTTAGTACAACAGTGCTCTACGAGTTATAAAATTACTGTCTGAGCACACAGCAGGGTTACAAAGGGTAGCGACATCATTTTGCGTATTTGAAGATAATTATTATTTATTTATAAAGCGGCCTTAATTCCAAGCTAAGAATGTGCTTGAACCGCTTTCAGGCACCATACACATTTGCAGCGCCCGCATCAGAACTCCCCACAGCACACTATGGAGCTTGCGGCCAGAGCCGCTTGCTCCACAATGTGCAATGACAGGGTTTTCTGCGGCCGCTATTCACTGAATAATGGCCGCAGAAAACTGACGTGTCAGTTGTTTGCGGCGCCGCTAGGGATCCCAGCCGGAGCGTATACTCTGTGTATACACTCCGGGCAGGATCCCATAGACGGAGAGGTAACGTATACTTTCGTAATAATCACGGCCGTCGTACAACGGCCGTGATTTTACAAAAATATACGTTGTGTGAACATAGCCTATGCTTAATTGGTATTTGGCCATTATTATTTTTAAAGCTATTGCAGGCCAGATACAAACTGGAGGTGTTGCCCATAACCAGGGTCGGCGTTAGGGGGGGGGCAGACAGGGCAAATGCCCAGGGCCCCCATCCCCTGGAGGCCCCCTACGGCAGTTACAGCATGTGTCAGGGGCAGGAGTGCACAGACAGCGTCCTGCAGCCTCTGGCAGTGATCCCTGGCTACAGCTGATGGCTGATATCAGGGGTCACACAGAGGCTGCAGGACCCGCTCTGCTCCGGAGTGTGCTTCCTCCCCTCCCCCTCCCTCCAGCTTCACTGCACCTTGTGACTTCCTCTGTGTCACATGGTGTAATATTACAGCAGTCGGGACATGGAGGAGAGGGCTGCAGGCTGCTGCTGCATGGACCATTACTCCCAGCATGCTGCTAGTGGTAGTAAGTATACTGTATATGTAGTGTGTAGTGTGTATAAATGTAGGTGTATAATGGATGAATGTAGTGTGTGTTACATGTCTGTGTACTGTATGAACTGGATGGTTTGGATTTGTATGTGTTTTCATGGATGTGTTAGTGTGTATATATATATATATATATATATATATATATTGTATATATATATAGTGCATACCTCCCAACTTTTGCAAAGAGCAAAGAGGGACGTGTGCGCCGCGGTCCCCATAGCCACGCCCCCATAGCAGCCCTCCATAGCCACACCCCCATAGCAACCCTCCATAGCCACGCCCCCATAGCAACCCTCCATAGCCACTCCTCTACAGTCACCACATGCTGCTGACTGAATAGTGCCCTATACAGTATCCAATCCCCCCCAAAAATGCCCTATATAGTATCCAATCCCCCATTATAGTGCCCCACATAGTATCCAATCCCCCACATAGTGCCCCACATAGTATCCAATCCCCCACATAGTATCCAATCCCCCACATAGTATCCAATGCCCTCATATAGTGCCCCACATAGTATCCAATGCCCTCATATAGTGCCCCACATAGTAGCCAATGCCCCCATATAGTGCCCCACATAGTAGCCTATGCCCCCATATCCATATAGTGCCCCACATAGTAGCCAATCCCCCACATAGTGCCCCACATAGTATCCAATCCCCCACATAGTATCCAATGCCCCCATATGGTGCCCCACATAGTATCCAATGCCCCATATGGTGCCCCACATAGTAGCCAATGCCCCCATATAAAGCCCCACGTAGTAGCCTATGCCCCCATATAGTGCCCCACATAGTAGCCGATGCCACCATATAGTGCCCCACATAGTAGCCAATCCCCATATAGTGCGCCACATAGTAGCCAATCCCCCATAGAGTGCCCACATAGTAGCCAATGCCCCCAAATATGCCCCACATAGTAGCCAATGCCCCCATATAGTGCCCCATATAGTAGCCAATGCCCCCATATAGTGCCCACATAGTAGCCAATCCCCATAGTGCCCCACATAGTAGCCAATGCCCCCAAATATGCCCCACATAGTAGCCAATGCCCCCATATAGTGCCCCATATAGTAGCCAATGCCCCCATATAGTGCCCACATAGTAGCCAATCCCCATAGTGCCCCACATAGTAGCCAATGCCCCCAAATATGCCCCACATAGTAGCCAATGCCCCCCATAGTAGCCAATGCCCCCATATAGTGCCCCAAATAGTAGCCTATGCCCCCATATCCATATAGTGCCCCCCATAGTAGCCAATCCCCCATTATAGTGCCCCACATAGTAGCCAATGCCCCCATATATGCCCCACATAGTAGCCAAAGCCCCCATATATGCCCCACATAGTAGTCAATGCCCCATATAGTGCCCCACATAGTAGCCAATGCCCCATATAGTGCCCCACATAGTAGCCAATGCCCCCATATATGCCCCACGTAGTAGCCAATGCCCCCATATATGCCCCACATAGTAGCCAATGCCCCATATAGTGCCCCACATAGTAGCCAATGCCCCATATAGTGCCCCACATAGTAGCCAATGCCCCATATATGCCCCACATAGTAGCCAATGCCCCATATATGTCCCACATAGTAGCCAATGCCCCCATATAGTGCCCCACATAGTAGCCAATGCCCCCATATAGTGCCCCACAGAGTAGCCAATCCCCCCCATTAGTGTGGCCCCAGCGAAAAAACAATAAACCAGTAACTCACCTGTCCGCCGGTCCCAGCAGCTCCTCTCCTGGCAGAGCGCGCACTCCCGTCATCCTCCGGGGCGGGCAGCGGAGTACAGAGACACTGACTGTGGCGGAAGTGACCTGCAGCCTCTGTCATGAATCACTTCCGGCACAGTCAGTATCTCTGTACCCCGCTGCCCGCCCCGGAGGATGACGGGAGTGCGCGCTCTGCCGGGAGAGGAGCTGCTGGGACCGGCGGACAGGTGAGTTACTGGTTTATTGTATTTTTCGCTGGGGCTACATTTAATGCGGGACACGGGGGGCCATTCCGGGACCGCGGGAAAGCCCCCCGAAAACAGGACTGTCCCGCGGAATCCGGGACGGTTGGGAGGTATGATTAGTGTGTGTGTATTAGCACTGCTGACTCCACTGTCCAGCAGAGGTGTAGAAGTGAATGTACTGTGTATAGGAGCTGCAGCCATTCTCCGGCCTCATCAGTCCTATGTAATTGCTGCAGGTGACCACTGAGGCCGGTGATTGGCTGCAGCTCCTATGTATAATGTAACTGAGGCCGGTGATTGGCTGCAGCTCCTATGTATAGTGTAACTGAGGCCGGTGAATGGCTGCAGCTCCTATGTATAGTGTAACTGAGGCCGGTGATTGGCTGCAGCTCCTATGTATAGCTTATGATGACATCACTAAGGCAACACAGTGTATTTTATTGAGAAAAAAATAAGGTGGTATTCAGTCCTTAGGTGGTGGTCACTCTATGGGGGTAATATTAGTCTGTATATAGTGTATATAGAGTCATTACTGCCATAGAGTGACTGCCACATAATGACTCTATATACACTATATACAGACCAATATTAGCACCATAGACTGACCGCCACATAATGACTCTATATACAGACCAATATTAGCACCATAGACTGACTGCCACATAATGACTCTATATACACTATATACAGACCAATATTAGCACCACATCATAACCGCCACATAATGACACTATACATTCTATATACAGACCAATATTACCCCCATAGACTGACCACTGCATAATGACTCTATATACACTATATACAGACCAATATTACTGCCATAGAGTTACCACCACATAATGACTCTATGTATGCATTATATACAGAACTATATTATGTGGTGGTCAGTCTATGGCAGTAATATTGGTCTGTATATAGAATGTATAGTGTCATTATGTGGCTTTATGGTGTGGTGCTAATATTGGTCTGTATATAGTCATTATGTGGCGGTCACTCTATGGCGGTAATATTGGTCTGTATATAGTGTATATAGAGTCATTATGTGGTGGTCAGTCTATGGTGGTAATATTGGTCTGTATATAGAGTCTTTATGTGGCGGTCATGGTATGGTTCTAATATTGGTCTGTATATAGAGTCATTACGCTGTGGTCACTCTATGGTAGTAATATTGGCCTGTATATAGTGTGTCTTCTTCAATAACAGTATGGAGGTAATATTTGGTCCTGATATAGTGATTTTTATTATTTTTTTTAAACAATGCATATAACTAGTTTTTGTGTTTAGAACACTAGCGGTAGTCCTGGCATGTACAGTAGCGGCAGTCCTGGCATGTACAGTAGCGGCAGTCCTGTCATGTACAGTAGTGGCAGTCCTGGCATGCACAGTAGCGGCAGTCCTGGCATGTACAGTAGCGGCAGTCCTGTCATGTACAGTAGCGGCAGTCCTGGCATGTACAGTAGCGGCAGTCCTGGCATGTACAGTAGCGGCAGTCCTGGCATGTAACCTTCTGAACTGACTCAATGTGAATAAGGGCCCTAATACACGGAGTGAAAATTGTTCGAATCCGGACGATATCGCTCTGTGTAATAAAGACAACAATCATCAACTGATCGTTATCTTTTGGCAAGTTTAAAAATCATTGGCTGATGTGCATATAAAATAATAAAGCTATTACTTACCCGATCATGTTCCTGGTGTCCTCAGGCTTTGTCTGTTTGTTATGGCCAGTGATTGCCTGAGCGGCCTGTCACCTCAGAGAGGGGACTAGATGTGAGAGCTGCAGCTGCGGTGACTGGGGGATCCCACAGACAAGGCCTGAGGACACCGGGGAATGTGATCAGGTAGTATATATATATCTTTATTATTTACTATATACAGCAAGGGCTGCACAGACATCACTAATGATAGATTATATATATATATATATATATATATATATATATATATATATATATATATATACAGCCTTTGCTGCACAATAATTGAGCCATGTGGTACTAGATTGGCGCTCACTTCTCCGGAATATCAGGCCGTGTAGTATGGCCCTAATACTGTCCGTACACTTTCGGTAGCTGCTGGCTGAACAGTCCTTCAGCTGACAATTCTCTCTCCCACCCGGCCCTGTCCTCCCCATACACAGGAATGTTCGGCACAGATGAGTGTTCCTGTGTCCTCTATAAGAGGGATAAGCTATAGCCAGACAGATTTGATGGCGGCTTATCTCTCTGACAACAAAGAGGTTGGGTGTTGATTTTCCATCAAGTCCAACCCCCTATGTCCACTGATGTCATCTGTCAGACTGTCCAAAGAGCCCCATACTCCTTACACTGATGGCCGAACCCACCACGAGCAGCAGGTACCACCAACAAAAGTGTAAAATGTATGGGGACCTTAAATTGTTGCTACAATATTTCAGCATATGGGGCCCCACCTTCAACTTTGCCCAGGGCCACATTTAGTCTAAAACCGGCCCTGCCCATAACAACCAGTTAAATCATTTGTTTCGCTTTAGAATCTGTTCTAGGAAAGTGGAAACAATGACTGCCACTGGGTACTGTTCATAGAGTTATAAAGTAAGATTTGAAGAGGATCTTACAGGCATTCATATGGCTGTGCATATAAGTGCTTGTCTTTGGCTTACACATGTTAAATTCATCAAATTATCACATGTTACCAAGTTACCAATTCCATGTTGTGCCATGTATTATGGTATTACATACTTAGTAACGTGTCACTAGTTCAATAGTCTTTGAACTATTCTTTTATCAGCTGTTATGTGTCGCTTAAAACGTACGGACTTTGTATCGCTCCTTCCAGCCTGTCTGTAAAATCACACAGTATGATCTCTGAAATTGTATCTTGCAACATGGACCAGAGAACTGCAGATTGTGCTAAGTGGGCGGGACTTCACGGCACCAGCGCCACTTCACCCCGCCCACAGCGTTACCGTTGGCCCTGCCCCTCCATTATGTCATCTGCACGTAGGCCCCGCCCCCTTGATGCCCATTGGTATGGGCTGACCTAGAGGGGGTGGGGCCTAGACCTTTATGCTGGCCTGTTCCAATGGTCGTTGAGGGGCGGGGCCTATATGCATATGATGTCATGGAGGGACGGGGCCAATGGTGGAGCCGTGGGCGAGGCTAAGTGGCGCTGTTGCTGTAAAGCCCCACCCACTTAGCACAATCTGCAGTTGCTAAAAAATCACTCTTTACTGGAACAAGCACCATGACGTATGATATAAAATAAGGTATGAAAAGTGCAAAATTTGCCCTTTATACCTGTGTAGAGAAGTCAGAATGCAAAAAGGGGGTGACGGTGTCACTTTATGTCAATGACCAGCCCCACTGTGAAATATCAGGAGATGACTCACAGCTTGCTCAGCTCAGATTGGCTGAACAAGCTGTCAGTCATCTGACACTGCTGGCGGAAGAAGAAGGAAGTGTTGGAGAGAAGACAATGCTGACGGAAGCTAACGGCAGGAAATTTGAACGGAGGCTGACCCAGGAGTGAAGATATGTATAGTAACGGCGTTGTCCTTTAACGAACCGCACTTAAACAGCTAAACAATTGCTTAGCTGTTTTAGCGGAATACTTACCTCTCGGAGCTCCCCCCGGTAAACTTTTCTGTGTCTTTGGCATATTCTGTGTCTCCACTGTCCCATCTCAGTCATCACTGATTGGCTAAGCAGGCTGTCACTCCAGAGATGGGAAAAAAATGTTTGTTTGTTTTTAAATATTTTTATTTGTATAATGGGAAATGGGTGATTTAAATTTTTATGGGGGTATATTTTAAAATATTTTTTAAATATCTTTTTTATATAGGGTATTTAGTACATTGCATATACTAATCAATGCTATGACCGCTGCTGCCTGTCATTATGCCCAGCTTTTGGGACATTAATGTGTGCAGCTCACACTGAAGCGGCCCTGGACACACTAATACCCCTTTACAGGACAAATGTACATATACAATTCTACTGCACGGGGCATCGACAGTAGGAATGTATATGTGGTGACCCCCCGGATGATGTTGTAGCGGTGGGACGGCCGGTCATTTGCTAGATGGAAGTGTGACGCCACTACTGTTGTGGATAGCCGAGATACAGCCAGTTATACCCTTCTCCCCTGTGGTCGGTGTCCTGTCAGGTTGCTGCAGGGTCCATTGGGGTTATGTCACAGGTGGTCAGTGGTATAGTAACCCTCCCGAATGGTGGTAGGACCCCCCACCCACAGAAAGGGGAAATGTGTCAAGTTTGAGGTGTAGTGCTGTGCAGGTGGTAGCGAGTAATCACAGACTAAGTTATAACGTTGACTTGTTTTACTCTTTGTAAATGTCTTCAGGTACACTTTATAAAGTTCCAATAAATACACATACATAGAACCACCAGATCTGTTGGATAAGTGCTGAGTAGAATGTAGTAGAGTTGATAAAGTTGTACTGAGGAGGATGCCATGAGAGTCTCAACCCAATTAGTAATGTGCTCTGCCAGGAGGTTGGAGTGCTTAGAAGGATACTTGTAGCATAAGAAAAAGAAGAGGAAATAACCTGTGCCTGCGTTTTGACCTTTCCTATAGTCTTCACACCACCTTATGCCTACTAGCTTTGGCTGAACCGTACTGATTGGTGACACAAGCCCCAGACCCTGTTACCTGGGATGAGCAGAATGGTTAGAGTTCCTAAGTACACCCGCGCAAGATGGAGTTCATCGACTTTCTAGTAACTTTGCTCCACCCGGATCAGTTCCTAGCTCTTAGGCTTTTCTGTGGAGACTGTCCTGCACTGTACTGACTCCTTGTCCTCGGCGTGGGTTGAGGTTATCTGTAGGCTAGTCCTCTACTGAAGGGTCTGGCAGCGCATTATACAGCGTGTTTGGTGCTTCAAGAAAGAGGGTTGTGTGAGCTGTCTGTTCTGCGCCCTACCCATGAGGGGCACTCACTAAGAACTTACTTGTAGAGGGGACCTGGCAGGGGGCCAGGGCCCTGGCAGAACCACTGAGAAGAGCTATCTGAGCTGCGTCCTTTCTCCTCCAAAGCTTAGCTAAGACTCCCCCTCACCCAAGGGACTAACTTCCTAACAGCGCATGTGCTGTGCTGTGAGTGGAAAGAGTGAAATAAGAGAACAGGATAGAAAAGAAAGAATAGGGAAGAAGAAAGAAGAAAGAAGAAATCCTACTGGACCACAGAATCTGGTACATACATAAACAATAACCCTTTCGTTTACTTCAGCTGTGCAGTTTCTAGACCCTAGTTACACATTATAGCGACATCTAGTGGTCATCTTCAGTTACACAACAGCTATAGCAAAATTACAGATAAGTACAGACTTTAACAAAGGGTGGAAAGATAGGAACACCCACAGTGGGACACCACATATATGGCTGTATGGCTGATATAAATGGGTTAGTTGCCATATCGGAAACTGCTGCTTTCTTCTACAGTGGGCTATCACAAAAAATACAAAGCCCCACTGGAGAATCCTATTAATAATTTAATTTTAATGTAGGTAATGTATAGTAGTTTTTTAATGTTGGTTCCACTCCTGATTTGGGCTACAAATACTGACAAAAATACTATGTGAAATCATAGCTGCACTCTGTTGTCTTTTTCTTACTCTCATAGTTCATCGTGAAAACTTGGCTCCAATGTGTCTATCATTTATTTCATTGTGAAGAGCAGAGTAAGAACTGATTGCTTCATATTCTGCACTGTTCTAGGAAATCCCCTTCGGGCTATCCTAGTGTAACCTCTTCTGTTATCAGGTAAGATGACTCATGAACAGCAAAATGAACTTTGGGCTAATAATGAAACTCTGATTTGGAGCTATGCTGCAGAACATATAAGGAAACAATGTAATACAGCTGGGTTATCAGATACTTTTGGATCATATATTTAGGGTCTAATATTTCTGTTCATGTGCAAAAAAATATTATTGGGTTCGCACATAGGAGCTAATTTACTAAGACTGTCTGGTTTTCAAGAACCCTTCACCTCAGAGTTTAGTTTCCCAAACCAAAAAATGTATTGTGTCCTATTGCCCTTAGGGTTAGGCTTGATCGAACAGCGGAAAAAGCTAGCAGAAGGCAGAAGAGCAGAAGGCAGAAGACCGAGGAGGTGATGAACAGTTTATTCAATCATTAGCCATCGGCCGTGCATGCACGTATCGATGAGCGGTCGGCAGACAATGATTTTGGTGTCAGACCATTTGACACAATCAGCCAATGATCACTGTCATCGGCTAATAGTTGTCTCTATTACACGGAGCGATAATCGACCTTAGTAAATACAGTAGGATTTTTACATGACAAAACTTAAATCTAACCATCCTGCCACACTAGAAGTGGCTGATTTTCAGAATGGAAAAACGGTCAAAAAAATTACGAGTTATGGCGAGTTTTAAAGGACATGTCCACTTTTTGTTTTAAAACACAAAATGAAAGGTGTGTGAGCTTTTAGAAATTTTTTGTGGTGCAAAACATTTGTAAATGTCATAAAAGAACAAACCGACAGGGAATAAAAAATAGAAAATAAAACACATCGATTTCATGATGGAAATCAGGGCCACAGTATTTTAATCGGCATTTGGTCCTTTTTTTGGTCATTTTGGTCTGCATTGTAGCCCAAACCCGGATGCTTATGTTAACACTTTTCCAATGGCTACACAAAGGGGTGTGGTTTCAGTAAAAAGAGGCAGGGCCTCTGTGAGAAGAGGTGTGGCTTTAGGTGTGCCAAAAATGAACCAAATTCTATTGTTTTCTTTTAAAATATATAATATATATTGATTTTTTGTTTGTCTTTACCACAATAAATGCATTTAATCAATTTTTTTGTCCTTTGAGTGTCTAGTCTTAAGGACCTTGTGGACATGTGATGATACCCAATAACCCTTGACTTAAATGGTACCTATGACCTTTTGATTTCATGTAAAATTGTGTGGATTAAATAACAATATAGAGAGAGTTCGGTCAAGAATGGCACTCATCCCACAACGTGCCAAATGGGCCATGACCCCATTATTATACAGATTGTGGATGTCCCAGCTGTTAAATTGTTAAAGGGGTTGGCCACTTTATAGTAAAGTCATTCAGTGTACATTATAAATAAGTGTACCCCCTGCACTTGCTGACAGCAGTTCCCTGTGTACCTCACAGAGCTAAAATCAGACTCCCCTCCTCCAGGCTGTGCTGCCCTGCTCTGTGGTGATTCTGTCCACAAGATGGCCGACATAGAGGAGACAGTTGTGGCAAGAAAAAACTAAACATGAATAATGGTTTATTTATTGCAGATTATTAGGGAAAACTTTTTGACCTATGACTAGCAAGACACATTTTGCACATGTTTTAAGGTTTAAGAGCAATAACCAAACCTGCTTTATAATCCATAGGTGCTTCAACTCTTGTGAGGGTTCTTTGACTCTGAGAACATTTCCTCAGTATTCAGATAAGGCTTCCAGTAAACTGAATAGGTGTCATTATTTGATTGGTTGTGTGTGACCTTTATACAGGTATCTTATTTATTAGTTTTATTACATAGTGATAAGTGGAGATCATTTTACTACATACCAGCGCTTAAAGGGGTATTCTAAGAAAAATTAACTTGTCCCCTATCCACAGGATAGGGGACAAATAAGAGATCTTGGGGGTCCGACCTCCAAACCCCTCGGCGGTCCCAGCTTCTGAGTTATGAATAGAGCCATGGGTACGGCACATGACCCACGGCTCAATTCATACCTATGTAGGTGCCGTAGAGAGCCATGTAAGCACTCTTCCAGCCTACTTGGCTCTTTTCGGCACCTCCATAGGAATGAATAGAGCCGCGGGTTACGTGCCGTAATTACGGCTCTATTCATGACACAGAAGCTGGGGGCCGATACGGAGATCGCCAAGGTGTTCGGAGGTCGGACCCCCGTGACCCCCCTGGATAGGGGACAGGTTACGTCTCAGATACATAAACGAGGCTTTTAGATATTATATATACACTGTTTATTTAAATAATGACAAAATGCTATGGATACACTTGCTGTAAGCATATCAGAAGTTTTCCTGAGGCACTCCACCACACCAAATGTACACCCAAAACACAAAGTAAAAATAGAGTAACCCATGTCCCTTTTTCCCCATCTGCCCACACTACTTCAAGGGGCCACACAGAAAAAGGTAGCAAAAGTTTTATGACTTGCTGTCTGCACGTCTCATGCCAAAGCGATAGTAAGGGTCATGGCTGCACAGAGAGGAATTGTAAATTGTAGCTGAAATCTACACAAGCTCCAAGCATGTATGAGCTGCCTATCTTGAACCACCACCCGGTTCCTGTGCTTGGCACCAGTCTATTACCGAGCTCTGGCCGAGCATGAAGCACTGGAGGTGGGCCGGCCGGCCCCCAGTGTGACGATCTGCCCTTCCCTCTGTGACGCGGCTTCATTAGAATCGAAGGAGCCGCATCCCAGAGGAGAGGGCAGATCATCACACTGGGGGTGGCCTTCCCACCTCCAATGCTTCATGACCGGCTGGTGCTCGGTAATAGACTGAGGCCAAGCTCTTGAACTAGGCAGCGGTTAAAAAAAGGACTGGGACGCCGGCATCCCCGAACCAGCACCGGTCTATTCATGTAAAAAAACATTCGCTTTAGTAAATTCCACCCATTTAGATATTTCTCCCAGCCTGTTTACAACCTCATCCTCCACCACAAATTATATTGTACCTATATAAACAACAACATAAATATAAATCTCTACTTACAACCAGTCAAAATTCTGTTCACATCTATGTTGCGGCTTCTATGAATTAAGGGTCACAATGTTTTGCTGGATCTGTCGGACAAGAGATACCAGTGGCGTCCAACATACCCTATGGTCTTATAATGTAGAAGGGGTCCAATTTTATGACTGGGAAAAATAGTGCTATATTCTATATTCTTTGCATCATAAACAAAAGAGCATGTGCCAGAGGCTATAAAGGTCCTCAACATAGGTTTGACCAGAGCCTAAGATGCACTGCAGTATTCTATAGCCTGATCACATCATCTATAGCCTGATCACATCATCTATAGCCTGATCACATGATAGGGTATAAATAATTATGTGTAGAACTGAAATTTTAAACCCTAAAATGTTCTGCCTTACCTTTCCGTGAGTCCACTGCACCAGAACTGGTCTCTGAAGGATAGCCAGGTTAGTACCACCTAGCAGTTTCTCAGCATTGCTTTCAGTAAAAATATTCTGACCTTGTGGACGTATGTTAATATTTTCCACTTTTACATTTTTCATCTGTAATTATAAGAAACAACTTATTTAGATATTTACCACTTAGATCTGCTTGTGATTTTGTTCATCAAGGGAGAATAAAAGGGTATCCCCACCCCACCCCCTACACACACACTTGTAGTCTCTTCTCCGTGCCTTGGAGATAAGACATCAGAGCAGGACGTTCTCACTCAGCCAAGACAACATTATTTTTTCATTTTGCTTTTGTCTTCTGCACAATGTTCCACAACTAAAATGCATATAGTAAAATGGCGGGTTTCTGAAATGTCTAATCCTGTTTGTAAGATGACATATTTATTTTTCCGCCTTTATCAGCAGAATTTGCTTCTAGAAAACTATTTCATCCAAATTAAATTACACCCTTTCTTACTATTATGCTTTTTCTTCTTTGTCTACGCCTCAATACAGCCTGATATATACTTTGGGGGACATTTATGAAAAGGCGAAAATGCCTTTTTTAGGCGCAGATGGGGCTGTTTGGCATAAAAATATTTGCAAAGTGTGGGCGGAGAGGGGGCGTTACGGGGAAGCGGCAGCACGCTAAGGGGGGGTGGCCTTTCTTTACGACACAAAAATGATACTTAAACCTACGCCAGCTCAAGTTTTCACACGGACGGGCTCTGTGCGATCGGGATTTATGTAGAGGCAGCGCGCCTCTACATAAATCCCCTGAGCTCTGGAGCTGCGGGGACATTTGTAAGCCCGGCGTAAAAAAAACGTCCCCCTTTGTGCAGACCTCATTTACCTGAAGAAGGCCATTCAGACACAAAATACTGAACGTTGCTTCATCATCATACGTTACTTGGCTACTCAATATTGTCTACACCCACAGTGGCCTCTTTAGGGGCAACTCAAATTCCAGTGTTGTGACGACCTGGGGAAAGTACCCAGCCCGACTGATGGATTGCCGCTCAGCCAGTCACTAACTGCACCTGTGCCCCGCCCCAGTCACTGATTGGCTGAGCAAGCAACCCATCAGCCTGGTCATGACGTCTCTGGAGCAGGAGATTTAAGAGGCCAGCAGAGGTCCGTGACTGGTAAGGCAGTGCTGTAGGGGCATGGGGACAGGTAAGTAGAGCTTCTTCATTATGCCCCCCCCCCCCACGCCCCCGCCCCCTTTGCCTGCAGGCGATTTTTCTAGTTGTTTGGACTTTTCCTTTAATGGTTATGGATCATCCCAGTATCAGTGAGCTGGTGTGAGAAAACATACTGCTATTTTAATGAGTTGGTCATCTTTGTTGGTAGGGTTCCTCCATATCAAGTTGACTTCTACATCTGATGAAATCTTGTAGCCCACACTGTCCTCGAGGGCTCCTCTTGGTTTATCGATTAGTACTTCCGTTGTATATGCATATTTATATATTTTGTCATTGTTTAGTCTTGGCCCTGCTGTATGTACTGTATCAAAAAGAGCAAAGAGACATAATTAGAAAATAGCGATACTACACAGTGTCACTCCATTTTATTCAGTCCATCCAACTATTCTATCAGTATAAAAAAAAATATTGGGTGAGATTTATAAAACCTGGTGTAAAATAGAAATTTCTTAATTGCCCCTAGCAAACAATCAGATTCCACTTTTCGTTTCTCACAGACTCTTTGGAAAATGAAACATGGAATCTGATTGGTTGCTAGGGGCAACTGAGACTTTCACTTTACACCATGTTTGATAAATTTCCCCCATTGTGTATAGCAACTCCTTATACAAAGACTGATAATTTATCAAGACTAATTTGAGTGTTACACACAGCATTTAATATTTGTATTTACCAAAGGCATTTTATTCCTTTACCACCTAATGACCGAGGCCCATTTTTCTGACACATCTCACTTTATATGCTAATAACTTAGTGATGCTTTTACTCAGGGATGGGGAACCTTTGGCCCTCCAGCTGTTGCAAAACTACAATTTCCATCATGCCTAGACAGCCGAAGCTTTAGCTTTCGCCGTCCAGGCATGATGGGAAGTGTAGTTTTGCAACAGCTGGAGGGCCAAAGGTTCCCCATCCCTGCTTTAACCTGGGCTGGGCTCACACTACATTTTTGCTATCCGTTTTTTTATTTGTTTAAAAAAAACAGACAGGAAAAAAACGGATGTATTTGTATGCATCCGCTTTGATCCATTTTTCTATTGACTTCCATTAAAGCGACTCTGTACCCACAATCTGACCCCCCCCCCCCCCCAAACCACCTGTACCGTAAGATAGCTGCTTTTAATCCAAGATCTGTCCTGGGGTCCGTTCGGCAGGTGATGCAGTTATTGTAATAAAAAATTACTTTTAAAATTGCAGCTCTGTGCCCTACGGACGTATCTGTGCCCTAACTTTGCACCACCCCTCCGTCCCTCCTCCCCACCCTCTTCATCATTAGGAATGCCACTGGAACTTTTACTTCTGTTTGAACACTGCACAGGTGTCTTAATGATCCAGCCCATGTGCTGTGGTAACACAGGTGGGGAATAATAGGCAATCTGCCTGGAGCATTGCTAATGATGAGGAGGGTGGGGAGGGGGTACGGAGGGGGTGGTGCAAAGTTAGGGCACAGATACTCCCGTAGGGCACGGGGCTGCAATTTTAAAAGTAAATTTTTATGACAATAACTGCATCACCTGCCAAACGGACCCCAGGACAGATCTTGGATTAAAAGCAGATATCCGAAGGTACAAGTGGTTTGGGGGGTCAGATTGTGGGTACAGAGTCGCTTTAAAGAAAAACGGATCAAAACGCATCCTTTTTTTAATGTACACAAAAATGTAGCTGACCGTATGTTTCTAAATTTGAAATTCTCTTGTAAGAAAGATAGTCATGTAACATACTTTAGTGAATAATTCAGATTCACAATATGTCTACTTTATGTTGGCATCATTCGGTATGAGTGCCTTTATTTTTCAAAGACATAGCAGGTGAAGAACTTTAGCAGCAAGTTTTCATGAAAATTCTAAAATCTGTTTTTATCAAGGGACTAGTTTATTTTTCAAGCAAATCTGAAAGGTCTGAATGCTGGAAACCCGCATTTTAAAAATGCCACCTCTCAAGGAATTCCCAACAGGATTTAGAAAGTTCCTCCTATATGTGGTTCACAAGAATCAAAACAAAACGTAGGTGAAATTCTAAATTTTATTTATTTATTTATTTAAATTGTTGGTCTAATTTTTTCTGACACAAAGCAGGTATTCACAGAAAATGTAATTCAATATTATCACCCTAAATCGGAAGTTTTTTAAAATGTTTCAGACACAGGCCTCAGAAATAAAGACATGTCGTATGTATTTTGGGGTCTTCTTTTTTTTTTTATTACAGTGCTTTACATGCACCATATTGGGTTTTTTAAAGTTGTGGTGCCAAATAATAAGAAACACCCCCAGTAGACCCTATTTTGGAAACTGAACCCCTAATTGAATTTATCTTGGGAGGTAATGAGATGTTTCATGAGTTTTATTGCAACTTTACTATAAAAAAAGTTTTCATAAATCCAATAATATGTAGTTTTAGCTTAAAGGGGTTGTCCGGCGATAAAAAATTATTCACAGAATAACACACATTACAAAGTTATACAACTTTGTAATGTATGTTATGTCTGTGAATGGCCCCCTTCCCCGTGTTTCCCCCCACCCACGCTAGACCCGGAAGTGTGGTGCATACTCACCGCATCTCGTGTCGTCCACGGTCTCCGATCGTCAGCAGTGACGTCTTCTTCGGGAGCTTGGCGGATCTTCCCGAGTGCCGGCCACCCTCTGCAGCGTCATCCGAAGCTCAGCCGCGATTGGCTGAGCATAACTGTGCTCAGCCAATCGCGGCTGAGCGGCTGATGACGCGGCCACATCATCAGCTGCTCAGCCGCGATTGGCTGAGCACAGTTATGCTCAGCCAATCGCGGCTGAGCTTCGGATGACGCTGCAGAGGGCGGCCGGCACTCGGGAAGATCCGCCGGCCTCCCGCAGAAGACGTCACTGCTGACGATCGGAGACCGTGGTCGGCACGTGACAGGTAATGTATAGCGCACCACACTTCCGGGTACACGTGCGGGGGTGGTGGGAAATGGGAAGGGGGCCATTCACAGACATAACATACATTACAAAGTTGTATAACTTTGTAATGTGTGTTATTCTGTGAATAATTTTTTATCGCCGGACAACCCCTTTAAGGCTATGTTCACACAATGTAAAAATAAGGGCTAAATACGGCCGTATTTGGATAAAATATTTTGCCCTTTTTTTTTTTTTTTTTAATAATCATAACTAGAGATGAGCGAACCTTGATCATGCTTGAGTCCATCCGAACCAGAACTTTCGGCATTTGATTAGCGGTGGCTGCTGAAGTTGGATAAAGCCCTAAGGCTATGTGGAAAACATGGATATAGTCATTGGCTGTATCCATGTTTTCCAGACAACCTTAGAGCTTTATCCAAGTTCTGCAGCCACCGCTAATCAAATGCTGAACGTTCGGGTTCGGATGGACTCGAACCCGAACCCGGTTCGCTCATCTCTAATCATAACCCATAGCCATAGTTTATTTGATGTTTTTTATCCTTCACATCAGCACATATTATGAATCTGTAATTATGTCTCAGTGTATACATAAGCGCTGATATGTATATACACGGATGCCATTTCTATACACTGTTAGCACTTTATACATTTATTCATTCATCAATATGGATGCATGTTATCTAGTTTTCACTCTATGAATATGGACCATTGACCATCATGCATTGCTTGAAAATGGCTGAAACGTTTGCTTTGGATGGAATAAATCATAAGGGGGAGATTTATCCAGCAGTCTTACAGTAGGAATGTCCTTTGTTGCCCATAGCAACCGACCACAGCTCCCATAGCAACCACAGCTCCCATAGCAACCAATCACAGCTGAGCACTTATCACTGACTGTAAGCTTGATACATAAACAACAGCAGCAGTTATGATGACATCACAAGCACAAGGCTCATGATGATGATGTCACACATGGTACGGAGTATACAGATGTAGAGCTGAGGCTTCTGCTGCTAGTTACAGGTCGGCAGCTTGAAGAAGACACGTCCAGGTAGGGAGCTCTTCTCTGAGGCCTCGTTCACACATGGAGCTAGAATTAATTTAGTATACACCTCATCTGGGCACATGTGTGAACCTGGCCTTAAAGGGGTTTTGCAGGGAAAGTTGAGTTATGGTCTATGCACAGGATTGGCCTTCGTTCCCTGTAAAACCCCTTTATAATGGCTGTTCTTATGCAGACAGCCCCCTCTCTGTCGTATGTCTGCTGTGTGGCAGAATGTAGGTTGTATATTAGATTGTAAGCTCCTGCGGGGAGCAGGGCCTCTACACATGTAGCTGGTGTTACCATGAAATGCTTTGTCGTGTTCATGTAAACACTGGTGTCATCTGTATTGTACATTGCAGTGCAAGCTCTTAGGAGTGGGGTATTGTAGTGTACATTAGATTGTAAGCTCCTTGGGGCAGACATGTATTCATGTATTATTTATCAGCCTGTAAGCTCTTAAGAGGAGGGCCTGTATTACTCTGTGAGCTCTTAGGAGCAGAGATTGTACTGTATACTAGAGTGTAAGCTCTGTGGGCAAGGCATGTATTGTGAATATTACCTTGTAAACTCTTAAGGGCAGGTCTCCCGAATCATATAGATTGAAAGCTCTTAGGAGCAGGACATGTAATGTATATATATATACATTTCATTGATGTATATGTAATAATAATAATAGTTATTCTTAAAGAGACAGTATATTGTGCAGCATTACTGACTCTCTCTTTCATTACAGGGTGAAATCTCCAGATCCTATATACTCCATACATGTATACAGCTGTATGCAGCAGGCTAGTTGTGATCCAGGGAGATCCGATCCGATCGCCACTTGTGGGGTCAGGAAGGAATTTTTTCCCCCCTGAGATAGAAGTCTCCGGGGGGTTTCTTCGCCTTCCTCTGGATCTTTAGGTCCGGTGACTCTCAGATCAGGATAATAGAGGACGGGTGGGAAAGACTGTGGCACGTTCTGTGGTCTCCACCAGACCTGACCTGAGAGTCACCAGGTCAACTATTCATTAATAGGCCGGTAATATTTTATTACAATGTTGCATATTGCTATTTTTTTAAATAAAGAATTCAAATTTATTGTATTGCTTCATTTTTGTCTCCATTTCTTTCTTTTTTTTATTATATATTTATTAGAGTTTTCAGCATATAAACATTAAAACCAAATCATTCCATATCAAGGTGAAGTGATAAATTATTACTTTCATACACGTATAACTTGATTACCACCACTAATCTTTGCAATTGGAGAAAAAACACACATCTTATTTCCCATTCCCAAGGGCGTGCATCCAAAAATGCCACAAATGACTCCCTGCCATTAACTCTTGTCCACCTCTCCATCAAAATTAATAATATATGCCTTGGCTGATCTCTCCCCCCGAAGCGGAGGGTCACGGGAGCAAATCCCTGCATCCCCCTGACCCAACCGCTTCACTCGGCTCCCAACTCCCCACCCGACCGGGCCGGGAACAAAAGCAATTCAAATTACGCAGCCTTTTAAATAATATAAAAAATAATAATAAAACAAAATATATATATAAAATAAAAATAAATTAAAAAAATTCAAAAGAAAAAAAAAAGAAGAAAAAAAAAAGCAAATTCTCATCTAAAGATCCTAGACTAAGTGGGATCGTTCCATAATCCATACGATTCAGACCCTCCCGGAAGCGTAGCCCTCCTCGGCTCCGCACTCCCCGGAAAGCCTACCATAAACATCCTAACATCACAGTCCACATATATGATATAGACTCCCCATGGTGTTTACGTGGGACAGGTTACCTGGAAACCAACGAAGTTACCTCCATCGTTCCATCTCTCCCGACCCAGCTTATTTTCACCTTTCAACACATCGCCTACGGCTCGGACCACACGAAGAAAAAAAAACCCCTATACCTTCTATCTAAATAACCGCTAATCCTCCCTCCGATCGAGCTAGGAGCCAAGACCGACCGACAAAGAGCCCCGGGCCAGGGGACACAAGTCCAAGCCCCGCAACCCCCCACTCCGAGACCAGAAACCAGCCAAGTCTCCCATATCTCATTTATATTATTTCTCCTTGGCGTTAAGGAAGCCCACCCACCGGTTACAATTAGCAGCGCATAGATTGCACATTCACAATATGATTTATCAAGCTTACTCTTCACTTCCCCTGGATATGATCTTCAACATATACTTTAGTTTCTAATCCTTCTAATCCTCACATTATTGAACCTAACCCATCCCTCCTGCTCTCTCCCTCCTTCCTCCCCCCTCCCCAAAAAAAACTAATTAAGCACCCCCCCCCCCCCTCTCCCTCCACTCCCCTCCCTCTCTCCATCACCGCTCTATCGACAATATATCCTTCCACCCTGGCCATCTAGCCCATATTTCAAAGAATTTTTGACTCTTATTTCTTCTCATAGCCTTATAATGTTCCATTGCTATTATTTTGAACATTTCATTCTCCCACTCTCTTATATTAGGCGGTACTTCTGCAGTCCATCTTTTAAGTATACAATTGTCAGCTGCAAACAGTGCTTTGGATACGATCATCTTTACTTCCTGACTCCCTTGCATTTGTGACATATCTCCCAATACACATATTTTACTCTCATAATTTATTTTTACCTCCAAACGTTCTTCCAAACGAACTAACACTGTAGTCCAATATCTATGTAATTTTGGACATCTCCATAGCAAGTGAATCAAGCCCCCCCCCCCTCTCTAACTTACATTTTACACATTCATCCGTGTCTCTCAATTTCATTTTAAATAATCTCCGCGGTGTATAATACGCTCAGTGAATTATAAAGAACTGTGTAACTTGGTGATTGAGTCTAGTACTATTTGTATTAATATTTCTAAAAATATACTCCCAACCTATCTCTACATCCCTCATATCATTCTTCCATTTCTCTCTAAACTTTTTGTCCCTTACTTTAAAGTGACCTTTAATTATCCTATACATTTTTGCAGTCAAACCCCTCTTAACCGTCCTAATGTTATCTGTCATCACCTCGTGATTTGAAACCTTTAACGCTTTTTTATTTCGTGGACAGTGTGTTGCGTGTACTATCTGTAAATATCTAAAATAATCAACGTGTCTTAATCCGTATTCTTCTGAAAGTCTATCAAAAGACCTAATATTCCCCTGTACATCATATAACTGAAAATTGTTTGTGATACCTAACCCAGAAAATATAATCCTGAATCCTACCAAAATGTGGAAGGTACTTATTCTCCCATAGGGGGGGTAAATTCATTGCTATTGGATTTAGTAATTTTAGCTTTCACCATGTTCCATGTTTTATGGGCCAGAAAATTAAGAGGTTTTGCTTTGTCCCAAAACATCCCTGATTCCAAAATAGTGGGAAGATCCGGATGCACTTTAGAGCGTTTACCTGCCCAATAATCAATTGGGTCAAATTCTTTTTCCCCTATAATAAATTTCATTGGGAGGCCAAAAAATAATACTCAAAGATAGGTAGGTTCAGTCCTCCCTTGGCTTTAGGCAGACACCATATTTCATATGAAATACGTACTTATCTTATTTTTCCATATAATCTGGTTACACATCCTTCTTATTAATAACCAATATTTTCTCCCTAGCCAAACCGGGCTATTTGCTAACACATACAATATTTGTAATAGAATAATCATTTTAACCAATCCAATTCTTGAGGCAACGCTCAGGGGGAGCCCACTCCATTTCTTTGCTTTCTTCATAAGCCTATCAATCAGCAGCAATATATTTAACTTGGGGTATTGTTCTATCTGTTTTGAGATTACAATACCCAAATATTTTATTTCATTCTGTATAACAAAAATGTGCGACTCTTCATATCTCCTCTTATCATCATCACTAGAAAACAAAATAGATGATTTACTCCAGTTTATGTGGAACCCACTAAATCTCCCAAATTTGTCAATAACCTCTCTCACCCTTTTAACCGAAATTTTGCCCTTATTTTTACGTTGTGTGAACGTAAGGCTGTGCAGTCCGTTTAATGTATAGATTTTATTTTTTTTAAATGGATGCATTTTTCCCCACAAAAAGTATGCGTTATTTTCCTTTTTTTTTTAGCGTACACAAAACATGGTTGACCACGTTTTTTGTGTATGTTAAAAGTATCGATTTAAAAATAGATACGTTAAACAGACAAGGCTATGTTCACACACAGTAAAATAAAAGCAAAATACAACAGTAAAATATGTGTAAAATGCGGATGTGGATGCGGATTTGAATATAATAGGGTGCTACATTAAGGTCTATGGAAAAATGTCAGCCTGGGCAAATATTGTAAGAAAAATATATATTTTTACAATGTGTGCACAGATTGCTGTTTTTCCATAGACTTTAAAGTGGCACGTTATTAGATTTAAAATACAGCTGCATTTTATAAAAATTTTATTTTCGTATTTTGCTTTTATTTTTCTGTGTGTGATTATAGCTTTGTATAGCCTAATATGGGTCAATATGTATTTTTATTTATTTATTGATTGATTTTCATTTTTCTTTCATAATAAAGGAATTTATTAGAAAAGGACAGTTCCTTAAAGGAGAAGTCTGGTGAAAATTTTTATTAAAGTATTGTATTGCCCCCCAAAAGTTATACAAATAACCAACATACACTTATTATGGGAAATGCTTATAAAGTGCTTTTTCCCTGCACTTACTACTGTATCAAGACTTCACTTCCTGGATAACATGGTGATGTCACTTCCTGGATAACATGGTGATGTCACTTCCTGGATAAAAAGATGATGTCACGACCCGACTCCCAGAGCTGTGCGGGCTGTGGCTGCTGGAAAGGATGATGGCAGGGGAATGCTCATCACCGGGTCGTGACATCACCATTTTATTCAGGAAGTGACACCTTGATGCAGTGGTAACTGCAGGGAAAAAAGCACTTAATAAGCATTTACCGTAATAAGTGTATGTTGGTGATTTGTATAACTTTTGGGGGGCAATACAATACTTTAATAAAAAATTTTGCCGGACTTCTCCTTTAATCGCTCTAAAAACATACTGCTAAAGCTAAACTAGAAAGAGTAAAGATGTTAGCCAGGCTTAGAAAAACATGTCCACCTTGTTAAAGAAACAGCATCATGCTCAAGATCATGGAGGATCCCTCGCTATCAGACACTTATCCCCTATGCTGTGCATAGAAGCAATGTTGTAATGGGGGGAAAGCTATAAAAAATGTGGTAGGCAGGCTGTGTAAATAAATAGTACAAAACCCCCAAAATCCACATTAATTCCAGGTTGTAAGGCAAAAAAAAATGGGAAAACACCAAGGATGGTGAAAAACTTCTTTCCATTTTTTGTGTAAAAGAGTTGGAGCTATTGCTGAATATTCACTGATCACCAATTGCATAAGTGTGCACGGTCTATAATTAAATCATGTCATGGTATACTGCATAACTCTGTAATGCATGCACAAGCAAGTGTCAGTGGCCGAGTCAGTGACATGCTAAGTATGCATATCTGTCACCTGCACGACATACTCCTATGTTATACACCGAGAGTTCTCTATTAGGTATGTTGACAGAGAAACTTTTGTGAGCAATAAATTATTTTTGTTTACTTTTACGTTTTCCCATTTTATATATTGTTGTGACACTCTTGGCCTTCAATACGTTGACGCCGATTGAATTTCACATTCAATAGATGTTGATAGTCTTGCTAAATGTTCTCACAGCAGTAATGGGTTGCCATTCAATTGGCTAGAAGTTAATTTCTGATTTAGGCTGGGTTCACACTATGTATATTTCAGGCAGTATTTGGTCCTCATGTCAGGTCCTAATAGCAACCAAAACCAGGAGTGGATTGAAAACACAGAAAGGATCTGTTCACACAATGTTGAAATTGAGTGGATGGCCGCCATATAACAGTAAATAACGGCCATTATTTCAATACCACAGCCATTGTTTTAAAATAACAGCAAATATTTGCCATTAAATGACGGCCATCCACTCAATTACAACATTATGTGAACAGAGCCTTTCTGTGTTTTCAATCCACTCCTGGTTTTGGTTGCTATACAGCCTCATAAATACAGCCTCAAATATACATAGTGTGAACCCAGCCTTAAAGTGGAAGAGGGCCTTACAACAAGCAGATCCCGTCAAACCCTTTTAAATTTATGCAATAATAGACATTTTAAAAAAGAAAAAAGTATGTATTTTTGTAGAAATCATGTGTGGGAACCCTTTCCTTCCAGCTCACTTCATCATCAGTTGGAGACCAGCTAGTGTAAACAGTGTGCTCCAATGTGACATCAATGCTAAAACAGGAAGTCTGGGAAAAGGGGTGGAGCTTAGGTCTTTGTAACTATATTTAAAGGGAATCTTTCACTAGGTTTATGTTGCTTTAAATGAGGGCAGCATAAACTAGTGACAGAAATGCTGAACAGATCAGTGTATTATTTACATCATTTAGTTCAGCCGTTCTCCTAATATGCAGGAGAATATGGTTCATGCCCCCCCCCCCTTCCCCTTCCCTCTAGTTGCTGGCTGACTGCCTATATACAGCATGGATAGATAACTGCCAATCAGCAGCTGGTGGGTGGAGTTTTCTGCTTCTCATGAATGTCCAGGACTACTGTGCACATAATGGATAGGACTGCTTATTGTCCTTGTTATTCAGGAGGATATCTCCAAATCAGCTGCATAGAACAATGTAGGTGATACACCATTCTGTACAGCTTCTCTGTTGCTATTTTGTGCTACCCTAAAATAGGACAACAGAAACCTACTGACAGAGTCTTTAGTAAGCTAGGCAGTTATGTAGAACCTAAAGCAGAAAAACAGTGCATTAGACATGTCCATTGTTATAGATACTCGCTGTGATCAGGAGAAATAGTTGGGTAGAGGACATGACAGCAGCGTGATCCACTCCCTAGCAACCATGTGGTCTAATAGAATCACATGGTCATATTAAGCCATTAGTTGCTGCTCAGTTCCATTGAAGTGAATGGAGCTTAATTGCAAACCGCACCTGAACTGGAGACAAGAGTCGTGTTGTCTCTGAAAGAAAGTGGCCATGTTTTTGTAGCACTGGATAACCCTTTAAACTACTTTCTTCAAGCCTGTTTGCCCACATATGGCAGTGTGACTATCCGGTGTGCGTCTGCATGGCCAGACCCAACCCCTGGTGGACTCCTTTACGGTGTTGTTGGGCTTCATACACTTTTGGTCATGTTTGATGAAATGTCATTAGTTAGTTAGGGCCCTGTTCCATGGGCCGATTATCGTTCGAATTATCATTACATCGCTCGGATCTAAACGATAATCGTTCGGTTGAATAGCAGTTAACGATTAAACAACGAACGAGAAATCGTTAATCGCTTAATAAGACCTGGACCTATTTTTAGCGTTGCTCGTTCGCAAATCGTTCGCATTGAATAAGACTTTGTTCGGTCGTTTGCAGTCAACGAACGCAATAGCGACGACAAGCCGACCGCAAGAACGATTATAAGCAGCGATTATCGTTCCATGTAAATGGGTGAACGATTTCAGGCCGTTCGCAATAGCGGTCGTTTGAAATCATTTATCGTTAACGATTATGCGAACGATAATTGTCCCGTGGAATAGGGCCCTTAGTCTTTACAGAGAAAATTTTATTAACTAAAACACATTTTTAATGTACAAGCATTGTTTGATAACCTGTGGCCCTTAGGCTCCGTTCACACGGAGTAAAAAGTGATGGAATCCCACCAGCCTCCATGTCATACTGGCTGTCTATGAGAGGCTCGCCCGCCTCCTCTCTCCGCGCAGAAGAATAGACATGTCAATTCTTCTGAGCTGAGAGGCGCAGAAAGAGGAGGCACGCAAACCTCCCAAAGACAGCCAGTATGACACGGAGGCTGGCGGAATTCCGACACTTTTTACTCCGTGTAAATGGAGCCTTAGATAAGACCCACCAGGCATCCACTATCTTAGGTCAATCATGCTCAGTTCAGTCAGTCTCATGATCTGTCCCATTAGTATAGGCAGTTGGTTTTCACTTTACATACAGCAAGAGGGATTGTGGAAAAGTATCTGCACTGTTGCATGGCAACAGCAGGGTCATAGTTCAGAGAGGAAACCAGGAAGAAATCAGATGCATGGGGAAGAAAAATGGTACAGGGATGTAAGCTTCTTTACTAAAAACAGCACATTCGTTCTCCTTTACGTATTTGTATGTGGTATATATCTTCTTTGCATTGTGACACCACCCTTAAATTTCAATCAAAATATAACAGATAAATAACACAACATATTCCACCATTCTAAGATTTCCTTAACAAAAATAAACCCAAAATGTGTGAAAAGTACACCCCATGAATCAATAGCTTGTAGAGCCGCCTGCAGTAGGAACAGCTTGAAGCAATGGTTTTCTGTTAGACTCTCAAATCTTTCTGGAGGAATGCTCACACTACAATATTACTTTAAATGATTGATTTTGTGGATATTCGTTCATGACCCGCCTCCCAGAGCTGTGCGGGCTGTGGCTGCTGGAGAGGATGATGGCAGGGGGACACTGAGGGACACAGGGCACTGGAGGGACACTGACCATCCCTCTGCCATCGTCCTCTCCAGCAGCCACAGCCCGCACAGCTCTGGGAGTCGGGTCGTGACATCACCATTTTATCCAGGAAGTGAAGCCTTGATGCAGTAGTAAGTGCAGGGAAAAAGCACTTTATAAGCATTTCCCAGCATAAGTGTATATTGGGGGTTTGTATAACGTTTGAGGGGCAATACAATACTTTAATAAAAATTTTCAACTGACTTCTCCTTTAAAGGGAATGTGTCTCCTAAATTTTCTTTTACTGATTAGAATTAGATTTGTCCTTTTGTTTGATTTTGTTTCTATGTTATGACTTTCATTTTTATTTTATGTTTTGTTCATTGTTATGGGGGCTGCCATCTTGCATGAGCTGTTCTTAACAGTATGGAGGTAGACGACAATAGACAGACTCTGCCCCCTTGAGATAAATGTGAGACATTACTGAGCGTGCTCTGTTACCTATATAGAGGTCCTTCCACAGGGAGCTGCTGTTGTGTCCTGTATCTACTGGTGTGACATGTTGCTGCAATGCTATACAGATCACTTTACAGCAGCATTCTCTTACCACTACAGACACAACAGGAAGTCTCAGCTTAGTTTAAGCCCCAGTGGTGAGAATGAAAACTGCAAGATCTATAAATACATATACACTCACCGGCCACTTTATTAGGTACACCATGCTAGTAACGGGTTGGACCCCCTTTTGCCTTCAGAACTGCCTCAATTCTTCGTGGCATAGATACAACAAGGTGCTGGAAGCATTCCTCATAGATTTTGGTCCATATTGACATGATGGCATCACACAGTTGCCGCAGATTTGTCGGCTGCACATCCATGATGCGAATCTCCCGTTCCACCACATCCCAAAGATGCTCTATTGGATTGAGATCTGGTGACTGTGGAGGCCATTTGAGTACAGTGAACTCATTGTCATGTTCAAGAAACCAGTCTGAGATGATTCTAGCTTTATGACATGGCGCATTATCCTGCTGAAAGTAGCCATCAGATGTTGGGTACATTGTGGTCATAAAGGGATGGACATGGTCAGCAACAATACTCAGGTAGGCTGTGGCGTTGCAACGATGCTCAATTGGTACCAAGGGGCCCAAAGAATGCCAAGAAAATATTCCCCACACCATGACACCACCACCACCAGCCTGAACCGTTGATACAAGGCAGGATGGATCCATGCTTTCATGTTGTTGACGCCAAATTCTGACCCTACCATCCGAATGTCGCAGCAGAAATCGAGACTCATCAGACCAGGCAACGTTTTTCCAATCTTCTACTGTCCAATTTCGATGAGCTTGTGCAAATTGTAGCCTCAGTTTCCTGTTCTTAGCTGAAAGGAGTGGCACCCGGTGTGGTCTTCTGCTGCTGTAGCCCATCTGCCTCAAAGTTCAACGTACTGTGCATTCAGAGATGCTCTTCTGCCTACCTTGGTTGTAACGGTTGGCTATTTGAGTCACTGTTGCCTTTCTATCAGCTCAAACCAGTCTGCCCATTCTCCTCTGACCTCTGGCATCAACAAGGCATTTCCGCCCACAGAACTGCCGCTCACTGGATGTTTTTTCTTTTTCGGACCATTCTCTGTAAACCCTATTGATGGTTGTGCGTGAAAATCCCAGTAGATCAGCAGTTTCTGAAATACTCAGACCAGCCCTTCTGGCACCAACAACCATGCCACGTTCAAAGGCACTCAAATCACCTTTCTTCCCCATACTGATGCTCGGTTTGAACTGCAGGAGATTGTCTTGACCATGTCTACATGCCTAAATGCACTGAGTTGCCGCCATGTGATTGGCTGATTAGAAATTAAGTGGTAACGTGCAGTTGGACAGGTGTACCTAATAAAGTGGCCGGTGAGTGCATGTGTATGTGTATATATATATATATATATATATATATATATATATATATAAAAATGGAAAATTCGAAAAAAAATGTCACCAAAAATTCTTTAAAAAAAAGTTTAACATAAAAACTTTCTTTAAACAATAGATCATATTCTGATGACACATTCCCTTTAAAGGGAATTTATTAGCAGGTGAGGGTTTCTATGAAGTGCCTGTGCCTTCTATGAAGTGACACGTGTAGCCAACATCAGTCTGTAATATGACTCTAAATGCTACTGTGTATTTCCTGCATCATGACTCATTGAAGAGGCCTTGACTTTTACAGAAAAACGAATGCAAGTAGAAATGAATGAACCCGTATCAGAAGGTATAGCTGGTATTACAATGTTGTTTTAATAGTAATGATCTGGAGTCAACAACATATTTCTGTTTTAGGAGCGTTCATTACTTTGTTGTTAACCGTCTGTAGGACGGGTTTCTTTTATTAGGGTCCTATTCCACGGGCCGATGGGGGCCCGATCAATAATGTAAACGAGCGCCGATCTGCTAGATCGGCGCTCGTTTACTGGGCCTATTACAGGGCCCGATAATCGTTTAGCGAGGGCTTCAGGGACATCGTTACCAATGTTCTTGCAGCCCTTGTTAAAAACCATAAATAAACAATCAGCCAATGACATCGGGGGGGGGGGGGGGGGATGGGGGTTGGTGAACCCACAAGTAGTCATCTCCCTGTAACTCATATGAGCTTTAAAGGGTTTATCGAGCGTAAATCTTTTTCTTTCAAATCAACTGATAGAAGTAAATTGCAAATCTATATAACTTTCTGATATCATAAAATCTCAAGTCTTCCCATACTTATTAGCTGCTAAATGTGCTGCAGGAAACGTTTTCTTTTCAGTCTTACACAGTGCTCTCTGCTGACATCTCTGGTCGAGACAGGAACTCTGTCTCGTTTTTTTATGAATCCCCATAGAAAACCTCTCCTGCTCTGGACAGTTCCTGTATCGGCCAGAGATGTCACTAGAGAGCACTGAGTCAGACTGGAAATAAAACAACATTTCCTGTAGGACATACAGCAGCTAATAAGTATGGGAAGACTTGAGATTTTTTAATAGAAGTAAATTACAAATCTATATAATTTTCTGACACCAGCTGATTTGAAATAAAAAGATTTTCGCTGCACAACCCCTTTATAGCACCTGAATATTATAAAGATGCTTAATAAGAATATATAAGTGTATGTGGCACTATGCGACAACATGACTATGGCAATGATACACTGTAAACTCAGGTGCATTTATATTAAAAGGTTATCCTGACATTAGATGTCATTAAGACAAGTCTTTATAAAGAGGAACAAGAAGAGAAATTCTTGCTGACATTCTCCCTGAGCAGCCTCCCACACATACACGTAGGGCTCCATGAACTCTGCCTGTCTAAAGATCCGGTCACAGGATAACAACAGCTGTCACTGCGGGGTTATGTAGGAGGCCATGCATGTCTTATAATTGAAGGATAGTTTCCTATTAGTTTTGGTTTGTAGCAACAGTAATATTTCTTTACAACACAAATAGGAGTATGGACGAATATTCCAAAATGTAAAACGAAACAAAAATGAACAAAAAATAAAAGTAAATCAACCCTTTCAGGTGTTACTACAAAGAAGAAGAATGACTGAAATAATTATTGTTTATACATATATAACAGGTTAATGGTTATCATCAATCAAACTTATATATAGGGGAAATATCCTTTATGCTGATGTTCCTGCTCCTGTGTGGGCCCATGGCTATGCAGCCGTATGTATACTTCCTGCTCAGTTTGCCAGTAAGGCGTTAAGTGGGAATGCTAGTATTATTAGACTGGGGAAAAAATTGCCCTTCCCATCCTAGTATTACAATGTTGCTGCTGTTTGGTTTTACCTGTCTGATTATGGAAAAGAGAGGGTCCCTACACACTTTTTTGTTTTGTTCTCTCTCTTTTTCATAACCTACACCCCCACTTAACCCCTTTTTTGTCGCTTGGCCCAGTGTAGTGCACTAAGCCCATGTAGTGGGGGGAACAGTAAGCAGCAATCTGGACAGATCGCAGCTTAGTGTCTAGCACCAAAAGCGTTTAGTCGTGATGCTGTGCTTTGCCACTTATCTCAATCCTGCCAGAATGGACAGGAGGCATATCATGTATGCCCCCTGCTTAGCTCAAACCAGGCCATGGCAGTACAGATACAGGCCTACTCGGAAGCAGGAGCTTTCTTCTCTTGGGCAGGAGACCCCATTCAGAGCAGTTATCTCCCCTTAAACGGAGCGATCGTGCCGCAGCATTTAAGGGGTTATTGACAGGCTGCAGCATGATCGGCTGATTGCAGCCGGCCCTCACCTGCTATGAAGTGGGCTCCACTCCTGAGCGCGCTTCATAGCACATTAGACACCAAGGGAGTACGGTTACATCCTGGGTCGTCTGGTGATAGGCGGTCAGGGCGTACCTGTACAGGAAAAAATATTTCTATGAGTGAATGACAAATGGCGTCAGCATTCACACCAAGCTACATTCCTAAATTTCTCAGCATCACTACTAGTTAAATGCTGCCTTCTATTAGGCTTGGTGCACACACAGTACAACTAGTAAAATAAAAGCACCATATAGCCAATAAAAAAAGGGAAGGTTTTTAATCTAGTAAAACACCACATAAACGTCTATGGAGAAACAGCTGTTTTTGTACACAGCGTAAAATAAATTGTTGTTTTAGGCTGGGTTCACACTACGCATATTTCAGTCAGTATTGTGGTCCTCATATTGCAACCAAAACCAGGAGTGGATTAAAAACACAGAAAGGATCTGTCCACACAATGGTGAAATTGAGTGGATGGCCGCCATATAACAGTAATAACTGCCATTATTTCAATATAACAGCCGTTGTTTTAAAATAACAGCAAATATTTGCCATTAAATGGCGGCCATCCACTCAATTTCACCATTGTGTGAACAGTGCCTTTCTCTGTTTTTAATCCACTCCTGGTTTTGGTTGCAATATGAGGGCCACAATACTGACTAAAATATACGTAGTGTGAACCCAGCCTTATAATGTGTGCACAGACGGCCATTTTCTCATACACTTTAAAGGGTTTTTCTAAGAATGCAAAAGAGGAATGAAGCCTACTGTGGGGCCACCTCCTCCTGGGTTAATATAGAACGGATGCTTCTACAGATCAAATGTATAAAGCAGCAACCTGGTCCAGTATTCATACCTTGGTCACCCTATTGCCTGGATGTGATGGCAAGTCCTGGCTGCACCTTTGCCTGGAAAGTTTTCCAAGGAGTCATCCCTCCCCAAGACTTTTAATTTGGTAGGTCTCCAATCATGGTGCCTTCAGAAAGGAGGATGTTATGGAAATAAAAATTATTCTTACTATTCATTGATTTTCCACGAGTCCTTCAGGCTTTCTCCTATTAACAGGATAGGAGAAAAGTAGAAGATCGTGCTGAGGTTCGACCTCTGTACCCCCACGATCTCCGTATAGGGCCCCCCGACTCCGCGAGTACGGCTCTTCGGGCGTACTCATTTCTTTCCGTCACTCCATAGGAATGATTAGCACTTTGTTCATAATACAGAAGCTAGGGCCCGATACGAAGATCAGCAGGGGTCCAGAGGTCGGACCCCCCCGCCGTGCTCCCCTACTTTTTCTCTATCCTGTTAATTTTCCTGGAAAACCTCTTTAACTTTATCATTCTATATCTATCTAACCAAAAGTCAAGGAGAGTAAGCACTCAAATATCAGTGTGGAGGTGCCAGCGGTCAGGTCCTAGATGGCCAGCCATGAAATACAAGTAGAGAGGCAAAACAGCACTCCAATCCAGCTGAAAAGGTGACCTAATTTAGAACAACATCCCCTCTAATGGAGCATTTACACAGAGAGATTTATCTGACAGATCTTTGAAGCCAAAGTCAGGAACAGACTATAAACAGGGAACAGGTCATAAAGGAAAGACTGGGATCTATCCTTTACTCATAGCCATTGCTGGCTTTGGCTAAAAAAATCTGTCAGATAAATCTGTATGTGTAAAGACATGCAATACATAGATGCAATACATACAATGTTTAAGGGTATATTCACACGGGCGGGCTCGCAGCGAGATTCTCGCTGTGAGCCCGGCAGGTCCTGGCAGTTTCCATACACTACATACTTGCTGCGGTCTAAACGACCGCAGCGAGTATGTAATTATACCGCCCTTAACCCCTTCTGCTCCCGCCCTGCTCCCCCGCTGTAAGCATACATTACCTGTCCTTGCTGCACGGGTCCGGCGTCCTGCTCTCCTGTCCGGCCAATCAGTGTGTTGCCCAGCCGCAGCCACTGATTGGCTGGACGGGAGAGCAGGACGCCGATCCCGTGCAGCAAGGACAGGTAATGTATGCTTACAGCGGGGGAGCAGAAGGGGTTAAGGGCGGTATAATTACATACTCGCTGCAATCGTTTAGACCGCAGCAAGTATGTAGTGTGTGGGAACTGCCAGGACCTGCCGGGCTCGCAGCGAGAATCTCGCTGCGAGCCCGTCCGTGTGAATATACCCTAAAGGTAGTATTTCATCCACCTTTTTTTTTTTACTGATTAGGCTGGGTTTACACTACGTTTTTGCAATCGGTTTTTTTCCATCCGTTTTTTGCAAAAAAAAAGGATAGAAAAAACGGATGCATGTGTGTGCATCCGTTTTGATCCGTTTTTCCATTGACTTCCATTATAAAAAAGAAAAACGGATCAAAACGGATCCAGTTTTTTTTAGCAGACACAAAAATGAGGTCGACTATGTTTTTGTGTACGGTAAAAAACAGATACATTTTGAGCCGTTTTTTTTTTGTTTTTTTTTAATGAAAGTCAATGGAAAAACGGATCAAAACGGATGCACACAGTTGCACCCGTTTTTTTCATTAGTTTTTCATCCGTTTTTTGCATAAAACGGATTGCAAAAACGGATTGCAGAACCCAGCCTACAAGACAGATACTGGATTTTTTTTCTAATTATTATGGGACATGCCATCTACATATGTAAAACTCATATGTGCCTGAATAAAGAATAATTTTCCAAAAGAATTTCATGGAAAAAAAAAAATATAATAAGGTTTAAAAAAATATATGTATATACTGTAGCCTTAATGTTCGCTTAACAAGAATTTCCAATCCACCTTTATCTGAATCCAAAAAACAATTCAGTTATCTCAACTACATTATTCATCAGGTATATGTTAATATTTACTAATCCATATATTGATATTTGTAGTATATTTCTCTCTTCCTTAAGAGAATTCGGCCTTTCATTCTGATCAGTCAGTAGACTAGCTTGAGGATACTAAACTAGGACATCTGGACGGCTTAAATTAATGTGACCTTCATAGCTGTCATTAGGTTAGTGTTATGTTAAATGTCCCCATGGAGCATGGGTAATCCAAGCCAAGATAAAGGAAGTAGATGGGTCATCCTTCACAGCAAGTGGAAAAAGCACCTGGATGCAAAGAAGAACCAATCTACAAAAGCAGGGACATAACACAAGACTTTCTAAGAATGCTGTTGGTGAGTCTCATAAAAAAAAAATTCCAAGATTACAATTTCCAAAAACAATGAAAAAGCGGAGATCTTTCTGGGCAGTGCTGCTTTGAGAAGAATTCCAGAAGTCCTGAAGTCTTATTCAAATAGTTTATTGGGTGCAAAAACATCCAATGAGTACGAGACAGGATCAGTCTCTTCATCCACATAATATACCAATACACACCACTGAATGCTGAGAAAAACTCTAAATCCTATGCTATGTAAAAGACTGCATAAAAGGTATAGCAAAATATGCATATTATACAATATAAAAGAATACATGTACATACTAAAACTAGATTCTGCAAGGACATTTTGAAGATCATGGATTTTCTTTATAAACACTTAGGGGGAGATTTATCAAACATGGTGTAAGGCCCCGTTCCCACTGAGCAAAGGTAGCGGAATTCTCCCCCTTATAGTCCACATTTGTCAAGAATATTTTGGTATTAAAGGGGTTATCCAGCGCTATAAAAACATGGCCATTTTCCCCCTTTCTTGTCTCCAGATTGGGTGAGGTTTCAAATTCAGTTCCATTGAAGTAAATGAAGCTTAATTGCAAACCGCACCTGAACTGGAGACAAGAGAGGGGATGGATATGGCACAAAGGGCACTGCCTGGGTGACACTGACATTCTAATGTCACACTGATAAAGAGAGAAGAGCAGTGTCAACTCTACCACCAAAATGAAAGTATAATACAGACGTACCTTGGTTCGCAGTTTGAGAACCGAGCAGTCTGAACACTGAGCAATGTTTTCCCATAGAAAATAATGTAATTGTGTTTAATTGGTTCCAGCACCGACCAATAATTACATACAATACTCATTTATTACATTGAAAAGTGGCCAGTTTAATCACTACATTACAGGACAGAACAGCACTATATACTGTACAGTACATTATACACAAGAAATATCTAACAAAACCAGCAATTATAGTACAGTAGTCACCGACTCCTCACTCATCCTCCACTGTATAAAGTGCCCCCCCCCCCTGCGCCATCCCAGCACTGTAACAGATGGGTGGTCCACTGACTGTACTACTACTGTACTGTATATGCACTCCAGCAGTCTTATACAGTACAGGATGGGAGATGGTGCACTGACTGTACTACTACTGTACTGTATATGCACTCCAGCAGTCTTATACATTACAGGATGGGACATAGGAGATGGTGGTGCACTGACTGTACTACTACTGTACTGTATATGCACTCCAGCAATCTTATACAGTACAGGATGGGAGATGGTGGTGCACTGACTGTACTACTACTGTACTGTATATGCACTCCAGCAGTCTTATACAGCACAGGATGGGAGATGGTGGTGCACTAACTGTACTACTACTGTACTGTATATGCACTCCAGCAATCTTCTACAGTACAGGACGGGAGATGGTGGTGCACTGACTGTACTACTACTGTGCTGTATATGCACTCCAGCAATCTTATACAGTACAGGATGGGAGATGGTGGTGCACTGACTGTACTACTACTGTACTGTATATGCACTCCAGCAGTCTTATACAGTACAGGATGGGAGATGGTGGTGCACTGACTGTACTACTACTGTACTGTATATGCACTCCAGCAGTCTTATACAGTACAGGATGGGAGATGGTGGTGCACTGACTGTACTACTACTGTACTGTATATGCACTCCAGCAATCTTATACAGTACTGTACAGAATGGGAGATGGTGGTGTACTGACTGTACTACTACTGTACTGTATATGCACTCCAGCAGTCTTATACAGTACAGGATGGGAGATGGTGGTGCACTGACTGTACTACTACTGTACTGTATATGCACTCCAGCAATCTTATACAGTATTGTACAGGATGGGAGATGGTGGTGTACTGACTGTACTACTACTGTACTGTATATGCAGGGCCGGATTAAAGGGAGGGCACAAGGGGCATGTGCCCAGGGGCCTCCACCACTAGGGGGCCTCCACCAGCCACAACCCGGAAGTGGTGTCTGGGAGCCCAAGCATGTGGAAACCCTACCTGGACACAGCACTGGCCACACTGCATGCTGTCCAAAGAGGGAGGGAGGTGTAGGGTTAATCCTGTGTAAGCATCTCCCTCCTGGCAGGCTCAGACTCCCCCCTGGTGGGTCTTTGAATGGATTCTTCCTGTCAAGCTTCCGGGTGCCTGTCTCCTGCCGAGGTCCTCACTCCCCCCTCGCCCCTCCCCCCTCGCCCCTCCCCCTCACTGAGGAGAGGACAGCGTGGGACCTTAGCAAGGAAACCTGATCTCTCCAGCAGGGATGTGACATCATGGAGCATGCTGGAGCATCTGTCACAGTGGCTAACAGGCTGAATGAACAGAGAAGAGACAGAAGAGAGAAGACCTGTCATCTGCCCAGATCAGGTGAGTATGAGGTTTTGTTTTGTATTGGCACATCAGAGCAGGGGTATATACTATATTGAGGCATATATCAGAGCAGGGATATATACTATAGGGGCATATATCAGAGTAGGGGTATATACTATAGGAGCATATATCAGAGCAGGGGGCATATACCAGAGCCAAGGGCATATACTATGGGGGCATATATCAGAGCAGGGGTATATACTATAGGGGCATATATCAGAGCAGAGGTATATATATATATATATATATATATATATATAGCCTGTGTGTGCAGCGTATGATATATAGCCTGTGTGCAGTGTATGGTATATAGTCTGTGTGCAGTGTATGGTATACAGCCTATGTGCAGCCTATAATATATAGCCTGTTTGCAGTGTATGGTGTATAGCCTGTGTGCAGCCTATGATATATAGCCTGTGTGCAGCGTATGACATATAGCCTGTGTGCAGTGTATGGTATATAGCCTGTGTGCAGTGTATGGTATATAGTATGTGTGCAGTGTATGATATATAGCCTGTGTGCAGTATATGACATGTAACATGTGTGCAGTGTATGATATATAGCCTGTGTGCAGTGTATGATATATAGCCTGTGTGCAGTATATGACATGTAACATGTGTGCAGTGTATGATATATAGCCTGTGTGCAGTGTATGGTATATAGCCTGTGTGCAGTGTATGATATATAGCCTGTGTGCAGTGTATGATATATAGCCTGTGTGCAGTATATGACATGTAACATGTGTGCAGTGTATGATATATAGCCTGTGTGCAGTATATGACATGTAATCTGTGTGCAGTGTATGATATATAGCCTGTGTGCAGTGTATGATATATACAGCCTGTGTGCAGCATATGGTGTATATATAGCCTGTGTGCAGCATATGAGATGTAGCCTGTGTGCAGCTATATATGCATATATCATTAGGGTATATTCACATGTAGCATATCGGCTATAGATTATACACAGCCTTTAAGTACTTTCTGCTCTTTACTGCTTCAGGTAGTTTATATGGTTGGGAACTGAAGATAAGACTTAGACTTGCAAGTCCAGGTTCTGCCTGCGACTCACAACTGCATATGCTGCTGTGGTGGCTGACAGAGGGCAAGAGAGCACAGAAAGTACTAAAGTGCTGTGTTCTCGCATTGCATTAAGTGGGAACACACTGCAATGCTCACCCCTCCCCCATCCTGTCTCTAGGGCCTGGCATCTTCCTCTGGACTGCAGCCTCTAGTGACCATCACATGCAGAACAGAGGAGGATGCTAAACCATACAGCCAGGAGTGAGGAGGGGAAGGTGCTACAGTCCCCTACAGTAATCAGCCACCTGTATAGAATGCTCTATGGTTTATTTGTGGGGGAAGAAAATGGGGGGGGGGCAACAAAATTGTTGCCCAGGGCCTCCACCAACCTTAATCCGGCCCTGTGTATATGCACTCCAGCAGTCTTATACAGTACAGGATGGGAGATGGTGGTGCACTGACTGTACTACTACTGTACTGTATATGCACTCCAGCACTCTTATACAGTACAGGATGGGAGATGGTGGTGCACTGACTGTACTACTACTGTACTGTATATGCACTCCAGCAGTCTTATACAGTACAGGATGGGAGATGGTGGTGCACTGACTGTACTACTACTGTACTGTATATACACTCCAGCAGTCTTATACAGTCAGGTCAGGATCCCAGGTCAGAACCATAAGACAGACCAAGAAAAAAAATCATTTTCTATTTTTCTTAAAGGGGTTATCCAGCATTTTTTTTCTTTCTAATCAGCTGGGGTCAGAAAGTTATACAGATTTGTCATGTACTTCTACTGAAAAATACTCAAGTATTCCAGTACTTTAGCTACTGTATGTCCTGCAGGAAGTACTGTTTTCTTTTCAGTCTGACACAGTGCCCTCCACTGCCACCTCTGTCTGTAAAAGGAACTGTCCTGAGCAAATCCTTTTTTTTTTTCGGTACTCTGGACAGTTCCTGACATGAACAGAGGTGGCAGCAGAGAGCCCTGTGTCAGACTAGAAAGAATACACCATTTCCTGCAGGACAAACAGCAGTTGATAAGTACTGGAAGACTTAAGATTTTTAAATAGAAGCAATTTATGAATGTGTATAACTTTCTGATACCAGTTAATTTGAAAAAAAAAATAAAAAAAATCTTCACTGGAGTACCACTTTAAAGTTACAGCTGAAAATGCAGCAGCCAAGCTAGTCATAAATGCCTATAGCATGCATTGGCTACCATTTTGGTTGCCCTCTAGGATCCTGAAGCCCATCCCTGTACATGACACCCCCTGTCTAATACCCCCTAACAGTGGCAATACCAGAAGCAATACTGGCTGCAGCAGTAAGTTGTGAAATCGATTGTTTTGTATGTTCATAGACGATCCCTTTAAAGGGGTATTCCACTCAAACATAACTTTTGATATGTTGCTGCCTATAGAGAGACTAACAATTCCTTCCATTCTTGTTATTATCTATTCAGCCTCCTTTCCCCAGTTCTTAGCTGCTGTTTTTAGCTGAAAACAAAAAAATCTGTGTGTGAGCCTTTCTCTCGGTCTTCCCCTCCTCCCCCTCTCCCTTCTAAGACAGATGATGTATACAAGTCTCTGAATGGCTTCAGCTGCAACATTGTAGCTTCTTTGTAATGCTGGGAGGGTTAATCACAGTTCATTAGCAATTTGACCTCTGAATAATCCTCCCAGCATTACAAAAAAGCAACAATGTTAAAGATAAAGCCTGCCAAGGCTGTCTCAGAAGGGAGGGGGAGGGGGAGACAGAGAGAAAAGCTCACATACAGATTTTAGTGTCTTCAGAATTACAAAAAAGCTACAATGTTGCAGATAAAGCATGCCAGGGCTGTCTCAGAAGGGAGGGGGGAGGGGGGGACAGAAAGAAAATCTCACACACAGATTTTTGTGTCTTCAGCCGAAAGCAGCAGCTCAGAACTGGGGGAAAGAGACTGAATAGATAATAACAAGTATGGAATGAATTGTTAGTCTCACCATGGGCAGCAACATATGAAAAGTTATGTTTGAGTGGAATACCCTTTTAAGTCTATAGACTTGTATGTTTCGCAAAAGAACAACTATGTGATGCTTCCACAGGCTTCTATCCATGATCAAAGATAATAACCCTTTTACACAATGGTGAAGATTTATTAAACATGGTGTAAAGTGAAACTGGCTCAGTTGCCCCTAGCAACCAATCAGCTTCCACCTTTCATTCCTCACAGACTCTTTGGGAAATGAAAGGTGGAATCTGATTGGTTGCTAGGGGCAACTGGGCCAATTCTACTTTACACCATGTTTGATAAATCTCCCCCAATAAGTATGGCGGCTCTATCAGTGAGTGAGGTCAGGTTGGCTGTGATAAGATCCATGTATGCGTGTTCTAAAAATGATACTGAATTCCTTTAAGGTTATAAAGGTTATAAAGAGCCATATTATCAATGAGTGTGCAGTAATTCCAGCTGCCCAACTTCTTATCTAAACGGAGGTATTTCATACCTTGCCCAACCACCAGCTGTGTAAGCTTTACACGTCGATGGCCGATGGAACCCTAGTTATCTCAGCAGGAGCACTAACCTTCAGAATAGGACAATCCAATCAATAAAAAAGAGCAATAAATAGGAGATAATGGGTAATGCAGTGAAAACCTTGCACTTACACTGGTTACATCATACTGCCAACATCTGCAGAACTGCGCCAATGTGAGGATATACTGCAATACTCCGCACATATGACCTTTCACCTGCATAACTGGGCAGATTTGCTTTTTGGGGCCTATAACTAGTCTAGGAGATGTGTTGTGTTTAGCTCACAGGGTATTTTCTAAACTGAATACACCTTATGGCTATGTTCGCACTACGTAGGTGCCACAGAAATCAAGGCCAATGTTACAACGGCCGTGATTTCTGCGGTACTTACGTAGTGCTGCAGGCAGGAGTATTTACACATAGGGGGAGATTTATCAAACAAGGTGTAAAGTGAAACTGGCCCAGTTGCCCCTAGCAACCAATCAGATTCCACCTTTCATTTTCCAAAGAGTCTGTGAGGAATGAAAAGTGGAATCTGATTGGTTGCTAGGGGCGACTGAGCCAGTTTCACTTTACACCATGTTTGAGAAATCTCCCCCATAGTATACACTCCGGCCAGGATCCCTAGCGGCGCACACAGTGCACACAGTGAAGCGAGCGGCTCTGGCCGCACGCTCTATTGTGTGCAGTGGGGAGTTCTGATGCTGCCGTGCACGGATGCGCCCGCATCAGGACTCAGCGGCGCTAAAGATCATCCGGCAGGGATGATCTTCAATAAGACCCGCCATTCCATGACCGGCCGGTCTCATGCAGCATCGGAACATAGCCTATCTGTGAGCTTAAGAAGATGTGGGTTTCAAGCACAAAGAATATTAAAGGGGTACTCTGGCAAAATGTTTTGTTTTTTTTTCAAATCAACTAGTTTCAGAAAGTTATATAGATTTCTAATTTACTTCTATTACAAAATATCAAGTCTTCCAGTGCTTATCAGCTGCTGTATGTCCTGCAGGAAGTGGTGTATTCTTTCCAGTGCTCTATGCTGCCACCTCTGTCTGTAACAAAAACTCTCCAGAGCAGTAACAAATCCCCGTAGAAAACCTCTACTGCTCTGGACAGTACCTGTCTCGGATAAAGGTGGCAGCAGAAAGCACTGTGTCAGACTGGAAATAATACACCACTCCCTGCAGGACATGCAGCAGCTGATAAGTACTGGAAGACTGGAGATATTTTTAAATAGAATAAACTACAAATCTGTATAATTTATGTAGAAGAGGCTACCCCCTTATGTAGGTGAGGCTACCCCCTTATGTGGAAGAGGCTACTTCCTTATGTAGAAGAGGCTACCCCCTTATGTAGAAGAGGCTACCCCCTTATAAAGAAAAGGATACACCCATATGTAGAAGAGGCTACCCCTTTAGGCAGAAGAGGCTACCCCCTTATGTAGAAGAAGCTACCCCCTTATGTAGAAGAAGCTATCCCCTTATGTGAAAAAGGCTACTTCCTTATGTGGAAGAGGCTACTTCCTTATGTAGAAGAGGCTACCCCCTTATGTAGAAGAGGCTACCCCCTTATGTAGAAGAGGCTACCCCCTTATGTAGAAGAGGCTACCACCTTAGGAAGAAGAGGATACTCCCTTATGTAGAAGAGGCTACCCCCTTATGAAGAAGAGAATACTCCCTTATGTAGAAGAGGCTACCCCTTTAGGTAGAAGAGGCTACCCCCTTATGTAGAAGAGGCTACCCCCTTATGTAGAAGAGGCTACCACCTTATGAAGAAGAGGATACTCCCTTATGTAGAAGAGGCTACCCCCTTATGAAGAAGAGGATACTCCCTTATGTAGAAGAGGCTACCCCCTTAGGTAAAAGAGGCTACCCCCTTATGAAGAAGAGGATACTCCTTTATGTAGAAGAGGCTACCCCTTTAGGCAGAAAAGGCTACCGTCTTAGGTAGAAGAGGCTTCCACCTTATGTAGAAGAGACTAACCGTTATATAGAAGAGGCTACCCCCAAAAAATACAGAAAACTCCATCCTCTAAACCACAGATATAAATGATCTCTATGTATAAGGCTTATGTCTCTCTGGCCCACACCCCTGACACTCAAACTGTTAGAACTTTTAATAACTATGGCCTAATAAATGTAGAGGGCCTCTCTAATATAGTCCACCATCATATTATAACCCCATATCTATAGATCTTACCTACACTATTTATACTGCCTGACTATTATAACATTACCCTTAAAATATGGGAATTCTATATCTCCGAGTGTAACTAGGAAAAACAACAGCCCATCTCTAGACACATCACACACAGGAATGCTATACAATCTCCCAGCAAACTATTTTCTGTCATGTATAGCCCCTATAAATATAGAATATGACACATTATCTGCCTTGTGAGAGGTTACTATTACCCTCGGTCTGGGCTATGTAAGGGATACAATCCTGCTAAAGGATCGCACTCGAAACTTCTGCGATTGTGTATAAATATGCTTACCTTTAATGGAAGCGGAAAAGGTGGAAAAAATACAAAGCAAAAATAACAGGGTGAGCGATATCATGGTTCTCGTCTCTTCCTCCTCTTCTTCAGTTCATTTACCGGGAATCAGTGAGCGGTTCTTACCGGAGAAAGATTCCGACTAGGAAAGAAAGGATCGAGGCTGAAGAGCAATGTTTATCTAGATGTAGTAAAGGTCAGAATCCAAACTCCATGTGTTAGTTGTGGTGACTAAAGGTCTTTTAGTTAATTATTATTCTGGAGGACTTTCTAGATAGTAACTGGGAGTCCTCCTTACATTGTTCCATAGAAAACATGTACGGTAAACACACCGGTCATTGAGATGGTCATTGACAATGATCACAATGATCTGCTGGACAAATACCACTTTGTGTTTGATAGACTGAAGGATAGTTTTACTTGAAGGCAACTTTATACTATCTACAGTGTGAGAGTGAATGTCTGTTCTGTATAGACATCCAAACGCCTCAATAGATTGGCCCCAAATTTGGCATGTAGGTACATTGGGTGTCCATGAAGGTTTGTGTAAGGGTGCGTTCACACGCACAGGATCTGCAGCAGAACTGATGGCGCAGATTTGAATCTGCAGCAGAACCGCAGCAGATTTCATGGCCCAGAATCGATTTGCTTTGAATCTGCAGCTTCAAATCTGCGCCATCAAATCTGCTGCAGAACCCGTATGTGTGAACGCACCCTAAAGGTCAGGAACTGTGGTTCTCAGGTATCAGCTAATATCACAGCCTGCACTCTGTAAGCACCCAACAGTTTGAGGAAAAGTTAGGGCCCTATAACACGGAGCGATAATCGGCCTGATTTGAACAATTATCGCTCTGTGTAATGGTGCGTTAACACGGAACGATTATCGTTCAAATTTTCGCAATAACGATCTCATTGGAGCGATAATCGGCTCGTGTCAATACAGCGAATGATCAAGCGACGAGCGAGAAATTGTTCATTTCGGTCTTTCAACATGTTCTCAAATCGTCGTTGGTCGTTCGCTAAAAATTCGCTAACGATGTCCATGCAGCCCTTACTGTCCAATTATTGAGCCGTGTAATAGGTTCAGTAAATAAGCGGTGATCTAGCAGATTGGCACTCCTTTACTAAAATGATCGGGTAATAGTACCCTTGGCGAGCTGTCTTCTAGTAAAATATAGAGATTAGCGCAAAGTTATGGTGGCTCAGTTGTCCCTAGCAACCAATCAGATTCCACCTTTCATTTTCCAAAGAGTCTGTGAGG